>NW_025999924.1:3051676-3082747 GCF_001458135.2 Marmota marmota marmota | reverse complement strand
GCCTGGACAAGCTGTAGATCTCAAGATCTTGGACATAGATTCTGATATCTTAGGATAAAACAAGGGGATGGAGGGGGATTATGGAAGCAGGGATTTTTATTTTGCTCATTATCGTATCCCAAACACCAAAAACAGTAATGGGCTCCTGGGAGGTATCACATTTTAGATATACGGTATTCCCACAACAGCTCATGTATGAGACAATGCAAGAAAGTTTAGAGGAGAAATGATCAGGTTATAAGAGTTTTAATGCAATCAGTGCATTAATCCCCTGATAGGGATTAACTAGATGGCAACTGTAGGCAGGTAAGGTGTGGCTGGAAGAGGTGGGTCCTTGGGGCATACCTTTTGGGGGTATATATTTTGTTCTTATTGAGCAGAGATCTCTTTCTCTGCTTTCTGGTGCCATGTGCCCAGCTGCTTTCTTCTTTTTTTTTTTTAATTTATTTTTTTATTGATTCCACAGAGTTTATTAGCACTCCTATTTATTTTAATGCAAACCCCTCTTTAAAATGCTGAGCAGGATATAATCAGGGAAGAGGATTATGACACGTCAATGCTTTGTAGTATGTTTATTCAACCAATCTCATAACTATATAATTTCACTGAATCGTTTACCAAGATTTTCTACCATATCCAGATTGTTGGTGACTCTGTGATTGCATCTCTATGGCTCACATGGTTTTTCTCTCTCTCTCTCTCTCTCTCTCTCTCTCTCTCTCTCTCTCTCTCTCTTCTGATCCTAGAAATGACTTTGGTTATTCTAACTAAAACCACAATAATTAATATTAGTATAAATTATAAGAAAGATATACTTTTATATAACTGCTATAAATAGTTGCTTCTAATTACTAGTCATCATTGTAATATTGAAATCTATTTCACGCTGTTATTTTCAATGGATAAATAAAATCGTATTCAGGATGATGAAATTGTACAATTCAGGATTTTGTTTCTGTTTTTGTTTTATCTTGAAAGCAAGACTATAGTTTAACTCAGTAATCTCATTTTTGGAAATTAGCAATCTCTCCATCCTAGTACAATTCCCCTCAAGTACTTGCAGTGAAAATCAAAAGCTTTGATATTTTTAGGATCAACGTATTTATACCTGAAGGTAGAAGTTTAAAATTACAAAATGATGAAGCTATTGTTATACACTGCTATAGTTCCTTTATAATATTTGGGTACTAAAATAGGAAGTACAGTTTAGCACTAAGCCAAAAGTGTTACTAAGTAGACCAATTCATTCAAGATAATTGAAGCTTAGGCTTATTATATGAAGGATTAGTTGCAAAATGGCAATGGTACAGACATAGGATTTTTATGAAGAACTAGGAAAGAAACAGCAAACTAATGATCAAATGAAATTTATTCCTCTGCTACTGTATACATTCCAAGACCTTAATAGAAGGCACTACATATTAATCATACAGACTAGTTTCAATGAAAATCCCTTAAATAGCAAGACTCTTCTCAAGGGATATTGTGTGGTAAGGTAAAATTAAATTTATACAAGGACCACTGCCAATGGCTTCTATAGAATTTCAGTGCCAGACTTACTGCCACAAAGATATATAACGTCAAAGAATACAAAAGCCCATAGGAGAGTAAATTGGTATAACAGCTAGGATGTAAGCATGTGGCCAGTAGAGGAGGAAAAGGGAGAAAACAGGCTATTCTTTGGAAACTTGGCATTTAGAATCACATAGGTCAGCTTTCTCAAACTGCAAAATGCTGAGGTATTCCAAGAACAATATTCTGCAATAACATTGCTTCTTATAAAGTATATTTGGAATCCTTCTATAATTGTCATTATCATACCAGAATACACACTGAAGAAATTGAGTGAAACCTGGTAAATTACATGAGTGATCAGGTATATAATAATATATGAGGTTGACTATAAATATCACTGCTTCAGGGTATTTATCAAGTAATTGTACTGGTATACATTGTCTTCTAATAATCATTGCTCTATGTTATATAACCTGCTTCCTCATTCCAATTATCTTTTCTTTTTTTATATTCCCAGTAAAAATAAATGATTTAATCTATTTAATTTGTATTATTACAAATTAGCATATGAATTAATATCTTAGCATATGAATTAATATCTTTTATCATTTCTTACAGCAATTAATTAGCTGCAGACCATTTTTTGTCTTCTTTAAGCAAAGCATATGTTAAATCCTGTGTGCTATTAGTGGTGTTCTATTAATACATAAATCTTTAAAAAGTGTCCCATGATCAAATAAATTTAGAAAATATATATTCTGAATAATTTTTCCAGGAATTTCCCCCAACTGTAAGTTACCAATTCTGTGAACTTCTACCTGGTTCTTCACTCCCCAATATCAGAGATATTGAAAGAGAAGAAAGGTGGATTGATGAGAAAAAAAAAGTGGCATACATACACAATGAAATATTACTCAGTCACAAAGAAGAATGAAATTATGGCATTTGCTGGTAAATGGATGGAACTGGAGAATATCATGCTAAGCAAAATAAGCCAGTCCCCATAAACCAAAAGCAGAATTTTCTCTCTGATATGTGGATGCTAATCCACAACAAGGTAGATTAGAAGTTCATTGGACTAGACAAAGGGGAATGAAGGGAAGGGGGAGGATATGGGGATAGAAAAGACAGTAGAGTGAATCAGATGTATCTTTTCTCTTTATACATGAATACACAACCAATATAATTTCAAATCATTATACAAATGACCTGTATTGACAAGAGAGATACACACACACAAAAAAAAGAATGGATAAAGAAAATGTGGTATATATACAAAACGGAATATTACTCAGCCATAAAGAAGAATGAAATTATGGCATTTGCCGGTAAATGGATGGAGCTGCAAAATATCATGCTAAATGAAATAAGCCAAACCCCCCAAATCAAAGGCTGGATGTTTTCTCTGATAAGCAGATACTAATCGATAACAGGGTGGGGGTGTGGAGAAGGAACTTTGGATTGTGCAGAGGTAAGAGAGAGGAGGGAAGGGGTGTGGGATGGGAAGGACGGTGGAATGAGATGTAAATTATTACACTATATACATGTATGATTTCACCACAGGTGTGGCTCTGCATCCTGGTTCAGCCAGAGGAAGGAGAAGTTGTACTCCATTTGTGTACAATGTGTCAAAATGCATTCTAATGTCATGTATAACTAATTAGAACAAATTAAAAAATAAAAATATGGGGAAAAATCATTATACAACTAAAATAATGGGATTTTAATTGGAACAAGTTATACTTATTCTATGAATGTATAAAATGACAAAATACACCACTGTCCTATATATCTAGAATAAATAAATAAATAAGAAGAAAAGGAGGGAGGGAGGGAGGGAAGGAGACGGGAAGGAATTGTATTCATCAAGAATAGAAGAGTCTCCCATCAATATTATTGTAAAATTAAAAGATTAGATAAAATGAGTTTTCTATTCAACCAAAGTAATTAAAACATTATTAAACCCCACAAATAATCAGTTATGTAGAAAAGACATTAAGAACTATAAAATGTACCCTAGAGGTACACTGTATTAGGCCTTTTCCTAATAAGGAATGGGATTAAAGGGACTCAGTATAGACTAGTGACTCAGTTTGAGAAAAAGCAAATTGAGCTTGAATTCTGAGAATGATTTAAAAATGATTTAAAATGATTTAGTTAACTCTCACAGTTGGGGGATTATTTGGCTGTAAGAAACAACTCAACTCATGTTGGCTTGGGCCTGAAGGAGGAACTCATTACAAATGTGTGGCACTATTCATAGAATCCAAGGCTAGAGAGAGAACTAGGCCTCCTTCAGGGTCAGAGCCCAGCTAGAAAGCTGCTGAGACTAGAGGCAGCCATCTCTCTGTTTCTTCTTCCCTGAGTTCACAGTCTCTCATCTCTGTGCCCCAGGAACATCAGTTTCACTCTCTTCCTTCTAAGAAAATTTGCCTTCATATCTCCAACCCCAGCAAAACAAAGACCAGAATCAATGTGTCCCCAGTCAAACTTCCTTAGAGGAAAGCTGCTCTTCCATCTCCAGTGAAGGTAGGGGCAGCAATCCAATGACAGGACCTTCTGACCCTTGAAGAGCAACTACGGGAGCCACCCTGCCCATGAGCTGAGCCTCCCCTCTCAGCCTTGAGTAAGGTGGGTGTTTGGTCTGGCACCACACGCCACATGCTGTGCGAAGTAAGTGGCCTCCACCTTTGCTGCAAAGAAGTTTGCTCTAGCCCTAGACTTGGGTGTTACTCAATGGGATTGGAGAACCCCCACCCGTTGAAACCTTATCCCCTGCCTTTTTTGGTGACGTACATCCCATTGAAAATCCTTTGTGTGTCCCTCCTATAAAAATAAAGAGATTCTGGGCAATTGCTCTCTTGTCTTCCAGCATGGAAGAGGACCCTTGAGGTCGCACGCAGAGCAGTTCCACCCTCCATCTGAGAAACTCATCTCCGTGTGGTGCATGATTTCTTCACCATTTTCTTAGTTTAATGTTGCAGCCAGCTCCTTTGAACCCATAAATTATGGGAATAGACCCTCTGGAATGACATCATTAGAAGGTTCCCTAAGAGGAAACTAGCTGTCAGAAAACAACCAGTGGCAAAGAAAGTATGTGGCTTCCTTATAGGTGGACATCCCTTAGAAAAGTGGAAACTACTGGTGGCAAGAAAAGTAATGCAGAGGAAAGAATAAATTAAGTAAGAGAGGCAGAAGCAGGATCTTCCTTGGGGGGTTACTGGCCCGTTTCAGGCCTTGTGTTGCAGCCAAGTTGGGGTGCTTTGCTTTAGGACTCGTCAGTGAGCCAGAGATGAGTATAGACAGCGTCTTGACCAGAGTTTGCATAGTTCCTCCATCCTTGGATCTGCTTTGCCCAATCCCAGTCCTCTTGCCCAGAAATCCTTCTTGATAATCTGTTACCAAATCTACTAGCCACCTTTTTATGGACTAAGGACACAGATAATAGTGAAAAAGGAAGGGATATCTACCATGATTGTCATCCAGGCTGATGTGATTTTAGAGATAATAAAGCCAATCCTGGTGAATTGAAACAATAAGTGCTTTCAAATTCCAGAGGTAAACCAAAGTGGTTTACTTAACCCAACATTTTTTGTAGAGTGAGGTGTAACTGGAGATTGAACTCAGGGGTTCTCGACCACTGAGTCACATACTCAGTCCTATTTGGTATTTTACTTAGAGACAGGGTCTCACTGAGTGGTTTGGCATCTCACTTTTGCTGAGGCTGGCTTTGAAGTCGTGATCCTCCTACCGCAGCCTCCTGAGCTGCTGGTATTACAGGCTGCACCACTGTATCAGGCCCCTAAAATGACTCTTGATTTCTCAATAAGGCAATAATGATTTCTTCAATGAGTTTTGGGGCAAATATACGGGTCAATTCTAAATGATAATAATATAATAATTATTATAATGACCTCAAGAGAAAAAAAACTGGATTTCTGGTCTAATTCCTAATCCCTAATTGCACATCAGCCATACGCCTTGGATCTTTTATGGAGCACCTCTGTATACAAAGCATTACCCCAAGAAATTACATTGAAACCAATAGTTTACCAGTCACAGGACTCTTCCTGCAAGGAAATTACAAAGTTTAATGAAAAACATATGGAAGGAAGAAAGGAGAAGTAAAATCTTTGTAAAATTTGTCTGCTATTTTTGCATATAACCTTACTCATCACAAGCATGTTTTAGGTAGGTATTATTGTTCCCAATTTACAAATAAATGAACAGAGACTCAGAAGGGTTAAGGGACTTTTGAGAAATATCTAAAAAGTGGTCCAAGTAAAGTGTTATATAGAATCATAGTAGGAAAATATTGCTTTTGGTTATGAAGTTCAGAGTTTTGTAAAGCAGAAGAATTTGAGCTGCCACACTGGCTGGGATTGGGGCACTGGTTGAAATGCAACACAAACTAGGGTTCTGATAACAGAAAAATATAGCTAATGCTGTCTGGGTACTGTTAAACGCAGCTCAATCAGTTCCATCATACTTTGTGCAAAGAGGACTAGTCTTCAAAAACAAAGTTGAGTGCACATGATGGAGAACTTGAAGGTCTGGCTACTGAGTGGTGATTTTTTCTGTGATCAGTGAAGAACCACTAAAGGCAAGTGAAAAATAATGCTCTCAGATCTGTGGTCAGAGGCTATTATGTAAGACACATTGGTGTGGGAAGCTTATGATGATTATCAAGGGGAAAAAAACAAACAAACAAACAAAAAAAAAAACAAGATCCTGATTTAGAATGGTAGCCGGAAAAAATGGAAAAACAATGAAGGAAATTGAAGAGGTGGAATCAGTATATCCTGGAATTCGGCTGAATTCTCAAGAGAAGAAACAAAGATGTCATGGATTTTACAAATGAGGCACTGTGACAGCAGCTAGGAGTGAACAAGGAATCAGACCCTTCTCTTTTCTACTCTCTGGGCTTTCTGTTTAACAGGAGGCTAATTTTGAAGCTGTTTTTCTGCTAACAAAAATGAAGCATATTGTTTTCATAAACCTTTGTAAAATCTGCTGTATTCTCTGGCATGTTTGCAAATAACGGCACATTCTCCAGACAGTTTATATGCAACATGCTTCACATTACTAACAGAGACACATCACTAAAATAATATTATATAACAAATTTATGAAGGTCATTCCTGAAAAGACTATTTTAAAAATGGAAATGCGTTTGTTGAGAACTGTTAATAATTTAGTACTTGCACTTTAGATACACAAATATTTTCATCCATTACCATGTGGGTTTTATTATATTCATCTTTAAGGGTTGTAGCACTCACACTGCCAACTCCAGCTACACAATGGACTCACCTGTAGAGCTTGTGAGCATGCTGATGCCTGCATCCTACCCCAGTGTTCTACTGAAAACGACCTACAGGCAGCCTGAGAATTGGGACTTTCTTTTCTTTTTATAAATTTGTTCTGTTTAGATATACATGAGAGTGTATTTTGACATATTATACATAATGGAGTATGACTTAGGATCCCATTCTTGTGCTTGTACATGATGTGGAGTTTCACTGGTCATCTATTCTATATGAACTTAGGAAAGTTATTTCTGATTCATTCTACTATCTTTTCTATTCCTATCCCCACTCCCTTCCCTTCACTCCCCTTTGTCTAGTCCAATGAACTTCTATTCCTTCCTGCCATCCTCTCCTCTTATTGTGTGTTAGCATCCACATATCAGAGAGAACATCTGGCCTTTGATTTTTGGGGATTGGCTTATTTCACTTAGCATGATAGTCTCCAGTTCCATCAGTTTACCAGCAAATGCCATAATTTCGTTCTTTTTTATGCCTGAGTAATATTCCATTGTATATACGTACCACATTTTGTTTATCCACTCATCTGCTGAAGGGCATCCGGGTTGGCTTCCTAGCTTAGCTATTATGAATTGAGCTACTATAAACAGATGTGGCCATGTCACTATAGTATGCTGATTTTAAGTCCTTCGGGAGTTACTGAGGAGTGGAGATAACTGGGTCAAATGGTGTTTCCATTCTAAGTATTCTGAGGCATCTCCATACTGCATTTTAGATTGGTTGCACCAATTTATAGTCACATCAGCAAAGTATGAGTGAACACTTTTCCCCACATCCTTGCCAACATTTATTGTTGTTTGCATCCTTGATAACTGTCAGAAAATTGGGAACTTTAAAAAAAGTTATCTAGATGATTCTAATGTGAAGCCATGGTTACAAACTACTCAACATAAAGAAAAGTTAATTCATCATGTTAGAGATAATTAAGATAATTTATGCTTTGATGTGTTGTCATCGAGAAAGGACTATCTGCTACATTTATATAATCTGTACAAACATGATCCCAAATCAATCATTTCATAACATCCAATAAGACAGGAGAAGAGTTAAATCAAAGTTTGGTAGGTCAAGTGCTCAGAACTGAGGAAACGGAGGAATAGAACAGAAAAAATGTACAGTGTGCTGATGCCTGAAGCATTTTACTTATTCTTTTCCATTGACTCGGCAGCCACTCCTGGAATGTTCCAGCAGCGTGAGCTCTCCCTTGCACCTCCTCTGAGGCTCTGTAAACAAGGGGTGTTGACTGGCTGACCCCACAAATAGATCCCAACGTTCTCTACTTTGCATCACAGTGGCAGCTGCCAGATCCAGGCTACAGAAGCCAAGATGAGGCTTTGTATACATTGAAATGCAAAGGAACTGAGAGGGGTGAGCTGGCTCTTTGGCCCTGCTGCTTCACATTTGAAGGAGAGATGGAAGGTCTTCCAGTATCTCCTCTCCCTCCTGTCACAGGATGACTAAAATGCCAATTAACTCTCTGGCTTAAGGCATTGCCCATGGAAATCCCATATTAAATGAACCTGTGGCCAGGTCAGAGTAAAGCATTTCTTCCCATTGCTCATCATGGCTGAAGAAAAAACTGGTGAGCTTTCTCTAGGAGACAGGACTCTGAGGGAATAGGACAAGACATGCAGCCACAGCCATGGGGTATTTCCAGAGAGTACAGCACTGAGATGCCCTCTGGCTGCTCTAAATTGCTCACCACAATTCCTTCAATAAGTTCTCTCTCTTTTTTTTTTTTTTTTTTCTAGCTTGACTCTGGCAGTCATTCTTTTTTATTACTTTTCCATGGAGGGCTCTTTCTCCAATGTCCTCTCCCGGAATTCTCTTCATTCCTCAAAGCCCAGCTCAAAGGCTCATTTATCCATATGAACATAGCAAATTACAGCAATCCCCCTTTTCTCTCTTATCTTTGCAATTGGATATCTTTGCCCTTGTCATTCTTCCTTACCAGACCTTAAACCCCTCAAGACACCAAATTCTGCCTTTGTCTAAATGTATACACTACATGGCACCAATTGCTATACTTTGCAGGTAACAGGTATGCAATAATTATAATAAATTAACTCAAATCAATTCAAGTATCACCACAGAATTCGTGGGCAACTGGACTTCTTTGTCTTGAAGTAGCTAATAAGTTTGGGCATGAAAGTGGTAAAAGGCTCATCAGCCTCCCCTCGAATGGATGTCCACAGAGGCATTAATTATTCCACATAAATAATAGACTCATAGCTGAAGCAAACATGAATATCCTCAACTAGCTTCATCTTAGGGGACTACAGTTGTTCGATCAGAACTCTCTAATAGTAGCACATGTTCTTTTCTAAAACATTATTTAAATAAGCTTGGTTTATGCAAGTCCCAGTAGTCACTCCTTATAATTGTACTGCTGAAATCACTATAATTCTTGGCTTAAAGAAGTTAATATATTTTCTGTCAGGGTGACAAGAGAATTGTCACTTATCTCTGAGCCCTTCATGTGGCACACTCAAGAATGACTTTTTCACCTCCAGGGACTGGCAACTGCATGTTTATTTATGAGATCTTGATCCACACTACCCTTGCTTCCTGATTGCTGGGGGAGCTATGGGGAAAGGACTTTAATTACTAAAGTTCTCAACAATTCTAATTTACTTAAGGGTCATTTTAACATTGCTTTCACTGTAATCCATGGGGTTTTAGACTATTTACCATGCTTTGCTTTTACATCAAGACTTTTATTTTACCCAAATCAATTCTTGTTCAAATCTGAAAGTTTTACAAAATTTGGAGAAACATTTAGAGAATTTTCACTTACATACATCCTTTGAGCCTTTCTTGTCTTCCAAAATACCTAGCACAGAGTCTTTCAAATAGCCAGTACTTGGGCTGGGGTTGTGGCTCAGAGGTAGAGTGCTTGCCTAGCATGCTTGAGGCACTGGGTTTGATCCTCAGCACCCATAAATATAAAATAAAGATATTGTGTCCACCAAATATCCGGTACTTGCTACCCTTGGTGAAAAAACAAATGAAGGAGTAAATAGTGTTTATATTTTAATAGCAGAGGTAATTGAGATCAGAATCTGAAATTTTTCATGTGTGGTTCAAAAAATAATAACACAATGAAAGTTTTGGCTGAAAACGGCATTTGAAATCTAGCTAAATATCTCATATGAGATTCTCTTGCCTTTTGTTTGTTACTAGATATCTTTTGACTGTATATTGAATTTTTCAAGTTGATTACATATTATAGAAGAATTATATTTATTATTCAGCACAGAGCCTGGGACCTAGCAATAGGTGTTCCACAGACATGTGATTGATGTACTTCCACATAGTGCAATATTTCTTCCTTTGACCTGTATTGCCCCTACCCCACAGTCTCTTCCCAGGAAAAGCTTGCAGCTAGAATTTTGGTGTCCAAGATCTGACAGAGCCAATTGCAAAAGCATAATACTAGGTAGGGCCAACCCCTTGAAAAAGCTGTGAAATGGCCAAAAAAAAAAAAAAAAAAAAAGTCTTCATTGATCATTTTCCTCACCACTTTCCCCTTCTCCATCAAGTACTCATGGACCTATTCATTTTCAGAAAATAAAAGTCTGGTTCTCTCATTAGTACAAAGGTATATTAAGCACAAGCAACAAAAGCAAAAGAGACAAATGAAGCAGCATCAAGCTGAAAACTTGCATCTACACAGCAAATAAAACCATCAGCACTAAAGAAACACTATGTGGACTAGAAGACATTGTCTAGTCCTACATCTGATAAGTGGTTAATACCCAAGACATATAAGGAACTCAAACTGACAGCAAGAAAATAACCCTATTAGAGAAATGGACAAAGGACCTGAACAGACATTTCTCAAAAGAAGAGATACAAATGGCCAACAGGTATATGGAAAAAGTGCTCCACATCACCAAATATCAGGGAGATGCAAATTAAAATCACAGTGAGACCTCACACCTGTGAGCATGGCTACATTCAAAAAGATGAAAGGCAAGCGTTGACAAGGATGTAGAGAAAAGAGAACCGCTCTATACTTTCAGTGGGAATGCAAACTAGTGTAGCCACTATGGAAATTCCTCACGAGATTAAAAATTGAACTCGTTTGATCCACTGATCTCACTTCTGCAGATATATCCAAAAGAAATTAGATTTGTAAGTTGAAGAGAGATCTTCACTCCCATGTTCATTGAAGCGTTATTCACAACAGCCAAGACATGGTAAGGACTTCACTGTCTATTGACAGATGGGTAATATCTCTCTCTTTCTCTCTCTCTCTCTCTCTCTCTCTCTCTCTCTCTCTCTCTCTCTCACACACACACACACACACACACCACAGAAAATAATTCATCCTTAAAAAAATGAAAAAAGATGGAAAACTTGTCATTCATGGATGAATCTGAAAAACACTATGCTAAACAAAGTAAGCCAGACATAGAAGAATAAATGCCACATGATTTCACTTATATATGAAATCTCAAAAGGTCAAACTCATAGAAACAGAGTAAAACAGTGGAGACCAGGGGCTGGGGGATGAGATGGTAGGAATGAGGAAAGTTTAGTTCTGGAGTTCCACTGTATGACCTAATAACTAAAGTTAATGATGACAAACTGTTCACTTGAAAACTGCTAAGAGAGTAGACTAAGTCTTCTCATTATGCACACTCAGAAGGTAATTCCGAAGGTGATGTATATATAACCTGGCTTCATTGTGGTAATCATTTTACAATGTATACACATATCAAAACACACTATACACTGTAAATATGTTTTATTTATCAATTATACCTTACTAGTGTTATACTCCAAAATATTTTATTCTATATTATTTTAGAAACTACATTTGGCCAGGTATAGTGGTACATGCCGTGACCCCATCAGCTCGAGAGGCTGAGGCAGAAGGCTCACCAGTTCAAAGCCAGCCTCAGAAACTTAGGGAGACACTGAGCAACTCAGAGAGGCCCTGTCTCAAAATAAAATATTTTTGAAAAGAAGGGCTGGGGATGTGGCTCAGTGGTTAAGTGCCCCAGGGTTCAATCCTTCAATCTTAATAATAATAATAACAACAACAACAACAACATTTGTATAGCTAATTGGTTGTACCTTTTACTAATGAGTCACTACACAGTTTGAAAATACTACTTTAGGAAAATGCGCATGGAAAATGCGCATTCAGTCCTAGGACTGAATCAACCAAGTTTATAATAAAGAAGGAACCATAGCTAGTATGACAAGAAAAAGATAATAATACTGCTGTTTGGGAAAACTATCTATGTGATTAATCTACTTTCACTGAAAGTGACAATGCTTATTTTACCGGGCATTTTATTTTTTCTTTGCTTATGTCCAATAATCATTGAAATGGATTGTTTCCTTCCTCTTTACACTTCAAGTTGAAAGTTTCTTCTTCACTACTACCAGAGCAAGTTCTGTTTACATATGGCACCAGTTACACAAGCCACTACTACACCAAAACTAACAACTGTAAAGTCTACCAGACAATAAGAGGCCCTATGGCTTTAAAAAAGTTTCATCAGTACCTCCCCATGATCACTGGCACACTGGCAAAACATGAATTCTCTGTCAAGTTGATAATGTTTCCAGGAAATACAAAAAAGGTATTCATAGGACACATTTGAAAACTGGTGCCTTTTCAAAGAAATCACCTAAAAAAAAAAAAAAAAAAAATCAAAAACAAGCCATGAGGTTGCTTCTTGCTGTGTCAATCACAATGGTTACCAGGTGCTGGCTATGAATGGTCCACAGGGCATTCACTGCTTAACAGCAAGATGAAGGAAATAGTTACTTCTGACATTCTTATTTCCAACTTTCATTTCCTGAGATTAACACGGAAGTTTGGCATTTTACAAACATCTTATTTTCTTATATTTTTCTTTTTATTGGGTCCAGACAAGGCAACATGCGTTAGGTATCTATTGCTGTATAACAAATTATCCCAAAATGTAGCTTCTAAAAATTGAACCTATGAATTGGGGTGTAGCTCACTGGTAGAACACTCACCTAGCATGTGAGAGGCCCTGGGTCTGATCCTAGCACCCCAAAACAAAACAAACAAACAACAACAAACCTTACCTAGTTTCTGGGGATCGAGGTTCAGGAGAGGCTTAGCTGGGTGGTTATAGCTCACAATCTCTCAAGAGGTTGCAGCTAAGCTACCAACTTGGGTTGCCAGTGTCAAAAGCTCTACTAGGGCTTAAGATTAACTTCTAAATCACTCACCTAGCTATTGGCTGTCCTGAGATCCATGAGACTGCTGCATGGAGACTATGGGCTTCTTGCAGAGCCTGCTTAGGTGGAGTCATGAATTGCCAGCTAGCTTCCCCCAGAATGATTGATGAAAGAAAAAGAGAAAGAGAGAAATAGCACCCAAGATAGAAACTGAAGTCTTTTAAAACCTGGCCTCCTAAGTGAGATACCATTGCTCCTGCTCTATGCTCTTGGCCACAGAAACCAATGCTGGTGCAATGTGCTATGAAAGGACATGATACAAAAGTGTGAACAGCAGGAGATGAGCATCACCAGATGCCATCTTGGAATCTGGCTGCTCTAGAATGTTTCTTTAGATGCCTATTTACTTTTGTCTTTTATTTTTAGTTTTCAAAAATTATTTTATAGGATATAGTGTGATAATTTGATACATATGCATAGTTGGTAATGATGAAATCAAGATAATTCCATCTCCTTAAATATTTTCTAAATTTTTTGATTAACAAATAATTGCATTGTTAATTTTTCTTTTTTCTTTTTTTTTTTCTTTTTTCTTGATACTAGCAATTGACCTCAGGGGCACTGGACCACTGAGCCACATCCCTAGCCCTATTTTGTATTTCATTTAGAGACAGGGTCTCACTGAGTTCCATAGTGTTTCCTCATTGCTGAGGCAGGCTTTGAACTCAAGATCCTCCAGCCTCAGCCTCCCAAGCCTCTGGGATTACAGACGCCTGGACTATGTTAATTTTTGATCAAAACATATTTATAGGGAATAGTAAGATACTTCAATACATGCATAAAATACACTGATCAAATCAGGACAATTAATGTTTTTATTTCCTTACCATTACTTTGTGATTAGAGTTTTTAAGCACCTCTTTTATAGCCATTTATAAAATATTCAATAAATTGTCCAGGTGTGGTGGTGCACTCCTGTAATCCCAGCAGCTCAGGAGGCTGAGGCAGGAGGATCACAAGTGTAAAGCCAGCTTCAGCAAAAGCAAGCGCTTTATTGCCTATCTCTAAATAAAATACAAAATAGAGCTGGGGATGTGGCTCAGTGGTCGAGTGCCCCTGAGTTCAATTCCCAGTACCCAAATATATATATATTTTTATATATATATATTTGGGTACTGGGATCATAAATGTAAATAAATATATATATATATATACCGTCCTTCTATCCCTCCTTTCCCGTCCTCTTCACAAACTCTAGTGATCACTAAGACACATTCTGATCAACTTTTTTTATACATCCACATATTAGAAAGAATATGCAATATTTAAAATTAGAAATGAAAAAGGAAACATTGATACCACTGAAATACAAAGAAACATTAGAGGCTATGATAAACAACTATCTGCCCAACAAATTGGAAAACTTAAAAAAATGGAAAAATTTTTGGACATGTAATCTTCCAAATTGGAACCATGAAGACCTAGAAAAACTAAACAGACCAATAACAAGTAGCAAGATTGAATTAGCAGGAAAAAGTCTTCCCTCAAAGGAAAATCCAGGACCAGAAGGCTTCACTGCAGAATTCTATCAAATATTTAACCAAGAATTCACATCAATTCTTCTCAAACTAGCCCCCCAACCCCCGTAAAAATCAAAAGCGATCCTCCCAAACTCATTCTACAAAACCACCATTACTCTGGAACCAAAACAAAATAATCACATAACAACGACAACAAAAACTATAAACTAATATCTCTAGTGACCATTTTCTATGATATATCTAAAGAATATAATGTTCAAATGGATAGTTTATTGTCTTCCAGAGGGGAGGTCTTAATTTTTGTGGGGAAGGGGGTCAATGGTCTATTGGTCTCCTAATGGCCTGTGGGTATCCTTTAAGTTTCTAATGAAAACTGTGGGATTTACAAGCCAAGAGAATATTCAAATGAGCCATTAAAATTTTACACACCATTTCTCAGGGTACAAGATCCTCTGAAGAGTTTTTAATGATCTCAGGTTCAGGAACACTGCCCTTAACATCCCCTTCTTCCTACAATGCCCTGGCACAAGGACATGTCCACTGCTGGGAACTTATGACCAGATGTACATACGGGTAATGACCAGTAGATTTAGTTAATAAACTCTAGTCAACATTTTTATTTAACCAGAAATTCAAAGAGTTTTGAATAGAATATGTCCATTTTCAGAGCCAGACTTGCAAAGAAACTCCTAGATAGGAACTCAAATCCTTACATATATTGCAGTCCTTGAGAGAGAATGTCCTAGGGGTGCTGATCACAAGTTAGAGAGACATGGAGAAATTCTGCTTGGAGAGCCATTCTGAGCAAAAACATAGTGCTTCACAAGTGTGTGATAATATCTGAGAGCCATCTAGGCTTAAAATCGTGGTCAATAGATTTAAGCCTAAATTCATTTTTGTTGTAAGCCCTACTCCCCTTCTTATCTTCCTGAGGTTTACATTTTGAAATTCGGACCCTGAACTATATTCACTCACTGTTAGCCTCACAGCTACATTTATTGAGTTAAACTCTTTCTTTTTTTACTAAGTGTATCTTTCGAGCATGTTTCTCAGATATCACCTTCCTCTTCTATCTGGTCATTTAGGATGTCCAGTAGAGCCTATTTTCTGGAATAATTTAATAGAAGATATTTTATACAGAGTAAAAGCCCATATCAGTGTAAGGTCCTTCCTGTGCATTCCCATTGCTCCATGTGTGTGTGTGTGTGTGTGTGTGTGTGAGTGTGTGTGTGTGTGTACACAGGAGAGAATACATACTGTCATTATTCAGTTATCTGTTTGCACTTCCACCACTATTCAGGAGTATCCTCAAGGTAGGACTGCTTCTATCTTGTTCACCATTGTATAGTCAACACCTAGCCACACTTGACAAACAGGAAGCAAATATATATATATTGAATACACTAAATAATATACTGAATCAATTATTCTTTTTCAATTATCATATAAGTAAATACAACCATGATTCCTATGAGGCTAGAATAAAATAGAAAGAGACATGAATCAAGTTGGAAAGATTGGCTTTGATGCTTCCTAGCTATGCAAACTAGGCTCAGCTTCTGAGTATTTTCATATCAGTTTCCTTCATTAAAATGGCATAATATATGACATGACCACTTTATGGGGTTTTGGAGAGCCCAATGGGACAATTAGTATGAAACACATATTTTAAACCATAAAGTACTAAAGTTTATCATGCATTATCATTGTCATCAATAAATGCACTATATAGTTGGCAGACACTCTGTAAAAAAATAAAATGGTGATAGTTTATAAAAAGTGCCCCTCAGAAAATCTATGTTCATTGGCCTGAAGGTGTCAGAAGAAATACTTTTTTTTAAGGAAAATAAGTAGCCATTTCTATCCTGAAGGCTGAATTCTGTGCTTTCTTCATTATAAACTAAGTTATTGATTTTGACAAGTACAGAAGGTACTTTGTAGAAAATAGATATGACAAGGTCCCTGAATACTAGGTTTGCATCTAAAGAAAGATAGAAGCTTGGCCTCATATAATAAATCTCACCTGCCTTCATCAAAGTATGGCCACATATTCCTGTCTTTTTCAACCATAACCCTGAGGGTTGGGATATCTGTGGATACACAACAAAAGACAACTAGGCAATAACATGAGTTTGTTATCAGCTTATGTGCAGGTAAAAATGTGGGTGTATTCATGCACCACAGCCCCTGATCATAAATGTAAACTTAGAAATGGCTCATTTAGACACCTAGTAGGATGTAGACTACCATTGACCAATACAGACAAAAGTTTCTAAACTTAAAACAATTTTTAAAAACAATTGAATCTTTTATACTATAAACTGTCAACAATTCACAAGCTCAGTTGCTTGGTAACTCACCTCAGTTATTTGATAACTTGTTTTTATTCTCTCTAACAAAGGTCTTGTACAAGCTCCATCTCAATATGATCAAAGAGATTCAACAAATAATTAAACACATAAATAAAAGTAAAATTCTGCTACTTGTTATTAGTGTGTTCTTTTGGAAGCAACATTTCCCCCTTCATTCCCATGTTAGGTTAAAGCATTTATATTCTTTTGCATTTCAAACCATTGTAAATATTTCAAGCGGAGGACTTAAGACTTGATGCTAATAAGTATGACACAAAACCTTTCCCCTATGCTTCGCTGCATTAGTTTTTTACTTCCATGTCTTACCTTGATTCTTTAATATACTTTGATTTGATTTTTGTGTATGGTATAAAAGAAGGGTCCAAATTCATTCTTTTGCAAATTCATTCTTTTAAGCTTCTTCAGCCAAATTATTGAAGATACTCTCTTTTCCCCATAGTGTATTCTTGGTACTCTTGTCAAAGGTAAGTACCCTTGTCAAAGGTTTCTGTCAGAGGTTAAGACCATATATGTGTGGGTTCTGATCTACTGGTCTAAATATCTGATATTATGCCAGTACCATACTTTTTAAGTTATTGTAGTCTTGTAGTGTGATGCTTCCAGCTAAAAATTGTCAAAGTACCTGAATAGACATTTCTCAAAAGAAGACAGACAAATAACCAACATATATATGAAAAAAATGTTCAACATCAGAAATTTCCAGGGAAATACAAGTTAAAGCCACAATTAAATATCAACCCACAGTAGACAGAATGGCAAAAAGATAAAATATAACAAGTGTAGGAAGGATGTGGAGAAAAGAGAACACTTCTGTGCTTTGGATGGGAATGTAAATTAGTACAACCAAACAATATGGCGGTTCCTCAAAAAATTAAAAATGAAACTACTGCATAATCTAGCAATTTCACTGTTGGGCACTTAGCCAAAGGAAATAAAATCAATACGCTGAAGAGATATCTACACTCCCTTGTTCACTCTAGCATTAGTCACAAAATCCCAAATATGGACTCAGTTGTCCATCAATAGATAAATAAATAAATAAAATGTGATATAATATACAATAGAATATTTTGCAACCTTTTTAAAAGAAGGAAAACCTGCTATATACAAAAGTGCAGATAAGTCTGGAGGACACTTTGCTAAGTGAGATAAACCAGTCATAGAATAACAAGTGGTGGATTATTCCACTTACTGTATATGAGGTATCTGAAGTAAACTCATAGAAAAAAGAATATAGAAACAGAATGGTGGTTACCAGGGCCTGAAAGAAGGGAAATAAAATGTTGCTGTATAAAATGTTGTATAAGTAAACTTATACTTATGTAGAATCAATAAGTTCTAGAGATTGTCTATACAACATTGTGTCTGCATTCGATAATACTGTATTATACACTTAATAATTATGTGAAAATGGTAGTTCTTGATTTAAGTGCCCTTGTCACCATAAAAATAAATAAATTATTTAGTTGGTTAAGAGCATTATAACAAGTAAACAAAACACTAAAATTTGTTTCAATAATAAGTTCAGGTAAAATATAATTTGTTTATCAATTAGCAAAATAATATCTTTTAAAATGTTACTCATGACATTAGATCATATCAGGAGATATTCTGGGGCTATGTTCATATGCATCTCATGGTAGGTTCAATACGAGAATTTGGTAAGTTAATTGAAAAAAAATGATAAAAATTATTTCAACTTTTTATTGAAAAATAACATACATTAAAATGTATAAATTATAAATTTATACTTCAGTAAATTTCCATAAAGACTACTCCATATAGCCAGCATATTATCAGTATCACACCAGGCCCCTGTAGCCCCTGCTTCTAGGCACTAGCTTTCCCATTCCAGTAAGAGTGATCACTATCCTGATTTCTAGCACCAAAACCCTTTTGCGTGTATTTGCAACTGATGTAAATGAAATCATCCTTTTGTGCCTGGCAATCTTAGGTCTGAGAGGTTCATTAATATTTTTAAATGTAGTAATGGTGATCCATTTATTCTCACAGCTGACTAGTATTAGAGTTGTGCAAATATATTATGATTTAATCATTGTTTCTTCTTTTGGTAGGCAGTTGGGCATTTTTCAGGTTTGTCTATTACCAATAACATTGACATGAACCTTCTGGAACAGTCTTTTAATAAAAACTTGAATGGAATTCTACTTTCCATTTATCTAAGAATAGAATTTCTGAAAAATGGGCTTTTTGTGTTTGTTTGTTTGTTTGTTTTTGGTACTGGGGATTGAACTCAGGGGCACTCAACCACTGAGCCACATGCCCAGCCCTATTTTGTATTTTATTTAAAGACAGTGTCTCACTGAGTTGTTTAGCACCTCACCATTGCCAAGGCTGGCTTCGAACTAGCAATCCTCCTGTCTCAGCCCCCCAAGCTGCTGGGATTACTTGGGTGCACCCACTGTCCATTGGACTGTGTGGTTTTTCAGTTTCATAAAATTCTTTGAAAGAGTTTGTCATAGCTAATTACCAATGCACAATCAGACAAGCAGTTATTGAGGGCTCCAGTTGCTCCACATTCTTGCCAACACTAGATACCGTTTCTCTGTTTATTTTAGCAATTATTGTAGATGTAAAGTGGTTTTGAATTGCAATTTTCATTTTTCTTGCTGATCAGATTAAGTTCCTTTTCATGTCTATTGAACATCTGAAAAAGAAGTCCTTTTGTCAAGTGACTTTTACTGTCTTTTGTTTATTTTTCTATCGGAATTTGTGTTTCAACTTACTAATTTGTAGCAACTCTTTACATATTCTGGATTCAATCTGGAGTGAATTTTATATTTCTAAATCACTTGTGTAAGATAATATAGCTTCATTACATGATGGGTTAATAACAAAAAAATGAAATATTCGAAATTTACTGGACAAATATTTATCAAGCATTTACTTCTTGCCAGACACTGTGCTAGGCTATATGGAAGTGACATGTAACCTTTGCCTCAACAAATTATAGTTAGTAGATTATAACTATAAAGGTTCAGGTAGAATAAATTTTCTTGTTGCATCTTTCCTTCATCTCAACACCCAAGCTCAATAATTTTAGAGGCCTTCTACTTCTAAAGATCTGAAAGCCAGGCCAAAAATTAAGGAATATTCTTGAACCAAATCCAATAGTTCGTACAGCTATGAATTAAGCGAATCCAATTATAGACAAGCCTTGTTATTAAATGTTGTGCTTTGGCCTGGTGCCCTAGTGCTCTGGCTATTTCACAGACTCTGGTCAATGAGGTAGATCAAGACAGAAGCAGGAGTTTGTGTGATCAAACTCATTAATAGGTACAAAGGATACTGAGAGGGCAGAGCATGAAGTAGAAATGTGGCTAATAATCCAAAAAGCAACAGTATACTCCTCAAAGACTTAGGGAAAGAGGCCAGAAGGAACTTTCCATCTGGAACCTGGGCTGGCCACAAGACAGAACCACAGTACTTTCCTTTCCGGGAGGTCTTGTTGCCTTCTAAACCAGGTAGCTCTGGCCTCTCTGCTTAGCATTTCTATCAAATTTCACTACCCTTTACTAGTCTGTCTCAGCTCATTTGACAACCAGTACACCTGACAATTAAATTCCATCCATCTCTTTTCATTGACTAGAATCCAAGATCAAAAACATCTTTGGTATTTGAAAGGATATACTAATATTCTTTAGAGTTTAGATCTTCTTGTTGGTATAATGAGAACTCCCCAGCAGTCCCAGAAATGTGCTAAAATTAAAATTTACTTACATATGCTTAAGTTAACATATGTATTACTAGATAAGCAGAGCAATGCTAGATTAAACTCATTTCTTCATGTAAGAAGCCATAAGTTTATAATATAATCATTTCTGGATCATTAGCAATTTCATACTGAATCATTTAAAAATTTTTTTTAATTTTTTTTCTGAATATAAAAGCTTCATCTAGGCAAAGTTGGAAAATAAAAGTATAGAAAAGTATAAAACAAAATCACCCATAATTCTACCTGCTTTAGTCCCTTAATATTCTAGCATAATTTCTAGCCAGCTTTTAAAATAATTTCATGTATCCAAATAATAATAAATAATCCAAATAATAATTTTCCAATTATTTTAAATTCAGAGCATTATCATTTTTTCAGTGTGTAAAAAACTGTTAGTGATTCTAACTTCTAAAGTTTATGTGATATACCATGGAAAGGATGCAACATAATTTATTTATTCCTTGCATTAGGCATCAGAATTTTTCTAAATTCCTTCATTACAATAAAAATAGTGTTGAAATAAAGACTTTTGTGCAACAAAAGCTATTTTTTAATTTTGCATTTTCCCTACATATATCCATAGAACTAAAATGTGATAGGAACACTTTTAAAGACATATACATTTTCAAACTACTTTCTAGCAAAGTGTCTTTCAATTTTACATAAATGTCTGTTTTACTTCACCCTCATAAGCACTGAGCACACCTATTATATACATTTCATTCATTGTTGGTAGATAAAAATATTGTTTTTAGTTTTTAAAAACATTCTTTAGTTTTTATAAAAGCAGTGTGCTTTTCAATTATTTATTAGGCATGTGAATTTCATTATTTAATTTAGATTTTCATTTATTCAGATGTTTACTAAACATCTACAAGTACCAGGCAGTATTCCAGATGCAAGAGAATTATCAGTGAACAAGGTGGAGAAATTCCCTTTTTTATGAAGTTACAGAGGAGGAATAGTCTATAAATAAGTTACCCTGTGATATCAGAGTGTAATAAATACAAAAAAGGCAAATAAAGAAGGTAAAGAATCAAAGAATGAACAGTGTTCTATTTTAGACAGGTAGTTAAGGAAGACCTTTCTCTAATAAAATAATACTTAAGGAGAAATTATTGTGGATTTTCTGTTCCTCAGTCAGTTCATTTATAGTAGTCTCTTAAACTGTGATTCAAAAAAAAAAAAAAAGGTAATCAATGTTTACAGAATTTGCTACTGTTTTAATCAGTTTTTTCATTACTGTGACCAAAAGACCTGACAAGAACAATCTTAGAGGAGAAAGTTTATTTGGCACTCCTGGTTAAAAAGGTCTCAGACTACAGATGCAACTCCATTTCTCTGTGCCAGAGAGTAAGGCAGAATATGAAGGCAGAAAAGTGTGATGGAGGAAAGCAGCTCAGGACATGGCAATCAGGAGGCAGAGTGAAGAAGCTCAGGTCACCAGGGCCAAAATATAAACCCCAAAAGCACACTGGCAATGATGCATCTTCTTCTCCAGCCACATCCTACCTGTTTTCAGTCACCATCCAGTTAATCCATTCAACTTGATTAATGCACTGATTAGGTTAAACTCATAACCCAATAGTTTAACCTCTAACCTTTCTTGCATTGTCTCACAAATAAGCTTTTGAGGGACATCTCATATCTAAACCATAGCAAGTAATAAGAACAGCTTGCAAAGCAAAATAAGCCAATCCCAAAAGAACAAAGGCTATATAGAGTTACCTTAGATTAGGAAGAGGGGAGTGAAGGGAGGAGAGCAGATATGGGGACAGGAAGGATAGTAGAATGAAACAGACATTATTACCTTATGTTCATATATGACTGCATGACTGATGTGATTCTACAACATGTACAATCAGAAAAATGAGAAATGATACCCCATCTATGTGGGAGGCCATCCTCGCACGTGATTCGAGTTACCTCCCTGGCTGGGCGAGAGGCGCTTAGACACATCTTTGTGTCCAGAGCTTTCCCTACCCTTCTCAGGTCCTAGGGCTTGTCAGTGTGAAGGCGTATCTGGCCACTACCCCTGAAGACCCAATCATAGCACCTGACCTTGGGACACTGCCCCCCTTAATCTTCATTGGATGGGATTTTCCCCAGAATTTTTTGTTCCCCAATAAAAGTCCACTCCCTGGAGTGTTCTCTCGCGTGCGCTGGCCTCTTCAGTAAACCTCACTACTCAAATAGGTACCTTGAGGCTCGGGGTACGAGAAGCAGTCCTGGAGCTGGTTTAAAGGTAATTAGAGCCTGTCTCTTTAATTCAAACTCCTTTTGGATTTCTCCCATAGCTGAACCTTCATTTATGAAGCCTGTGCTGGCCACAGGCTAAACAACTATATATTATATGTCAAGTGCAAAATGTATTCTACTATAATATATAACTAATTAAAACAAAAAAAATATAAAACAATGTAAATTCTTAAATTTCCTAGAATTTATTTCTTTCCTTTCTAGAGAGCATGATGATCTTAAACACCATTTCTTCAAACCTGTTTTATTGCCCCCAATACAGTTAGCTTTTTCCACTAAACAACAATGTGGTATATTTCAAATATGAAGACAAAATTGACCACCATTCCTTCTCTCTCTTTTGTTTTTATTGTTGTTGTATGTTTGTTTGTTTTGTTTCACTAGTATGGATGGTTTGCTTGTGGTGGAGCAACCAGATAATTTTAGTGAGTCTACTTTGCTATTTACACAACTATGAAACAACTAACTTGTTTTACTGAGTTAGTCTTGACTACAAAACTCAGGTTTCTACTAAATATATAAAAACCAAATGCTTTACATTATCTTACAGAAATGAGGGTGCTAAATAATAACACAAATTCATAAGGTTCTTGTGAGGATTACTTGAGTTAATTACATGCTTAACTTGGTGCCCAATACATATTAAATACTGAATAAATGTGTCAATTTTTCATCATTAACTTAATCAGCACAATATACAGTATACAACAGGGCAAAGAAGCCCAAACCTGATTCTCACCTTCCTTTTGCGTTGGTTTCTTAGAAACCAAGAAATGTCAGGAGAATTTATGATATTGGCTCTCGTTTAAAATTATAGCAGTGCATAAATCTAGTTTGTTTTCAAGTTTCTTTTTGAAAATGAGCATCATTCTAAATGTTAAGGATTTACATAAAATTTAGTCATTTCTCTATTTTGTAGTCCTCCGAAAACTCATACAAATTTGCTGACAATCTAGAATTAATCAAATGCAGAGCTCTGTAAATTGCAGGGATTTTTTTTTAACTATTTCACACAAAAATACTAACATATTGGGAAAAGTGAAAAAACACATTTTAGCTGGATTAGAGTAGGGAGAAATACAAACAATTCATCCATACATGCATTCATTCATTCATTCATTCAAGTATTTTGTGAGTTGCTTTTCTCATTAATTCTTCATTTCTAATCTACCAAATCTCTTTATCTTTTAAAAATTCCTTTGATTTGAAAAGCAAATTTCCATATCTACTCTTTCCTTACTACCATCACTATCATGGCTCTAAGGATTCTTACTTTCAAGATAGAACATAGGTTACCAGAAATATTTCTTGGGTTTCTTCCTACTCTTCCCTGTCTTCCTTTCCATATGTCTTACCCTTTGCTTGAAATGTATATATTGGCAAATTAAAGTTTAAAGTCACCGTCTTTTAAAAGACCTATTTGAAATTTTCCTATGTCATTTGTAAAGTTCTAAGAAAACATCTTAAATCTATGAGTGAGTCAATAAAAACAATTTGAAAGACAGCATGGGTAACATCAATGATCAAAATTCATCATGATGTGCTTGGCACAAAAGACTTTCTTAATGAATTATCCATTAAGATGTCAGGCAAATTAATTAGCATGGACTTTTTAAAAAAGAAAATGGAAGAGAAGGAAATAGTTAAGTACCCTGGATGCTAAAGGAAATCAATTAGCACTCGGAGGAGGCCTGCTGTAACTGTCATGGCTTCTTTCAACTCTCTGGACCAGAATAAACCTGTTATTTTGTTTTCCTGACTTTATATACATTAAATACTCTCTGAGAAAGTAGAGTATAGGAGTTGACTTCAGACTCATTTTGGCTTTTGAATCCTAAATGGGAATTTTATATTAATATCTAATTTTGCAACATCACATGTCATTAATTTTATCAACTCCCCATTTTTAGTCCCCCCACCGAGGAATTACAAAGGAAAACGAGAATCTGATCACTGAGAGTTTGAACCCTAGAAAGAAGGGTATCTTTTATTGTTTACTTTCATTGTTGAACGTGAATCACTTGACTTGAAGATATTTTCCCACTCTTTAAGTGCCCCACCTAATGGCAAGAGATGTGAATAGCAGCCATTTTGGGATCTCAAGATAGACAAAAATAATTGTCTATATCTGTGCAAACTTATAGCCCTATGATTGAAAGATGAATATTTTTTTCTTTCTGCTTTACAGTCCTACACTATATTCCCCATCAACTGGCAACAGATACCTCAGAACAAAGCAATCACATAAAGCAGAGAGTCCATAATCCCACTCTAGCTGGTAAAAAGAACCTGTATTCAAATGCCATCTGTGAGCACCATGAATTCAGGCACTGTTAAATCTCTTTTCTTTTCAATTTGCCTCTAGTGACAATCTATTGTCTGTTCTTAGAGATGGAAAATTGTGATGATGTTTAAGGAAGATAACAGATGAAAAGGCTTAGCATATTCTTATTCTAGATGGTCACAAAAATCATCTACCCTCCAGTACCCCTATTTTACAGGGGAATAAACAGAGGTGCAATAAGGAAAGTGATTTTCCATGAATCTCATATATTTGTAGTGGCAGATGAAAGGGCTTATTCTCCAGACTGCTGCCTCAACCACCACTGGAAAACTACCCATCAACCATTTTCTGACAATCACATCCTTTCAGTCTTCTACTCTTAACAAGTAAAATGTTATATCATGGCTCTAATAAATTAGGAGGGAAAAGTGAAGGGGCATTTTTTAAAAGTTAGAGCCTAGAGTTAGGTCATGTGCAAAATTAGGATATTTCCCCAACAAAATTAAGTGTGTTATTATATATTATAAAAGAAAGAGCAAAATAGATTTGCCTAGTATGACTCATACATTGCAGATCAGTATAGTCAGTAAAATTGATAATCCTTTCCAGAGCTCAAGGTTTGGTGTCAATAACTGAAATTCATCATGCTCCTTTGAAATGTTTTCCATTGTCCTTCCATATCAACTTAGAGTTGGCCTTTGTGTCATGTCAGCTGAATTTGATCAGATTCAATTATATCTCTGAGGACCTATTTAAAACCCTTTGTTCAGCTGGCTTTTCTTTGAGCCATTTGCTTTGTTGTTATGTAATTTGAGTTGCTCATGGTTGTTTGTGTGTGTGTGTGTGTGTGTGTGTGCGCGGCATGCTCCTCTCTTATCTTGGTAGTAATGTTTTAGCTACAGAATACCTGTCCCAAATTTAACTCCCACATACATGATACCTCCTAACATACAGATTTAGGATCTAAAAAACAGTGTTAAGAGTGTGGTCCTCCAACCAACTACATCAGAATCACCTGGGCCACTGGTTTAAATGTGGTGGTTTCTGACCCTTAGCCAGTCATCTTAAATTAAAATCTCTTGGGGTAAACTTCAAGAATATACATTTAAAGCAGTTATTCTTGATGATTTCAATGCCCATTAAATTAAGACTCACTGCCAAGAAGATTCTTTAAAAAAAAATGCCACCCAATCACCATGGACAAAGTAAGAAATTAATTTTGTGTTTACCACAGGAAGCCCAGCAGTTGGTACCCTTTTCACCTGGTACTTGAGATTGAGTCTCAGAACTCCTTAAATTAATGAGAACCTTCAGTGGCAGGATTTTAAATGTTTTGTTCCTACTCCCTGTCCTGAGAACAAATTACACAGCAACACAGATGGTTTTCAGTTATCTGTTTTTTCAAACAATCTAAGTAAATTGAAAAACACAATGTGTTATTATCAAATAACAGCTGCACCCAAACCTACTAAACTAAAATTCAAGGTCATTTTGAAAGAAGAAAAAAGAGGTATATAGGTCTCTCTTCTTAATTGAAAGCCTGGACTAAATCCTGGAATGGTTATATTATTTCAAACATTGCTTTGGTCAGTTATTAAAAACTTAAGTGTTTTTCTTATCTTCCTCCTCATTATTATTTTCTCTCCATTCCTTCCATTTTGAGCTCTCTATTTTTGATCACTTATTACTCTGTATCTTTACCTCTTGAGAAATTTCATGATCCCATTCCTGTTTTCTCATTGGGTGAATTTAGCTCATGCCATTTGCCTCCTCTGAGCAGCTTGGTTTCCTGAGCAGTCTTTTCTGGCAGTCTTTGCTCTTTCTGGTAGGAAATATGGCTTTACATTTACCCAAGCTGAAAGGCACAGATAGGTCTAATTCTATAGACAGCAAAGATCAATACACAAAGAAGTGGGTAATACCAGATTATATTCTGTTCTCTTCTGATGACTATAATAATTGTGCTCACCATTTCAGGGAAGCATGAGCCTTAGCTATGGCAGTGCTCTGGAAAGTCATTGACCATAAGAGGACTGTGTAAAGATACCTCCTGATTGTGCCCTTACCAGATGTGCCAAAAGCTGAAACTTTTTTCTTCCAACCTTTAACAACCTTTTTGCCTATGCCTTGAGTTAAACAGGACAGGAGTAAGACTAGGGAAGTGCAAATGAACATAGAACACAAAACACAACCCGCCCCCGGGGAGCCCCATTGCCTCCCTGGAATTCTTGACAAACCTCAAAGAAGGAAAAGAAGCATCTAGCTGCAAGCATGGGGAAAGACAGATCTATCGGTTGGAAACTCTTTCCTAGAAATGAATGCATCATTTAATTAACCACAAAATGCCACAAATATGTCTTTAATACTCTTTATTTTCCAAATAGCAATTTAGTCATTCATTTGTTCCATTAATCTTCAATACTTTGTTTTCAAGGAAAATCATCATTTAATAGAAACAATTCTTCCCAAACTCTTAATATAAAGATGAATCAACCAATGGATTCAAGAGTGCGCCAATAAATTTATTCCTAAATTACAAATGGTAATACTCAAAGTCAAATGAAGACTAAAACTAAGGATGCAAGATAGTCAAAAGAAATATTTTATTTACAAATATCTAGAGACACTGTTTGTCACTTAAACCTGGAACTTTCCTGGAGGCTAGTGGAATCTGCATTATGTGCCAAACCCCCAAACCTAGTAAAATTTGAAAGTTAATTATTTTTCCTTTTCTCCTTCCATTCTATTTAAGCGATCAAAAAGTTTCTACTTCCATGAATAAAGATGGACCATCCAGTAAATATTGCAGCAACAAAAAGATATCACTTTGGAAAAATAGGAGATGAATGTCTATCACTCCTTAGACCTTAATTATAGGGTGACTTAAAAATGCTAAATGAAGACACAGACTGAAACTGTGCTCATAGAATGATGTAGTCACTGGGGAACTGACAGTCAAGGAAAATGTGACGGGAATCTTGTCCCACTTATATCATGCTAGGATTCCTAAGAAATGTAGGAGGACCTAAGTTGTTTGACAGAATTCTGGGCTAAACCAACTCACTGACTGTCAGGAGGAGTCAGTGCATGTTCCAAGGGTGCTCATCTCTGAAGGGTGTGCAATTAGACCAAGAGCTCTGGGACATAGATTTTCTTTATTTCAGACTGCAGAGCACCCTGGTTACATCAAGATCAACTGGAAAGATTGAAGTAAGGTGTGGACAAAGCCAAGGAGCAACTGAAAACTCAAAAAGAGCTAATCACCAATATTTATCAAAGTTAAAACCAAAACCCTATGAAGAAGAATGTTTTTCTGGTTGGAGGTTTGGAGCAGGGTTTTTTGGCATGGTAATTTTAAGACGAAGATTTTAATGACTCGGTTTTTCCAACTGCATCATTCCTGTGTTTCCCTGGGGGAAAAAAAGAAAAACTCATTGGCTCTTTGCTAAACTCCCTCCTGAATAGACCACTGCATGACCACATGTATGTGTATTAATGTTTGTACTTAGTTACTAATATTACTATACCTCCTGCAACATGATGATTCAAAAAAAGGAAAGAACACTCTCTTTTCTCAGTATGTTTTTATGAAATGCTTGTAATTACTAAGAAATATGTCTTCTACCCCTCATCTGTAAGAAAATCTATCAGAATATGGATAAAATAGCTCACCATGGGGCATAATTCATCTTCTGAAACTGTTTCAAATGTCTATCCTTTCAGTTTTGGTGCATTTGAAAGTAAATGGATTTGTTTGTCAAGCATGGGAGGAAAATGAAAAACCATAAGCATTAAAAAATTTCATGGCAGAAATTATCCATAATCTTGGAGCAAAAAACCCTTCCTAAGCAGAATACAAAAATGAAGAAAAAGATCAATTACATTTTTACAACACAGAATATGTACCTCTATCTCACTGGTAATTTTTAACAGTATCATAGTTTTATACAATATTTAGAAGTTCCCAAAATATCTTAAATTAATTAACTCATTTTTTTCCAAACTGAAGAATTTAATTACTGCCCTAATCCAACCCCTTCCCTTTCAAACTGCATAAGAAATTTTTTGCTGGGTTAGTTTCCTAATCTATTTACTTAATAAGATCCATTCATACTGCAGATTGAGAAAGGGAAAAGTTGAATCAAAACAAGAGATGAGGAAATGGGAAAGTTTCTAACTCCATCTTATTTGAGATGAGGAAATGGAACAGTTTCTAACTCCATCTTATTTGATTCATTTATTAGTTCACTGTCAGTTAACAATAATATATTTTTTTCAACAAGTCCTCTTTAGATCAGATACAATCCTGTTGAGTGAGATATAAGCATAATAAGTTTCAATTCCAAATAAACTATTTTGATATCTCCCCTCTCCCTCTGTCCCTCTTCATTACTGAAGAAAAATTCTAAAGCAATTGAGAGAGTGCATTTTTTTTTTGAGAGAGTGCATTTTTAAGCAAGAATAAAATAGCTTATTCCATTAGCTTCCTTTCCTCTTGATTGTAGCACAATTTTACATCACTTAATTTTTCATGGAACTTCCACTTATTTTTAGTTTGCATTATCCTGCGTGAAAACCTAAGAGACTCAATTTTACATTGTTTTCATATAAAACTGCTCACGATTTTTGACTCTAACTCTGTTCCCACCCTCTTTTCTTCTGCAAATTTTACCTTATAAATTATACTGATCATGATTTTCCAAGTCTAATCTGGGGGCAGAGAGATCCATAAAAAGTTAAAAACTTTTAAAGAGAAATAATTCAGGTTATCTATGAGAAAAGGAAATCTAGCATATTATACAACCACTATGGGTAAGACGTTGCTATGTTGGACACTGTCATATTTAATCAATTTAATTCTTATAACAATCCTGTGAGGTAGTTATTATAATCTGTACTATTTTGCATGACTCCATTAAGGCTCAGCTTAGTGAAGTAATGACTAGCAATTGATATGCTGCCCTTTTAACACTGATCAACATAATTTCAAGTATGAACTGTGATTGGGAATAAAGGGGGAAAATGGAGGAAGAGTGAACAGACCTCAGAGTTTGGACTTAAAGTCTTCAGTTCAAATACCTTCTCTGTTATCTGATCAGAGTGTTTTCTTAAATGCAAAAAATAAAATGATAATAACATACCCTAATTTAAAAGGTCATTGCAAGTATCCAATAAAGTAACATTTGTGAAAATCACTTTGTAAACTGAAAAAGAACACATAAATTTTTGTAAATCAGTTATCATAATGAGATCTCCATACAAATATACACACAAAGAACACTTGATAAGAGAATTACAGTGCTTCGAAAGAACATGGAGAGAAAAGAGATGAGATAGATGACATATAATAACATAATAGATGAAATAACAGAAGAGAACATCTCCTAAATTATAACAGTGTTTATGTAATTCTGAGAGTACATTTATCTCTGACTCTTCAGTTTTTTGTATTGATCAAGGAAGTAATAAAAGAAAACACTCTCGGGAGTTTAATTTTAAAGAGCAGAAAAAAACTAGGAAAGCATACGTAAAAACAGAAAGCCATGGAAGCTGGCAGAAAGTGCAATAACATAACTATGGAAATATTTCAAGTTTTGGGATTAAAATATGTATCTGTCAGCATATGTTAGGGTCATGATTGCTGAAGTAAGGAAACTATTTTCTATTAAAGTCAGTATACTATAGTGATTCATTCATGTCCATGTGTATAACAGCACAATTTACAATAGCCCAACTATGGAACCAGCCCAGGTGGCCATCAACAGAGGAATGGATAAAAAAAAAAAAAACTGTGGTGCATATATACAATGGAGTTGTATTAAGATAGGAGGAGGAGGAGGAGGAGGAGGAGGAGGAGGAGGAGTGG
>NW_025999924.1:3014330-3051669 GCF_001458135.2 Marmota marmota marmota | reverse complement strand
GGAGGAGGAGGAGGAGGAATAATTTTGTTATTTTCAAGAAAATGGATGGAACTTTAGAATAGTATGCTAAGTTAAATAAGCCAAACCCAGAAGGTTAAGGGTCATATGTTCTCTCTTATATGTAGAAGCTAGAGAGGAAAAAGGAAAATAAAGGTGGGGGCAGGGATCTCATAAAAATCAAGAGAGATAAGTAGAGTATAAGAAAGGGATGGGGGTGGGTTGGGGTTGTGGCTCAGCGGTAGAGCACTCGCCTTGCATGTGTGGAAACCCTGGGTTTGATCCTCAGCACCACATAAAAATAAATAAACAAAATGAAGATAATGTGCCTATATATAACTATATATATAGTTACATATAAAGGGATGGGGGACAGGAGGCAGAAGAGAGGAAAAGTGGAAATACTGAAGAATGATATTGGCCAAATTATTTTGCTACATTGTGTGCATGTATGAATATGTAACAACAAAACCCATCTTATGTATAATTACATTGCACCAATAAAAAACATGGAAAAAATTATTTTTTATGTTACAAAATCAGTCTACCTTCAGAAATTAAACTGCAGTGGAATTTGGAACTAAAGATAGTTCATCTGTACAAAATGTAATGGACTTTGTCATTTGCCAATGTGTACATCAGCTGGATAGAAAGATGAAGCAAAATAGTATACATGAATCAAACCTGGCAGCTTCTTTGTAAGGGTAAGGTAATAAACTATGCAAGGAATTGCAATTTTTTTTTTAAGAGAGAAACACCATATCCCTTGGTAGATACAATTGATTCCTGAAATTATCTTGTGTAGAAAATGCACACAGAGGATTCCAAGGGCAGGCCAGAGGGAGGCAGCATCCTGTGTCGTTCCCTGACCCAGGTCTCACCTAGTCGGAATACTGCATCTCAGAAAGTGTAAGAGGACCCCTATACAGCTGATTTCCACAGAAACTCATACATTGGTGGTGAGACTGTAAACTGGTGCAGCCAATATGGAAAGCAGTATGGAGATTCCTTGGAAATCTGGGAATGGAACCACCATTTGACCCAGCTATCCCTTCTCCTCGGACTATACCCAAAGGACTTAAAAACAGCATACTATAGGGACACAACCACATGGATGTTTATAGCAGCACAATTCACAATAGCTAAACTGTGGAGCCAACCTAGATGCCCTTCAGTGGATGAATGGATAAAAAAAAAAAATATGGCATATATACCCAATGGAATTTTACTCAGGAACAAAAGAGAATAAAATCATAGCATTTGCAGGTAAATGGATGGCACTGGAGAAGATAATGTTACGTGAAGTTAGCCAATCCCAAAAAAACAAATGCTGAATGTTTCTCTGATAGAAGGAGGCTGACTCATAGTGGGATAGGGAGGGGGAACATGGGAGGAATAGATGAATTCTAGATAGGGCAGAGGGGTGGGAGAAAAAGGGAGGGGGCAGGGGATTAGTAAGGATGGTGGAATGTGATAGACATCATTATCCAAAGTACATGTATGAAGACACGAATTGGTGTCAACATACTTTATATACAAACAGAGAAATGAAAAATTGTGCTATATATGTGTAATAAGAATTGTAATGCATTCCACTATCATTTTTTAAATCCATAAAAAGAGCATTGTAATAAAAAATTAAAGGAAAAATAAATGCAAATACAAAAGCTCTGGGGAAAAAAAAGAAAATGCACAGAGAGAAACATTCTTCACAGAGAAGGAATATTAAAAATAATACAAGGGGGAGAAATGAATGACAGTAGAGGGGGTAGAGAGAGAAGAGGGGAGGGGAGGGGAGGGGAGGGGAGGGGGGATAGTAGAGGATAGGAAAGGCAGCAGAATACAACAGACACTAGTATGGCAATATGTAAATCAATGGATGTGTAACTGATGTGATTCTGCAATCCGTATACGGGGCAAAAATGGGAGTTCATAACCCACTAGAATCAAAGTGTGAAATATGATATATCAAGAACTATGTAATGTTTTGAACAACCAACAATAAAAAATAAAAAAAAAATAAAAATAAAGAAGACTGTTGTGAAGTTTTCAAAATTAGGCTTTTTATCCTTCTTTTCCCTGAATGATGAAAACCCATCTAGTCACTTTAACACAGTCAAATCTGAATGTCCACTGAAGTAGCACATAGAGACAAAATGGAGATTGATCAAATTCAATTTTAAATTGAGTTTTAGTTTTTAAATTGAAAATTAATTTACATTGGATTATACAAAAAGGAATGAAGGAAAGGGATGGGGGATGGGAATGGGAAAGACAGCAGAATGAATCAGACATAACTTTCCTGTGTTCATATATGAATACATAACCAATATAACTCCCACATCATGTACAACCACAAGAATGGGAAGTTATATTCCATACATGTATGTACATTCTGTCATACATAACTAAAAAGAACAAATAAAGATGCATAAAGAAGAAAAATTAATTTAAACGTATTATGCCGCAGTCCAGCTGCAGCAAAATAACCTGGGGTATTATAAAACTTAAATAAGCAAAATGCATTGATATGAAGTAGAAGGAAGGGTTAACTCATCCAAGGAGAGATTTGAATAAAAGCTCTTTTATTCCAAAACTCACATATGCTTTATAAATCTCTTTTCCATGAAGGATGAAAACCCATCTAGTCACTTTAACACAGTCAAATCTGAATGTCCCCCCTCTAATTAGATGAAGCATTTGAGAAAACATGTTCAAAAGGTCATACAGACTAGATGGCCAATTACTTTGGTGAAATTGCTATTTGCATAGGAGCCTTCTTACAATCTATTTGAGATTATAAAGTAGAAACTGAAAAAAAGTGTTATATGCTCACATCCAGATAGGAGGCTTAAAATTTATTTTTGATCAAAATGCATATATATGTAACTTTAAGGTTCTAAAACAGCATGACTATTCAGTTTCATTAGTAAAATCTACATAAAATTAAGGGGCTTTTCCTCATATTCTATGCTACAATTTCAAATGTGTATTTTAGAGGCATTTAGGTATAATTATCACCTCCTCTTTGTACCTGTTCATTCGTCCACCAAATAAAGAAAATAATAGTACTAGCATCATAGAATAGTTTTTTTAAAAATTAAATAAAGAATGTGTATGCATAAAATGTTGGCGTTTGATAGGCACTCAATAAAGTTTGATCACAAAACACTATCATAAAATTACTTTATTAAATGACTTAAAATATAATTGCCTGTGTTATGTAATACATAACATAATACATAAATATACCTATACATAAATATACCTATATTTACATATAGTCATACACAAAATACAGTAGTTCCCCTCTCCATATGGGGAACATTTCATAACCCCCATTGGATATGTTAAACCACAAATACTGCTAAACCCCATAAATATGTATTATCATATATGTATGTTCCTATAATAAAGTTTGGTTATAAAATAGGTCTAGTAAGAGATTAATAATAACCAACAATAAAGTAGAATAATTATACTATATTAAAAGTTATGTGAATGTGATCTCTCAGTCTATCTCAAAATGCCTTATTGTACTGTTCTCACCCTTCTTTTACTTGTGATATGTGAGATGAAACTATGGCTGTATGATAAGGTGAAGGAGGTGAGTGCAGCAGGTGTTTTGAGGTTGCTTTAAGCTCCTGTATGAGGGTTCTGTGAAATCAAGTATTGCAAACCTCCACAATCAAACCGACAACAAAGATGAATGTTGGACTATATGACTAAAAGGTGGGTAGGAAATGGCAGCATGTATATGCTAGACAAAGGGATAATTCATGTGCAGTCAGGATGGATTAGGAGGACACAAGGATTTATAACGTTATTCAGAAAGGCACATAATTTAAAACTAAGAATTCTTTATTTCTGGATTTTCCATTTAATATTTTCAAACCAGGATTGGCCTGGGCTGATTTATGGATGTAAATCGTATATCCATTACAAATCACCGAAAGCTAAACCATGCATAAGAGAGGAATAATGAACTTGAATGCCCCAAAGATTCAGACTTTGGTGGACAGATAAAAATAAGCAAAGCCCACTCCTCAGATAACTATGAAACATTCAGACCCCTTTCCAGTATTTCTGGGCACACCCAAAGGAGACATCCAGTCACATACCTGGTTAGATTTGTTACAGCTCCCCTGAGCCAATATTCCAATTCTACAACCATCACTGTTCTTCTCCCCTCTTCCCTGCTCCCTTCTCTTTGTCTAAAGCAAGACTTTCTTACTCCCTGTGGCAACATTGTGACAATACATCTGTAATTACAGAAAATTTAAGGAAAGGTTTGAAAAAAGGAAATAGAACAAACAACACCTTTAAAACTAGTCCTAAGACCTCATTATTTCTAATGTGGCTTTAGAGGAGCCCTCTCTGATATAGGGACAATTGGAAATCACTTGTAAGCTCTGCATACTGTGAAGGCTCCATGCCTGGAGAGGCTTTCCCTCCATAGCAGAGCCTCCACAGCCTCTCCCCAAAATAATCAATCAATCTCTCTCTCTCTCTCTCTCTCTCTCTCTCTCTCTCTCTCTCGAGCAGTCAGGAGCAAAATGTTTTAAAATTCCTAATACCTCATTATGCAAATAGTCATTCTTTTTATTTACCTCCTCTTCCCAACAAACCTGGGTAGCCTCCACTCACAATTTAAATGTCTCCCTTGACATACCATTTGTCTCTCTATGTAATGCAAACACATCTGGAGTTTACGATGCAATTGTTATCTAACTATAAATATATATGTATATATACATATATATGTATATGTGTGTGTATTTGACTCTAAATATGTTACAGTTTATTTTCATTAGATGCATGGTATAATAGATATATCAGCATACCAGTGATGCCTATAGTCATATGAGTGAGGCTCCATGGTGTAATGACCTCAAGGAAATTTAAAATTAGGCAACCTGAAGTAGATATAGGCTTCTTTCATTACTAGTTGTATAATCTTGACTAACTCCCTTATCCTAACTAAGATGTATTTTGAGTTTCCCTGAAATGAAGATAAAAGTTATTCCTTTTAGTTTGAAGCCATCCCATTTACTGATTCTTGATTTTACTTCTTGCACTTGTTAAGGAAGTCTTGTTAAGGAAGTCAGGTCCTAAGCCGACATGATGAAGACTTGGGAATACTTTTTCTTCTATTAGGCACAGGATTTCTGTTCTATTGCCTAAGTATTTGATCCACTTTGAGTTAAATTTCATGCAGGGTGAGAGATAGGTGTTTAATTTCATTTTGTTAAATATGGATTTCCAATTTCCCCAGCATCGTTTATTGAATAGGCTATCTTTTCTCCAGTGAATGTTTTTGGTGCCTTTGTATATTTATGTGGGTTTGTCTCTGTGTCTTCTATTTTGTACCATTGCTCTACATATCTGTTTTGGTGCCAATGCCATGCTGTTTTTGTTACCATGGCTCTGTAGTATAGCTTAAGGTCTGGTATTGTGATGCCTCCTGCTTCACTCTTCTTGCTAAGGATCTTTTTTTTTGGGGGGGGGGCTATTCTGGGTTTTTTATTTTTCCAAATGAATTTATGATTACTTTTTCTAGTTCTGTGAAGAATGTTGTTGGGATTTTAATTGGAATTGCATTAAATCTGTATAATGCTTTTGGTAGTATGGCCATTTTGACAACATTAACTCTGCCTATCCAGGAGCATGGGAGGCCTTTCCATCTTCTAACATATTCTTCCATTTTTTTTCTTTAGTGTTCTATAATTTTCATTGTAGAAAAGCTTCCTTTCATCAAAGGAAACAATCAATAGCATGAAGAGAGAGCCTACAGAATGGGAGAAAATCTTTGCCACATGTACCTCTGATAAAGCATTAATCTCCAGGATATATAAAGAACTAAAAAAACTTAACACTAAAAAAAACCAAATAACCAAATCAATAAATGGGCGAAGGAACTAAACAGATACTTCACAGAAGAAGTACCATTAATCAACAAACATATGAAAAAAATGTTCAACATCTTTAGAAATTAGAGAAATGCAAATCAAAACTACTCTAAGATTTCATTTCACCCCAGTCAAAATGGCAATTACCAAGAATACAAACAACAATAAATGTTGGTGAGAATGTAGGAAAAAAGGTACACTCATACATTGCTGATGGGACTGCAAATTGTTGCAACCATTATGGAAAGAGATATGAAGATTCTTCAGAAAATTTGGAATGGAACAACCATATGACTCAGTTATCCCACTTCTTGGTTCTACTGTCATATATAATTAATTAAAACAATTAAAAATAAAGGACTTGAAGTCAGCATACTACAGTGATGAAAGCACATCAATGTTTATAGCTGCTCAATTCACAATACTTAAACTACAGAACCAACTTGGGGCCCTTCAACAGATGGATGGATATAAAAATATGGTATATATACACAATGGAATTTAACTCAGCCTTAAAGAAGAATGAAATTATGGCATTTGCTGGTAAATGGATGGAGCTGGAGAATATGATTCTAATCGAAATAAGCCAATCCCCCCAAACCAAAAGCCAAATGTTTCTCTGATAGGCAGATGCTAATTCACAATGTGAGGTGGGGGCTAGGGAAGAATAGAAGTACTTTAGATTAGGTAGAAGGGAGTGGAAAGAGGGGAGGGAGTATGGGGATAGGAAGGATAGTAGAATGAATCAGACATTATTACCCTATGGACACATATAACTATATGACCAGTGTGATTCCATAATATGTACAACCAGAAGAATGAGAAATTATACTCCATTATATATGGTGTATCAAAGTACATTCTACTGTCATGTATAATTAATTAAAACAATTAAAAATAAATAAATAAAATATATTGAATGCTAAAAAAATTGCCTTTCCTATTTCTAAGTCTTTGTGAGGAAAAATAAATGTTGCAATGGTATGCTGAAACTTGCATTGAACAAAATAATTTATCATTATTGTTATTATTAGTCACATTAGCATGCATATGTATTAGTCCTTAATTCCACTTGACATCTGGTTTAATAATGTAACATTTCATTAAATCAATTTATATACACAATCATATATGCATAATTAGGCTTTGCTATAATTACTTTATGCAAAACAATGAATTATGAATAATGGATGTAATATAAATTACAAACACATGCATGCATGTACACACACATGAAATCAGCTTCCACTTCATTGTGAATTTAGCCTTTAAGAGCTGAATTAAATTCAATCAAAAGCAATTGTGAAAAGATTTGAAGTAACACTTAGTACGCAGCTAGTAGGAAAAAGTAAAGGTTGTCACAGAAATAGTAATTCAAGTGTCACTATCTTCCATACACAATATTTACAAAATTGTACTACTTCTTACTACAGTGGCGTATTTTAATGAGACCCAGCTTCAGAAGGAAGAACAAAGTGATCCCCAGGGCATCAGAGTAATAAGTACATGAGATGAGATGAGAACTTGTAAATATGTAGCCTGCAGAGACATGAGCTGACATGCATTGCTTGTTTAGATATTGGAAGCAATGATGAGTGAGAAGTTGAGAGAGATTTCTGGGGCTCTGACTTGGGCAATGTGTTGAAGACTGGAGCAATAAATTCAATGGAGAATACTTAGCAGCCTATTTTGGAGATGAAGAAGGACAGTGAATGAACCCAGTGTATGAAATATTGTATGGATATCACAAATGTCCAATATTCATCAGGATATAATTCTGAGACTAAGACCAGAAATCTTAGCTGGACATGAAAATCAAGAGATAGTCAGATAGAATATGGTTAAAGACAGATACGGCAATATCTTGTTATCTTAAAATCCTGAACCAAGGATAGAATATTAGGGAATAGCATTATTTAAGGAGCATATAGCCCAGAAAATAGGGTTACCAGAATTACCTAAAGAGATACAAATGCACAGGAGTAACAAAAGTAACTGGGAGGTCTCATTCAAAAACCAAGGTTAAAAGAGAGAAAGAGAGAGAGAGAGAGAGAGAGAGAGAGAGAGAGAGAGAGAGAGATTAGCAATACTGCAGTTGACATGTAAAAAAGTCCTCTGAGGCAATAGAGGAGTTAGTCTTCAATAAGAAAAATCCCTCTCTTTTCAGTCTTGAAGGAAAGCAATGGCAACAAGAGAAAAGGGGGCTTGGGTACACATTACTTTGTAGACATCAGATTTGAAAATTGCACTCCAAGAAAGTTTTTCACTTTAGATGTTAAGTATGTTCTTACTGGGTATAGAATTCTGGGTTAACAGGGCTTTTGTTGTTGTTTTCCTTTTGGTACTTTACAGATAGTATTCTTTTGTCTTCTTGTTTGCACAGAAAAGTTCACTGTAATTCTGTTCTTCTGTAGGTAATTTGCTTCCCCCCACCCCCACGCCGCTCCTTGGGTGACTTTAACAGTCTTTGGGTTTCAGAAATTTAAGTCTGATTTGCCTCTCTTCCTCTTTCCCTCTCTTTCTGTTTGTGTGTGCCTCTGTGTGCACATACACGTGTGTGTTCATATGCATCTTGTTTGATGTACTTTGAGATTTTTAGTCTGTCATCACTTTTGGAAAATTTTTCAGCGATTATTTCTCCAAACATTTCTTCTTCATCATTTTCTCTTTCTTCTGTGATTTTAATTACACATACATTATACCACTATATAATGTACCATAGCTCTGTTCTTCCCTCCCCTGATTTTTCCCTTTGTATTCCAGTTGGCATAATTTCTACTGGCTTATCTTCAAGTTCACTGATTCTTTTGTTAGCTGTGCCAACTCTACTAATGAACCCAAAGACTTTTTATCTATTACTATGTTTTTATTTCTACCATTTCCATTAGATTCCTTTCTCAGTTTCCATCTCTCTGCTGAAATTAGCTAACTTCTCTCACATGTTGCCAACCTTTTGTATAAGAGCCTTTAACATATTGATTGTAGTTAATTTAAATTCCCTGCTTAATAATTCTACATATATTCCTTATATGGGAGGTTTCTATATTTTGTCACTTCAGAGTATTTTCATTTGCATTTTCATAAAGGTGGATATCTTGCGTGGATCATAGATACTGAGGTAAATACTTTCCTATGCTTAAAGATGAGCATGATTTCCTTTTTGCTATGTCTTCTGTGTGAAAATCTGAGCTAATCTAGATAGGAATTAGGCCGGACTTGAGGTATGTCATTGCTATAATTGGCCATAGTAAATATAGGCTTCAAATTTTTCTGTTGATCCCTTGTGATTACATTGTAGAATGGCTCACCAGTGGCTATTTTCTTGATATCTGCTTCCCCTTTTGGGGGGTCCTCTCTTAGTGTTGGGCCCCAAATAGAATCTGTCTCTTGATTCTTGCAGTCAAATTCCACTGTTATTTTTACTCACAGTTTTTTAAGATATTGATAGAGGGCCAGGAAGTAAGGATGGTCCTTGATGTTCTAATCAGGCCTTAGTCTTAGGTAGGCAGTGTGTGTCACTGGGTCTCCAGGGATGTAGACTTCACAAATGCTCTTGCCCCTTCTCCAACTGTAGTCCCCAGAGATAGAGCACTGTCATTTCCTGTTTCCTTCACCACCACGATTCCCCTACTCCCACCATAGTGAGTCACCTCCAGTACCCTAAGAAAACAACTCTTAATTGTTCTACTCTTGTCACTTAACTCTTAAATTCCATTTTGGAGATGAGTCTAGTTTCAGCCACTGCTGCCATTCTCCTTGATCTTCCATGAAATCTCCTGGTGGGATTTATGGAGGAAAATCTGCTACAGGATGTACCTCCTATACCTGTCCACATTCTGAAGCTAGCTTGTACTCATTCTTTGGAAATTCTTGAAAAATTTTAATTGAATCTTCTCACTGATTTATATGATATCTCATGGCATCTGGCAAATGTAAACAAAGGAAGGCATTTTCTTTCTCCTCGAAGTTGACTGTCTTCCCAGATTTTATGGTAGTTGGTGACCTTACAGTCTTAATTCTTGGATAGATTTTTAAAAGTCATGAATGTGCAGTTTATATAGTTTTTTTTTTCTTATAGTGAGAATGGGAGGGGCCCACTCTGCAGCTGTGTGCAGTTCTGAGCTCAAACCAGAAGCTGAGCAGTTCATGCCAGTATTCCTCAATACTCTGAAATTAAGACATTGAGATTATCTTCTGGGAAAAACAGAAATGATTAGGACTGGGTAAGAATGGTGATTTTTTTTTTTTTTGATTCATGGATAATTTCATGCTTTCCATTATTTTTAGTAGAATGAGAATGATCTTATATAGTGTTCGTAGAACCAGGGAATGGGAGCCAGGCAGTAAGTGTGCCTTTAAAGGAAAAAGTTTTCTTCCAGCTCTAAGGAAAGGTTGCTTCTTTGGTTTGACAAAGATCAGGATAAGGTTCCTGCCTGGAATGTAGATGTTCCAGTTTAAACTGCTCTACATAAAACTATAGAAGAAGGTTTTGCTGTGGGCAGAGTTGTACCTCTGAAGTTATTATGTATACTCGAAGAAAGGGCCCAACCTATAGAAGCATAGTGAGCAGATTCAGTGAGCTCAATCTGTGAATCAGGATCTTGCTTATACTTTGGGTGGGAGGGTAGCCATTGTTTGGGTTAATAAAAACGGATACTTTGCTGTAAGTATCATAATTGAAAAATTTTTGTTGAACCTGTTCTGAAAAATATATAATCTTGAAAATATATAATCATAGACTCAAAGTTCAAAGACATCTTCCTTTTTAATGAGTCTATTTCCTTCATTTTACATATGGGTAAAATAGAGACCAGCAAGGTAATTTTCATATTGGGGAGACTTTATAAAATTAAGGAACAGGATAGTTTAATAAATGATGTATATTATTTCAAAGAAAGTATGATATTGGTTTCAAATGAGCAGATATCAATGAACATATTTGTTAATGTTCCTCACTTATGTCTGCTTATACATATATTATATACACATGTATAAATATAATACCAAGGATTTTAAAACTATGAACTAAAAGATTCAAATTTCTTATAATTCAGAGTATGGTGTTAACAACAACTTGGAAATATCTTGGTTTAAGACTCTTTCAAAATTTCCTCAAAAATACTGGGCTAATGCTAGAAAGCCCTGTAGGAAAGTTTTAAGCTACAACTATTTTGAATCATCCAACATTCAGTTCCTATTTTTGCTGTTTTAGATTTCTTCCTTCTTGTATTAGGACATTTTTGAGTATTGTTTCAGGAAATCAGAACATACAAATGCTTACTAAACAGACACTACTATCCACACAAGGTTGTGCTTGCTTTTCTTTGACTACTCTGCAGTTATTTCATTTGCTTTGGATGAGGGAATACATGCTGTGAATCCCTAGATGAGTAACTTAAAAAAAAATCATTTGCTTGTTCAGTCCTCATAGGCATACATTCTGAAAATCACCCATCTTCTCCTCAAATCCTTTGTTTATCTTGGAATATCCCTTCAGAGACTATTGTTTCCAAGCAACATGTAGGTCTCTTTTGGTATGATTCATATAGTGTTGAAATGGAACCCCATGGGCAAATTAACACTGTGTAATGGCCTCTTCTAGAAAAACACAAGCTGAGCATTTAATAATATTTTAAAGTACTTACACAAAGCAGAGTTAAGGACCTTTAAAATTTGTGGTTCCTATTTTAAATTAGTTTCTAGAAAGGATTGATTTTTTGTGTGTGTGTGGCACTGTGGTGTTATCACTTGTCTTCAGTAGTTTTAATACATTTGGTTTTTAATGTTTAATGAGCCAAATTCTCACAAAGCTTAAATTCCAAAATGATAAGTGAATTGTGATCTCCAGGTCTCTTAGGTACCGTTTGGTAAGCGCCTCCATGGAATGTACCTGTTACAGTGTAGTCAAATAGTTGGTGAGGTTTTAATAAATATTGTTGACAAGGCATGTTGGAGGCTAACAGCATGGCCAAATTCCTAACACAGAAGCAATATTACCAAAACATAAATCCATACTGCTACCATAGGGTAGGGATATGACTATAAGAGATTTTAAACTAAATGTCTTTTCCCAGTTCTATAGACGGGACTGTATACCCAATTCCAGGTATGAGACATGAGACACAACTTTGGTGAAAAAAGGAACTAGAAAGCAAGATGGGGAGCTGTAGCATATAATCATGATACATCCTTGGCTTTGGCATCATGACTTTTCATTTGCATAACTTAGAGGAGTCTGTGAACTGACAAGAGTGAGTTTTTTCAACAATAAAAGTAAATTTTTTGTTGTTGATGATTTCATTTTTGATGGATCAATTCCATTTTAATTTTTTGACTTTTTATGGAATCAGTATTTATTGAACGATCAATTCCATTTTTAAAATCCTTAAGAATTAAAAGGTTTCATATGGAAGCATATAATACAACTGAATATCTTATAACATTTTTATTGTCTGGTTGATTTGTGGGTTTTTGTTTTGTTTTGTTTGTTTTTTCTTGATACTAGGATTGAACCCAGTGATACTTAACCACTGAGCCACATTCCCAGCCTTTTTAAAAATATTTTATTTAGAAACAGGGTCTTGCTGAGTTGCTCAGGGCTTTGCTAAATTGCTAAGGCTAGCTTTGAATTTGCAATCCTTCTGCCTCAGCCTTCTGAGCACTACCATGTCCGGTTGGTTTGGTTTTTTTGTTTGTTTGCTTTTACTTTGCAATGTGCTTTCACAAGTATTTTTTTTTTTCATTTTACCCCTGATTAAAAAAAAAAAACTAAATTTGGGGGCCATTTGATAATAAATCTAATTAAAGTTCTCTTATCCCCACTTCCTCCATCAAAACACACATATATAAAGCCTAAACTAAAACTTAGGGATGATCCCCATGTTACACTTGAAAGTATTGAGAAAGAAAGTAAACATATTGACAATTTTAAGTGTTGTTGTTGTTGTTGTTTTTAGCATTCAAAACTCTTGCTTACTAATGACCAAATTTTAAAAATCTTAAAGATGATGGTGAACTAAATTTTAAAGATGAAGAATTGGCTTTGTTTAAAAATAAGATTTATTAGAAATTTTTTTCTGGGGAAAAATAATATTAATTGAAAACTCCAACAAATTAGTATGCAATTCTTTAAAGTTTCACTTTGTTATAGAGATCCTGCTTGTAAGAAAGATTCTTTAATATTCATCATCAATCAACAAGACTCCTCTACATTTTTATACATCTTTGATTTGCTAAGTACAATATATGCAATTATTTCTTGCACATAATCATTCAAAATTGAATTCCCACTTGAAATTGCCCCAGAATGAAAAATCAAACACATCACAATATCAGCAAAAAGTAAAGGTTTTTCTAAGACAAAAACTTAATGATTAGCTTTGGCTGCTGGAACCATCATGTGCCGTGATTGATTATACAGCTAATGGTTGCTGATCAGTCCCTATTCTTACAGACCTTTCTTGCCATCCTCACATTCATTTGTACTCTCAGCTATTCTTATACTATTGTTGATTATCTGAGAAAGATTCTTTTTAACTATTTTAAGATACTCTATGTTTCTGCAACAATGAGCATAATTGACAATTAGGGCACATTATTCACAGCTCAAAATATCTCCACCAAATAGGGTATCCACAATGTGCTGAAGAGCAAGTGCATGGAGATTACAGACAGGACTTTAGCTTCCCAGTGAAGAAGGAAAGAACACAATGGCACAGACACAGCTGAGCAGGGTTGCAGTGAAAGAATTTTCACAAACAATACAAACTATAAATTCAGTTATCAGGTATGCTCTTCAAGAGTAGAGACAAGGATTTTATTCATATTGGATATCCAGACACTACCACATAAAAACCCCTGAGTAAATATTTGTTGAATTTGTAAAATAAAAATCACACACTGGAAGAGAGGAATAATGGCCCAAGAAATGAAATCTCTAAATCTGCAAGTTCTTATTTCAGTTTGTTGCTGATAAAGACACAAACAACAATATCATTTTAATTTTTGCTTTGTATTTTACCTTTGCCAAAGCATTTTTACCTACTGTATCTTCCCTGGCCTTCTCTGGACTCTAAGAAAAAAGTAGTTTCTACACTACTTTGTCAGGATTCTAATCTATGACAACTGTCAGTCCCACATCTTAGGTGGTGATGAATATAGTAGAGAAAGGAAGGCCAGCCTTGGAAGGGATGAAGTGTTTTTACTTTAACCATAAAAACCAAAAGTAGTCTACTGGACAGAGTAATTGTGAGGAACAATAAATGTAGATAGCTCTGAAGTTCCATAATAAAATGTATCATCCTTTCCAAAAATTTGTTTGGTCTGACCTGTCTACTAGGCATCAATGGAAGGTAATAGAGATGATGAGGCATAAATTACTGACCTCGGGTCATTAGAAGACTGACTGTCTCCAAAAATGAGAAAGGTAAAGGTTCAACTGCAAAAGGTTTACTTTTGTTTTTTGAAGCATCAAATAAATTCGGAAAACATTTTTAAAGTCTGTTGTGAGAAGAAGCAATTCTAGAAGGCCTACTGGGCATATATTACCAGATGGGTTCCAAACTCTGGATTCAAAACTGACAGCTTGCTTGTATAGGCTTTAATTCGGTGTGCAAAGAATTTTCCAGATAACCTGTCCCTGAAAACAGCCAAGACTTGCTTCCAGTTTTGAATAATCACTAAAAAAGAACAATTCTATCAAACAGAACAGGGGGCATCAATTAAAGACATCTGGTGAGTGACAAATTTATTCAAATGTAAAACATCCAAAAGAATCCTAAGTCAAACAAAGGGCAATTTCATCAAGAAAATAATAAATACAATTGAGCATCTGATATCTTGAATTTCTCCAAACTGGTAGGAAGAAAATGATTCAGGATACTAGCAAATTAGGAAGTTAATGTAAAAATCCTTGAGGATATTTTAGAATTCAATATACAAGATAATTGATTAATAAAGGAGAATTAGAATCTATCCAGTTCATTCACCAGATGATATTTATAAAAATTCATGAGTTCAGAGAGTATAAAAGTAGAGATATCATAAGGAACAATGCTCTACAATTCTTTTAAATAATCCCTAACTTTAAAATATACTCTTACTATGGAAATGTTTGTGTTCAGTCCCCCTGTCCTGTCCTGTTTGGCTAAAATACAGTGGGACAGTGAGCTTTGGTAGAAGGAAATGGGGGTGACTCAGATCATCAAGTCTGAAATTTACAAACCTCTGAAATATTAGCTCAACTGGTAAATCCATTAACAGGACAAGGGACTTTAGAGACCTGTGTCATTGGACTAGATATCAAAACCAAATAATATAAAATAAGCAAAACAAGAATAGCAAAGGAAAGGAAAACTAGTTTTGAATAAAATTTGCCTCTAAGACTATGAGGAGATTATCAGAAACTCAAAAATCATCATGAAGAGTTCCCCTAAAATAAACCTTATGAAATAAAAAAGAAATATTTTGACCAAGTCATTTTCAGTGTTACCCAGTTGAGAGAATATATTGATTCTATATATTAGCCATCCTTTGGGCGTACACATCATAGAGACATTGAAATCATCTCCTCAAAATACCAAACTCTCTGCTATGGACTAAATATTTGTGTCTCGCTTAAACACATATATTAAATTTCTATTTCCCAGTAGGATGGTATGTGGAGGTGGGGTCTCTGGGAGGTAATCAGTGTTGGGTGAGATCATGAAGATCGGACCCACATGATGGGAATTGTGACCTAATAGGAAGAGACTTTGGAGAGCTCTATCTCTGCCATGTGAGGTGCCAGCAAGAACGTGGCCATCTGCAGAATATCAGCAAGGACAAGGGTCCTCACTAAGACCTGAGTCAGCTGGTATATTGTTCTTGAACTTCCCAACCTCCAGAACATGGAGAAAATATGTTCCTGTTGAAACCATCTATGTCTATGGCATTTTGTTGTGACACCTAGAGCTGACTAATGTTCTTTCTTTGCCCCAATTCCTTGATTATATATTTACTTGGGAAATAATGTTCAATTCAATTTATAAATGACCACACATGACTTGAAATCTCAGAAACTAGGAAGTAATGATGAACAGAACTCACCCACAAAACTTCCCACCTTATGCCCACATCTTTCATACAACATGGAGACTGACTAAATGGTCTTGCAAGCTATGCCCCTCTGTGAAGGGGAGCCCGCTTAAAAGGTGATTGGTAAAGATAGTATTTTCCCTCCTCTTTTATATGCCTTAATTCACAGTGACAGATACAAGACCCACAAAGCCACATGTATGGAAGGAGGAACAGAAACTGCTTTAACATTTAAAATCTTCCCTGGATTTTAAAATGTCAAAATGGCAAATAAAAACATTCTTAGATTCTAAATCAAATTAATTATTTAAAACTTTTTCCACAAAACAGGAAACATCTACTTCGAAGTGTACAATTTTGGATTTTGTTATGACAAAGACATTAGTGCTGATATGGACATATTTTTTTCTTCTATTAGGTGCAGGGTCTCTGTCCTAGTGCCTAAGTTTTTGATCCACTTTGAATTGGTTTCATGCAGGGTGAGAGATAGATATTTGATTTCATTTTGCTACATATGGATTTCCAGTTTCGTCAGCACCATTTGTTGAATAGACTATCTTTTCTCCAGTGAATGTTTTGGCACCTTTGTTAGTATGAGATAACTGATTATCTTCACATGCACCTCTGATAAAGCATTAATTTCTAGGATATATAAAGAACTCAAAAAAACTTAACACCAAAATAACCAAATAACCCAGTCAATAAATGGGCTAAGGATCTGAACAAACACTTCATAGAAAAAGAAATACAATCAACAAATATATGAAAAGGTGTTCAACATCTCTGGCAATTAGAGAAATGCAAATCAAAACTACACTAAGATTTCATCTTAGTCAGAATGGCAATCATCAAAAATGTAAGCAACAATAAATGTTGGCAAGGATGTGGGGGAAAAGTTACACTCATACATTGCTGGTGGGACTGCAAATAGGAACAACCACTATGGAAAGCAGTGTGGAGGTTCCTTGGAAATCTAGGAATGGAACCACCATTTGACCCAGCTATCCCTCTCCTCTGTCTACACCCAAAGGACTTAAAAACAGCATACTACAGGGACACAGCCACATCAATGTTTATAGCAGCACAATTCATGATAGATAAACTGTGGAACCAACCTAGATGCCCTTCAATGGATAAATGGATAAAAATAATGTAGCATATATATACAATGGAATATATTCAGCAATAAAAGAGAGTAAAATCATGGCATTTGCAGGTAAGTTGATGGAGTTTGAGAAGAAAATGTTAAGTGAAGTTAGCCAATCCCAAAAAAAACAAATGCCAAATATTTTCTCTGATGTAAGGATGCTGATTCATAGTGGGATAGGGAGAAGGAGCATGAGAGGAATAGATGAACTCTAGATAGGGCAGAGGGTTGGAGGAGAAGGGAGGGAGCATGGGGTTAGAAATGATGGTGGAATGTGATAGGCATTATCCAAAGTATGTGTATGAAGACCCAAATTGGTGTGAATATATTTTGTATACAACCAGAGATATTAAAAATTGTGCTTTATATGTGTAATAAGAATTGTAATGCAAAAAAATAACAAAAAATCAGGAAAATGTTTGCAATATACAATAGACATAAATATGTATTTATAAATACAAAATAAAACTTCACAAAGCAATTATAAACAAGATTGAAATCCCAGCTTGAAAATGAAAAGTTTGCCAAAAAAAAAAAAAAGCAGCATACTACAGTGATGTAGCCACTTCAATGTTTACAGCAGCTCAATTCACAATAGCTAAATTATGGAATCAACCTAGATGTCCTTCAAAAGATGAATGGATAAAGAAAATGTGGTGTATATATATGGAATATTATGGAATATTACTCAGCTTAAAGAGGAATGAAATTATGGCAGTTGCCAGTAAATGGATGGAGTTGGAGATCATTTTGCTAAGCAAAGTAAGCCAATCCCCCCCAAAAAACAAAGGCTGAATGTTTTCTCTATTATGTGGAAACTAATTCACATTAATAGGGGCAGGGCACTAGAGAAGAATAGAGTTACCTTAGATTAGATAGAGGGGAGTGAAGGGAGGGGAGGGGAGAGGACGTAGGGATAGGAAGGATAGTAGAATAGAACAGACATCATTACTTTATATATATACGTGACTGCATGACCAGTGTGATTCTGCAACACATATACTCAGAAAAAATGAAAATTATATCCTATCTACATATGATATATCAAAGTGCATAAATATATTCTACTCTCATGTATAACCAATTAAAACAAATAGAATTTAAAAAAAAAAAAAGATATAAGTGCTGGTGGGAGGAGGTTACATTAATAGACCAGTACAAAATAAACATTTGAAGGCCTAAAATGACAACTTCTAACCAGGAAAGAAATGGGCTCTTTTCTCTGTTAAAGACGAATCTCCTGCTTAGAGTCATTTAATTAAGTGGAGATACTTTCCTTATGCCAGTGGATTCTGAAAGAGCTGGGAAGGAGTGAAATTAGAGCTCTGCTGTTTACATTTGGCCAAATGTAGGCAGCTGAGATTCTCTTAGTCTAAGAAAGTTGAGCCTTTCCACAATGAGAGATTTCACCTTAAACGAATAATAGGAAATCTTCTAGCATCATTAAGTATTCACAGTTCCTTAAAGTTATGACTAAGTTAATCATTTGCTTTAAAACAGCATACTACAGGGCCACAGCCACAACCATGTTTATAGCAGCACAATTCACAATAGCTAAACTGTGGAACCAACCTAGATGTCTTTCAGTAGATGAATGGATAAAAAAAAAATGTGGCATATATGCACAATGGAATATTACTCAGTGATAAAAGAGAATAAAATCATGGCATTTGCAAGTAAATGGATGGAGTTGGAGAATATGATACTAAGTGAAGTTAGCCAATCCCAAAAAACCAAATGCTGAATGTTTTCTCTGATATAAGGAGGCTGATTCATAGTGGGGTTGAGAGGGGGGAGCTTGGGAGGATTAGATGAACTCTAGATAGGGCAGAGGGGTAGGAGGGGAAGGGAGGGAGAATGGGGATAAAAAAAGATGATGTAATGAGATGGACATCATTACCCTAAGTACATGTATGAATACACGAATGGTGTGAATATACTTTATATACAGCCAGAGATAAGAAAAATTGTGCTCTATATACGTAATATGAATTGTAACGTATTCTGCTGTCATATATAACAAATTACAATAAAAATGTTTCCTCCAAGCACCAGGGAAATGTTTAAATGATATATTAATTATCCAAAATATTCTGCTCTTTGCTTTTATACACTTTTCTCCTATCACATGTCTCTAAAATTAAAGAAGAAAGCATTATGTTAATGGTTTGCTTTCATATTTAATTTATAATAGGAACACTGAGAAGCAAAGGGATATGTTTGCAGTTTGGTATGCAGCTCACCTCCTGTTACAATGAGGAATTCCGTATGATGATAAAAGGAATTCTAGGCTCAAAGCTCTGGCCCTTTATTTTATACAAAACCCATACAACCAAACACCAACTAGTAAAACAAATGAATCTGAACATTCCTTCAGAGTTTGTTGAATTTATTTGGTTGGTTATTAAACACAGTACTCAGTAAAAAAGATGGGCATATATCTCAGTCTATCCTCATTTTTAAAGAAACCCTAATCGGCATACTGTACTTTCTTCTCTGCATACTCTTGCTTCACTCTTAAAAACTACATAGTAATTCTATAGAAAGAATGAAAGATGGCCTTGGGCCATCACAATAGAATCAGTGGATGTAACACAAAGAGACCCCATACTAGAGAAATGTGTTTGCATTTGTGGTTTTTCTGGTGCCTTCAAATGAATGCTCCTACGTCACAACCACATCTGTTTGGATGCCTTTCCCCCCCTGGGTAAATGAACAAAGGGCCATGTTCTTAGTGCTCTCCTGATGGAAATTAACAGTCTGCTTTCATCCTTGCCTCATGAAGCTTCCTTTGAGTTGCTCTATTTCTTGAAGCTTTTTTCATAAGCTGATAGAAAACCAAAAGCTATCATGAATTTGGTATCCGAAGAACACTAAATAATTAGAAAGAAGATCTAAACTTCTTCTGGGTCCTGAGAATGCTCACTTTAAAATGTTAAAAAGAAAGACCAAAAGGAGAGATCAGAAACCTACATCCAAGTAGAGGGAAAGAACTTTCAGAATATGATCAGTTTAAGTACTGTTGACATAATTTCAATTTGTGCTTTTAGATTTGCCCAGAAATTTTGATATTTAAATGTTAACTTCTTCATTTTCAATTTAACTATATATTTGCTGCTTGCATTTAAAAACTAGGGTATTCCATATTATACCTTCATTCATGTAGGCTAATATGAATGAATGGAAAGGTTTATAAACCCACAGAACAAGAATTCCCATCAAATGTCAGGCAGGCCACATTGACAAACAAGCCTTCATTTGTTAATAAGCTGCATACAATTAGTGTACTGAAAGATAACCAAAGGTTTCCCAGAAGCCCAATCATAAACATGCAGCATTAAAATCCAAAGAATACAGTACAAGTTATAAATACACACTTTAAGAAAATAAACGAAAATAAAAGGTACTTACACTCTTGCTCCGAGAAAGCAAATCACACGTATTTCTTTTCATGGTTGTGTTTTAAGTAATCCAAACGGGCACTAGTTGTTTCCAACGTCAGTGTTCTCACTGCCACAATTATCCACTCAAAAGCCAACTGGAATGCTGGAAAAAAAAAAAAAGCAAGGAAATGTTTAATCAAGTATATGATTAACACGTGCACTTCAAAATGCTATTTTGGCCTAGGAACATAACTCTTAAATAATTCATCAAAACAGGCTAAAATGGTGATGTGTTTAAAACAACAAAAGTACATACAAACAACATTTCCAAAACAGCTTTTTTAAAATGTAAGTTAGAGATTTCAAGCACCATCTGTTTTCCATTAAATATTCAAGTCTACTTTTTCAGTGGCTGAAAAAAATAGGTATGGTAATCACAACCTAATGTTACTATAAGAAATGAATATGTAGCTGAATTGTATTATGTGTTGATTCTTTTTTAAAAATATTACTTTTAGTTGTAGTTGGACACAATACTTTTATTTAATTTATTTTTATGTGGTGATCAGGATCGAACCCAGGGCCTTGCATGTGCTAGACAAACGCTCTACCCCTGAGCCACCACCCCAGCCCCTATGTGTTGATTCTTACTGGGACAATTTTGGACCCTTAACTTTCAACCAAGAGATCATCAACTGAGCCTTGTCCACCACTTGGGGAATCTTCCTACATCTGAAGGAAAGAGCCTGGGAGCTGGGTCATGGTTCTGATTTCCTGAGCAATAATCCACAAGACACTGATGCCATCCCAGTGGCTCTTCAGTAAACTTAGTGAGTTCTTTATTCCTTTAGTTCAAAGAGGTTGCAAGGAATGCTTGAGAAAATTGAAGGCACTTTACCTAGATAAGCAATAGCTGTTATTCAAAGAACATTTCAAAAGAGTTGTCATGAAAATGATATTGATGGCCTTATTTCCTGAACTTCACTTTCCACTAGAGACTAGGATGAAGATTCTGTGTTTGGTGGAAAGAGCAAATTTAATAGCTGTATGTGTTGTCTTCATGTCTACTATATCTGACCATGATTTGCATATACATAGGGTATGTTTGCATGTGGGCTAAAGAGCAATTGGGGAAAGAACTTACTCTACGGGAAAGGGTATGAGGCAAACAAGCATCATCAAAACACAAAAACTCTTACAATACAGATGTAAGCTGACATTGTAGGTGTAGGTCAATGCTAGCAGCAGCATATAGTTCCATTATTTGCATTGTCCTAAGGTTCTCAGGGGAAAAAAAAAGAAGAATGAAAGGACACCTGTGCCTGAGGTTTAGGGAACAGAGAAATACCAATCAAGCTCTAAATGATCTAGTTTTACTAAAATGATTGAAAAAAAAAAATGGGCAAGATTTCAGGGAACAGTGTCCGTGTGGGCCCCAGTATGAAGCCATCCATCAGGTTTAGGGAACCCAGGACCACCAGTGGAGAGGGACCTTCACCAGGCTCTTCAACATCCTGCACTGCCATTCTCTCAAGGCTGATAAAACATGCTTTGAACATATGTAAGTCACCCCTCAAGACTTCTGATAATAAAAGGCAGATAGCTTTAGGGGGCCAAACAAAAGATGGAGTTAAAAACAAAGAAATGGAGTATATTATTGCTAAGAGTTCCCTAGCTGCAACTTGGGAACCCAAAGAGTACTGAAGGAAAAAGCTTTCTTCTGAACTTAATGAAAATACTTGCCTAAAGATTAGAGAAAAAATGCACAGTCAAATGTAAGTTTGCTAGAAAAAAAAAAAAAAGGCTGTTTCTTTGAGTGTCTTTGGACTTTTATTTTAAGAGCGCAGAGCTTGGAGGGAGGAGCTAATCCACAAAGAGAAATTTCTCAACTCGTGCACCTCCAGGAGCATAGTCACCTTTACAGAGTAGTCATGATGCTGAGCACTTTATAGGTTCTAGGAAACTATGAAATTATGTGATTCATTTAGTTTAAGAAGTGGATCGAAATAACAGAAGCCATAAACTAAATACACTACACTGAGGAAGGAAAGAAAAAATTAAGTGCTGCAGGAAGCTTACACATTATCAGAGAATATATTTAATTTAATTATATATTCTATATTAATGAGTACCTTTATAGGCAACCATGAAATAGTTGCCCATAGTGAGCAAGTGATTCAAAGATTTTAAATTAACCAATTAGACAAAAAATGGATTAGACCTGATAAGTTTTGCTGAATCAATCAAATTTTTAAAAAGTTTACTTTGAGAGCTTTAAAGGCCATGGTTAAGAGGTGCTTTCCTATAGGAATTTAGAACCTATAGCAATTTGAATAGACAAATGCAGTTAATTGAAAACTGACTGCTGACAGAAGGGCCCTTCTCAGCCTGGTACCTAGGAAGCATGTCCTCCATAAAAGAGTGTGGACCTCAGAACCAAATAGGTACAGATTGGAATTTCAGCTCTTCCCGAGTGTTCTGCATTACCTTTGGGTAAATCACTTAACCTCTCTGAGAAAAAGGGTGGTAATAATAATATACATGTGAGTTTTTAGCTCAAATGAGAAAATGTATATGAAGTAGGCTAAGAGATGGCACCTAAGAGATGCTTATCTATGGCTATCATCATCATCATCATCATCATCATCATCTTTTTCTTCTCTTAGTACCAAATGTCAAGAAACAATGAAAAGAACCAATTTTATGTTTTCTCCTCAAAGTGCTAATCTCCATTATTTAAAACATTCCTAGGCAAACATATTTTCAACTAAAAAATAATGAATAATGTATCAGTTAGGGTCCCAGAGTAAAGAGGCAGCATATTAATACTAGGATCATTTAAGAGGGTTTAGTAAAGACTACTGAAGATGATATGGATAAGAAGTGCAGTCTCTGGAGCTAGCAGTGATGGAGTTTTTACTCCACTATTCCCAGGGTTGGGGTTGGGGTTGGGGGTGTACACAGAGGGGATGGGTTGTCAATACCTAGGAATAAAGAGTCACCTCAGCCAGAACAGGTTGCCTCCAAGAGGGAAGTTACTCTCTGGGACATAGTTAGCCCCAGGTAATCCTGAAAGGAAAGAGATGAGGAAAGGCACAGGATCTCATTTTCCTCCCTGCCTCTGATCTCCTGCCAGGACCCTCCAATAGCCAAATTCCACTGGGCCAGAGGGCAAAGGAAGCTGCTGATGGGTTTCTCGCTGGTCAGCCTTCTAGGGCAGGAAGTCTCCTAGGCTAGGGCAGGGAGGGTACAGGAGTTTCAGGGGAAATGGAAGATGTGCCACACAAATTTGATCTGTAGTCTAGCAAGAGGATGGTATTTTTCTGTGACCTCCTTCACCCTAAGCAAATTACCCATGATTTATCTTCAACACTCTCAACAACCCTGCAAGGTAGATAACGCTAATATATTATCCCCACTGTGCAGAAGAGGAAATCAGCTCCAGAAAGTGAGCTAAATTGCCCAGTAAGTAGCAGCACCAGGATTCAAACCTGATCTGCCTCCACAGTCCATGTTTGTGTTTATGTTGCCAGGCTGCTTTGCTGCCAACATCATGAACCAATGCATTTTAATTATCAACAAGGGGCAACTTCTGCTAATATCAAAGCTGTGCCTATACCAAAGAATGTTTGATAAAAAAAAGGTTGACTCTCAGGAAGGTAGTTATCTGAGTTCCTACATATTCCTTCCCCTCAGCAAGATAATGCAGTGAGACAGCAGAAAATGCTTCTCCCTCCAGGTGCACTAAAAAGAAAACCAGGCAAGCGAACATGGGCACATGTGATTTCATTATGATAGAAGTTTCCACATAAAAGTTAATTAGGGAGAAAGAAGAGTCTGCTCCTGAAGGGAAAATACTTCAGAAATAAAAATGGAGGGAAGAGGCAGTCAAGATGGACGATGCTGGAACATTCTGAGAAGGAATCTGAGCCATAGCACTTGTATAAATTGTTCAGCTTCGATGCGAGGATAAGGGAGTTCAGACAGCTTCTTTCCTAGAGATTAAGGATTTATACATCCGAAAAAGCCCTGAACTGGTCGTCAGAAGAAATGAGTTCTGCTTTCATCACTATTTCATATACACAAGCTGTATGATATTAGGAAAATCCCTTCTCTTTTCGCCTTTACCAGTTGCTTGCTTTTCTGAAAAGTGGAGATAACAATATCTGTACAACCCACCTCACAAGTTGTTACTGGAATTAATTAGATAATATCTTAAAAGTTTTCTGGAAACCGTAAGTTTCCCTGCAAATAAAAATTTAATCATTTAAACAGAGAATGTGCCAATGCCTAATGATATTCAAGAATAAGAATCAAAAAGGATTCAAATCATCCTCAAATATTAGAAAAGCTATTGGTTATGTTTTGTATATTTCAGAAGAATTTCCTATGCTTCCCTTCTTTCCAAATTTTATTGTTTTCTTCTATTAACTAATTCAATTATATAGTGGCTGCTGGATCATAAAGCCACTCTAATGAATTAATTTGAAAAAAATTATTAAGCACCCACATGCCAGGTACTAAATTAAACTAAAATACTAACATCGAATTTTCTAGATTCAGGGGAGAAAAAGTGTTTGGGGTGTAGTTGCCTAATGATCAAGGGGTAATTTATTAGCTCTGTCTCCAACTTAGTGTCTTCTTCACTTCATCAAAAGATATAGTTTTCCAATGCTGCATAAAATAGACATCAAAGTGAAAACAAATTGACAACCTCTTCCTTTTGTTAGATATTATATTTGTTGGAGTTTTTGTTTGCTTGTTTTTGTTATGCATTATCTATATCTTCAGCCTCCTTAATTAGATTCTAATCTCAATAAAAAATAACTAGCTATCCAGGCATTATGGCTCATACCTATAATACCAGCAACTCATAAGGCTGAAGCAGGAGGATTGCAAGTTCAGAGCCAGCATCAGACACTTAGCAAGGCCCTCCACAACTTAGCAAGACCCTGTCTCAAAATAAAAAATAAAAAGGGATGGGGATGTAGATCAGTGGTAAAGTACCCTTCCAATAAATTCTCAGTACCAACCAAAAATGAAATAAAATAAACAAAAAAGAAACTAGCTATGGTACATTAATAAAGGAAATATCATCACTGTAAAAGACATCACCAAAGAGATACAGTAAAATCAGGGTCAAGTTACCAAGGTTTACACAATGAAGTGCAGGCAAGAAATTAGTAGGAGGCTATGCAACAGCTAATATTTGAAAAGAAGCCAGCCCAGTGCTGTGGCACATGCCTGTAATCCCAGCAGCTCAGGAAGCTGAGGCAGGAGGATTTTGAGTTCAAAACCACAAATACTAGAAAAGCTATTGGTCAGCCAAAAGTGAGATACTAAGCAATTCAGTGAGACCCTGTCTCTAAATTTAAAAAAAAAAAAAAAAATACAAAATAAGGCTGAGGATGTGCCTCAGTGGTCAAAGTCCATGAGTTCAATCCCTGGTAACACCCCCTCCCCACCCCCTGCCCAAAATAAAAGGAAGAAAAGAAGCATAGGAGGGGAAACACAGAGTTTTCACAAGAAAGCTTAAATTATTACCTTTATCTCATCAATGCCTACTAAAATGACCTCCCCACACAGAAAGACGTTAGATAACTTGGGCATTTGCTTCCACTGGTGCCCTGTTACATGTGTGGCAGAGACAAAGGAAGAAAGTACCAGATATTGACTCACACCCTTCAAACTAGAGAATTAAGAGAAAGGACACCTTAGTCCAGATCTGAAGAAGAAAACAGAGGTTTCTTGCTATTTACATGCTCTCTTTTCTCCAGGGTGCCCTGTACAGGTGATCCCTTAGCTGAGTTCCTGTTAGAGGTTACAGAGGCTGAGACCTCCGGAGAGTTCAGTATACAATATAATCCAGCTATAGGGAACATAAGAAATCTACCTAAAGTCATAGAGCTTACTTGGACAACACAGGAAGTAGACTGAGGCCCCTATACTCCACACCAGTACCTCTCCAACTGATGATATCATACTTTGTTTTGATTTTCCTAAAACCAGCTCTTTAGATCAACCCAGATCACTGTGCAGTCTGCTCAGCAGAGTTTGACAAATTGGCTCTTGCTGAAGTCAGAGCAGTCTACCTGCAGCACAAGGGTGAGCCTGAATATCCTCCTTGGGGGTTATGCTCTCTAGGCACCCTTCTCTGCAGGGCACTTGCAGAGACTGGAGTGAGGCCTGTCAAGGGGAGGAGTCCAGTGATCCATGATTCACAGGTTTAATCTGGCCATATCTCACAGGCCATTGCCCAGCACCATCCCCAGCCTACTTAGACTTGTCTAATCTCTCCAACCCCTATGACATGTTTATTCCTACTTGGTGATCCTAAATTCATGCTCTTAAATTTTTCATTTCATCTTTTTAAATTCTTTCCATTCTTCAGAGCCCAACAAAAGCCCTTTCTTCTAATGACAATTTCCCCTGGTGCTCCAAGTCACACAGGTTTCTAGTTCTCCTGAATTCCAACAACCAAGAAATCTCTCCCCTTAAAAGAAAATCATCCTTATAACCCTAGTAGTTCCACAAAATCATTTAGTCTTGCTCATTTTTTTTCACTGTTTTGTGGTTTTGATCTCTGCTTCCTCAACTGAGAGTTGAACACGGTACATTGTAAGGCCTCTTCAATAAGCAAGTTGTATGATTACAAAATACAAGTTCCTTAAGGTTGAAAAGAGTTATCACTCTTTTGCCCTTTCCATAGTGTATAATACAGTAACCACATAGTATGCTAAAAAATTAAAGGCACAAATCCATAAGATACATATGAGCTTTGTAATTAAAAAGTACAGATTTCGCAAAATCAGAAATAAAATTGTAGCAAAATGTGGAAAATATTAAATTTCACTGTTTATGAAAGAAGTGAAAATTAAAATCTTGTTTCTATCATTCCTACATGTTAGTAAAATTTTTAAAAATAAAATACTGAATAATGGTATGAATATGATTAAATAAGTGTTTCATATATTGCCAATAAGCTTTCAAAATGATATAAATCCTTTGAAAGGAATTTGCTAATAAAGACCAAAAACTTTAATGCTATTTTATACTTTTATATAATAATTCAGGAAATAAATTGAAATATAAAAAGTACTTGGTATACAAAGGCATTCTTGGCAGTAATACTTATAATAATGAAAATTTTGGAAAAAAATTAGGCATCCAATTATAAGGGAATTTCTAAGTAAAATGTGAAAAAAAACCTGTTGTATGATGCAGATAAAATATATATTTTACACAATATTTTAATTATATGGGAAAATTTCTGTATTAAATGTTAAAGAAAAAAAGCATGATTAAAGTCATATATGAAGTATGCTCCTATAAGAAGTTACACACAGAGAAAAGACTGAAAAGTTTTATAGTAAAATATTAATACTTTAATTAGGTAGTATTATGGTTGATTCTGTTCTTGCTTCTGTATTTCTTTGCTTTCTCAAATTATCAACACTTGGGAAAAAGAAAGTATAGGAGTGAATATAAATCACTAATCATCTCTTCCTGCTTTAGAGTATAACTAAAAGCTCTTGCTTGATTTATATGATAGTTCTGGGGGTTTGTCAGATTGTTGATTCAGATACTTGATTGAAGAGAAAACAACTCACTAACCATCTCTTCCTACTTCAGAGCATAACTAAAAGTACTAGCTTTTGCTCATGTAATTATTCTGGAGGTTGTGAGATGTTTCATTTATTCATTTGCTTTCAGGTGTACAAGTTTGGTATTTCACATATGTAGTTAAACCTTTAGGAATCCACAGTCTTGGAAAAGACTTAACTGGAAAGAAATACTCTCTCCCCAACCCTGCTTTCCCCATTCTCCACTGAGTGTCAACCAAAGGGCAACTTTCCTTTTTCTTTTGGATCTAATAATGGTGACTACAAAAAGAAGATCTCCAGGTTCTACTTCACCAAGAAAATTGAAGTTTGGGGGGTCCTTCCCAGTGCTAGTTTCTGGGGGTGTAAACAGCATGGAACACAGAGGCAAATGCAAATACAGAACTGGATCAGCAAGCGAGAGATCTGGGTTTTAAAGGACCACAGGGCTTGCTCTACAAAATATTTTCTTACCATTGGAGAAAATGCAATGTCGAAGGAAAAGTCAGAAACATTCAGAAAACAATATATTAATTAACAATAGAGCTCTTCCCCAAGGTTTGACATTCACAAGCATTTGATATCAACAAGCTTTGTACCCTTGAACTGTTTGAGCCTCTTAAAATCTCCCTGAATATTCCATCCAAAATATTCTATCCCTGATGTGGGGGCACACACCTGCAGTTCCAGTGTCTTGGTAGTCTGAGAGAAGAGGATTGCATGTTTGAGACCCACCTCAGCAATTTAGCAAGGCCTTAAGCCACTTGGCAAGACCCTGTCTGAAAATAAAAGATGAAAAAGGGCTGGGGATGTGGCACAGAAGTTAAGCACCTGATAGGAAAAACAAAAGAACAAACAAAATAGCACTTCAGCTTCCTGCCTTACACCAGCTGAACTTCCCCTCTCTCTTCTCCTCCCATCAAGGATGAGGAGTTTCTCTTCTTCCACCTACTCCCACCTTCCCTCCCATAATCTGCTCTGATCCCAGCTGCTAATAAAGACCAAAAACTTTAATGCTATTTTATACTTTTATATAATAACTCAGGAAATAAATTGAAATATAAAATATAAGTATTTTCTTGAGAGTCTCTCCCCTTAAAAGAAAATCATCCTTATAACCCTATGTTCTGTCTACTACAGGTATCATTTTCTCATTCTCTTCACAATCAAGTTATTTGAAAAAAAAAAATCTATTCACTTTCTCCTCTTCCTTATTCCTATCCTCTATCCTTCAGTTCAGTGCAACCTAGTTTTAATTCTCCTTCTACACTTAAATTTAACCCAGGGTGCTTTACCACTCAGCTATATCCCCAGGTTTTTTTTTTTTTAATTGTTTTTATTTTGAGACAGGATCTTGCTAAGTTGCCGAAGCCTCACTAAGTTGGTGAGGCTGACCTCAAACTTGCAATTCTCCTATCTCCGTTTCCCTAGTCGCTGGGATTACAGGCATGCCTCCATTATGCCTGGCTACATTTAAAGATACTAAACCTCTATATATTCAAATCTAGCAAAAACTTCACAAAATCTCTGACTAGGTTTCTCTATTGTAACATTGTTGTTTCTTGCAGAAACTCTCTTCCCTCTGTCTTCTATGTTCTCACTCTCTGTTGGTTCTCCACCTGATAGTTTGTTTTCTTTCTACTTCATAAAATAATCTTCTTATATTTACCCCTAAAGTATAGGTGATGCCATTATTCTTACTCTTTATCAATGTTTCCTAAATATGATTGCAAATTAAAATTAGCCAAGGAAAGCTACAAAGTACAGATCACTCTACACAATGAATCAGAACTTCCAAGAGAGGTAGCCAGGAATCTGCTTTTGACCAATTCCCCAGATAATAATCAGGAAGATTGCAGAGCACCAGGCTTTTAAATGGTACTCATGAACCTCTATTCTACACTATATTCATGGACAATCCATTAATTTTCCTTTTTATTGTTGCCATGTGCATGCTTGTAACTCCCACATAAATATCTTAGACCCTGACTTTTGCTGAGCTTTAGATTCATATACCTGCCAGGCATCTCCACTTGAAATATCCAAACATACCATCTCCATAGATGAACTCAACGTTTTTCTTCACCCCCAAATATATTCCTTCTATTATTCTCTATTTCCCACCTTCTCTCTCTCTCTCTCCCTCTCCCCCCCACACGCCACCATACCAACAACTACCCAGTCACTCCAGCCCAAATCCTTAGTCCTCTCACTTTCTTATCATAGGTACTCAATCCATGATCTAGTCTTGCTGGAATACCATGCACTTTTTCTTAGCTTTCTTCTGTCTTTAAAGTCTACCCCCACTGCTTTCTTCCAGACTTGTGTCTACACTATTTCAGGGACATGCTTGTAGGTCTTCTTGTCACCAACACTGTCTCACTTTAAGTCCATCCTTAAACTAATAGCTGCTGACCACCTACATCCTGAAGTTCAAATCCCTCTCCTTCACACAGTGAATAGATGTCACTAAGTCTTCTGCTTGCAGTGCCATCCCTTGTGCCTTCACACACCAGGTTTTACTCGCTTGTCATGGTGAACACCTGGAGCTTTCTGCACACTCCCTATTGTGTCCCACTCCATGCCCTTGTTCTTAATTATCTTCCCTATTCCTCATCCCCATATCCACATCCTTCCTTATTTACTTGGTTTCTCTTGCCTCAAGACTCAACCCATATTTTGTCTCTTCCTGGAAGAGTTTCCTGGTTCTCTCAACATCCCAGCCCCACCCCTCGGGGCCCAAAGTCAAGCCCCTTTCCTCTCCTTCTCTCAGTTGAATACTCCAACAGCATATTTGCCAAATGATGTTGAAATGGTCCTTTTACCTGTACAGCATTGCCATCTCACCCTGTACTCTAAGTCCTTTGAGGGCATAAAACATTCCATGCTCAGACACGCAGTCACCACATAAAATATGTTCAATAAATGTTTACTGAACTCTGCTGAATTGAACCACTTCCCTTGACTAGAATTATGAGAAGGAAGCACATTTTGTTTCTAGACTTTAAAAAATGAATCTCTTCCTTTGTAGTTTATGCCCATACAAAGCCATCATTCTAATCCCTTCCCTTCTCCCAAAATGATAACAGTGATTCTTCTTACTAATTCATTCACTAGACATTTACTAGGCACTTGTGGTATGCAATGAACTGTGCTAGTGTCCAGGGATGCAAAGATAAATATAATATCTCTCTCCACAAGGAACTTGGAGTCTGGTGAGGAAGAGAGACAAATAGTACAATGCACTAAGTGCTCCGACAGCTTGGAATAGCTGGTGTGGGACCCCCAGGCAGCAGTAAGTGATTCATATACCTAATGGCTTCAAAGGCTGTTCTGAGTTATTCTGCTCTTGTGAACACTTGGCTTTAAGTTACTCAAATGCCATTTCATATACTGATGTTTTCCCACATGTAGAAGGAAAGAAACATGAAAGTAGAGATTCAAAGTTACTTTTATCTCTGTTGCACGCCTGGTCAGACCTCTGTCCCTGAAGAGGAAGTGGCTATAGAACTCCATACCCCAGAAGTGTGCTGCAAATGTCCATTGAATGAATAATGTGCCATGCTTACATAAGAGAACATATGCTACTGTTGATTTCAGTACAAATTTATTATAAAATAATCAACATTTTGGAAAATCAAAGTACATCATTTGGCTCCCAAGGAAGTCCAATTCTTCACTTCCAAGGGTGTGGAAATGCCAAAGTATTCACTCTTTCAATACTCACCTTGACCAGTATTTCAAAATGATCCGGCTGAGTCATTTAGCAGCAAGTCAATAACATTTCCTTCCAGGATTCTATGCTGTATGGCCTTTCCCCCCATCTGAAATAATTGCAGCCTTCTAAAATACAACGCTTACCCTAAATACAAGGCCAGGGACCCTTCTAGTTCATCTCTCTCAAATGTAGGGTCTGTTGCTTGATAATACTTTGCTTTGGCTTTAGCTTCCTGCTGCAGGGAAGAAAGTTACAACAAAAGCTTCCTTTCAACAGCTTTCCTAGCCACACTCCCTCCCACTGCCTCATTATGGTGGCCTTCCAGGCCTGTGTAGTGGGAGGGGACCAGAGCAGTTCTGTCCTATGAATCATAGGACAGCATGGTGCACAGTCTGCTGACCTCAGGCCCAATATGGTAGGAGCCTCTGGGATGTGTCATCACCAGCTAAGTTAGAACAGATCCATTGAGAGTCTCAGGATAAAAATCCTTGAGTCTCCCAGAGGGAAAACAAAATGACATCAAGATGATCTCTGCAGAATGTCTGGTTCATGCTGCTGCCACATACAAAGAAGGGTGGAGTTCATCCAAGCACTGAGGCCTTTCTCTTTTACAATAATTTTCTGTCTCGGACCAGATTACAGTCAAATCTGCTCATCGAACACTTTCAGATTTGAGAAGCTTTAGGGTGGTATTGAGAAGAAGGCACACTGTGGAATGTGTGCACAGACTGCAGCCGACAAGTCATTAATTACAAACCATAATCAGGACTTTCCTTTTTGAAATCAGCTTGGTTCTCAAACATGAACTGTTCTGCCTCTCTAGCTGGAGCAAGAAAAACAAATGACAGATGGACAGTTTCAGATAGACGGATGGATGGATGAATAGAGCAGAGAGACAGAGATCCACATCATAGATCCTGAATTCAATTATATGTAGCTTTCTCAGTTCAAACTATAGAAACAAAATTATCATCTCTAAATAATGGCCAGCCAGACCTTTCCAAAAGTTCATTTTTAACCAACATGCTCTGTAGTTGCTTCCATTTATCAATCAGCAATGACTCCTAATTTTCGTTTTCCTGCAAAATCTACTACTATTGGTGTATATCATCTGGGATGGGATGAGAATGTGAAGAAAATAACTGAGTTAAAGATAAAGAGACAAGGGGAGTTGACAGAGCATCATGTAGATCTTACTTAAGATAGGTGCATAAAAGCTGATCTAACGGAGGCTGCAGAAGAACAACTTTCACCCTAGCACCAAGTAACTCTGAACCCTCAAGCAATTGTTTCTCCCTGATAACAATTGCTATTGAAGGAGTCTTTGCCTGCAGACTACACAAAAAGAAGAAAAGCAAGACAGAAAATGAAGAAATTCAATGCTAATTAAAAGAAATATCAACAAGAAAAATAACACAACCAAGAAACCAAAGACTAGGAGTAGAAATCCAAACATATCAATTCTCTGCCTCTTGGGCAGCAACAACCCATTAGCATCCTTGCAAGGGAATGAGCCTACTGTGGTAGAGTCATTAAGACCCAGACAGACTGAAAAAGTGCACGCAGGCTTGCTTATAGTTGTAGGAAAGTTCTATTCAGTGGGTTGCTTTGTTTTTTAATGTTGAAAATAAAATAACAACAGAAAATAAGTTGGACTAAGAAATGGATTTTTTTGTCTTTCTTTTAATGACTTTAACTATTTTAACAAAGTTTTATGGGAATTAACGGTAGCAAACAACAAAGTCAAGATTTAGTAAGGCAGAAATTATAATATAAATTTATGCTCATTGTCAAGATACTCTTTTTCTTTCCTTTTCAAGGCATAGGTGGTCGACACAATCCAGTCAAGCCCTTCAGTAGGGCACTCTTTTCAAACATCTTTCATTCTTAAGAAGAATGCTTTTTGTTCTTATGAAGCTCACTCTATTCTGAAGAAGGGATGCAAGATATTCCCTAAAAATGGGCAACTTACATGTGAAATGTTGACTTGGGAAGTAAGAAGAGAAGAATGAAGTTGATTAGTGGAATATTATGAGTTTTGGAATCGGTCATAATTGAATTCATATTCTGTTTGGGCCATTTCCCAATGTTGTGGTCTTGAAGAATTATCCCTTTCAAATGTCAATTTCATGGTCCACATAAATGTGGCATTTAAACCTACACCACAGAACTCCTGCATAGACTAAAGGATGAACTTATGCGTCGCCACATAACATCACTGTACTCAGCTCAAAGAAAGGGATCCTTAAATATCATCTTCATGTTACTCTGTCCTCTGAAGCATCTTTTTATACCAAGGAGCTCTATGAGCTCTAGGAATCAAGGCAAAATATGGTTTTAATTAATCCTTTAAATTGGAGGATGGGGACCCAAAATTTACTTTAGGGTATATTATATACTGATGACAGAGTTAAGAGCCATGAAATATGTTCACCTTCCTCAACCTAGAATAAGTAAGTATCAGATGTTTGGGGAGACTTGGATTTTACTAGTGCTATAAAAACACTTAGTTACAATGTGCTCTACCCAGGATTATTCTGCTATTCCACAGATACAAAATGAGAGGTGCCACCCAAATTCTCAGTACACTCAAATGTGTGCAAGATTAATCTTCAGTGTCTGTGTCCAGGCCTAGACTTCTCCACAGCCATCAGTAAGGTCACATAAATGTTTCAAACCTCATATCTGAAGGCCCGAAACCCTTCTCACTCTGATATTTCTTTCTTCATGCTTTGTTGAATAGCCTCAAAATGAATCCTATCCCTTTTTCAACAAAAAGTAAATTATAACACCCACTCTTGCTAGCCCCAAGCAGCTACCAAATTTCTCAGCACATTTAACAGCCTCGGTATAGCTGAAAGACAAGTGGAAAACTGACACACAGAAGATAACTCACTGGGGTTCAGCATGAGCCATATGATAACCCTTGCTGAATCATGGATACTCATGTGGTACCCATCTGGCACCTAAAATTAGACTTTGCGCCCTCTTCATTCATAATGGTGATGAGGGATGAATGTAGAATTCCACAATGACAAAATCCTATAAGGATTATTTTGCTAATCAATGAATTTCTTAGTGAAAATGGAAAATGGAAGTTATTCTTTCCTAAATATCTGGTTACCATGTATCACCCAATGGCTTATTAGCTCAGTTTTTCAAAGGATCCATGATACTTGAAAAGCCAGAATTTTAGTTTTATAACTCACTGAAGAAGTAATATGATTCACTGAAGAAGTAACATAAGTTAAAACATATAAGATGAAAAATAAAACCAAATTTATTGTCTGAAATCTAAGCATCAGAAGGAAAGAAACTTATGGCTAAAGGGTCTTTCCATTTCCAACTTACCTAAAATCCCACCACCATGAAGATGTTATCATATACCATGTCAAAGGAGTGCTATTGATGTCCTATAATTAAAAATTACTAGGGAGATAGAGAGAATACATAGCCTCAGCAGGAGCTAGACACAGCCCCAGCAGGAGCTAGACACCAAAGATGATTGAAATACCTAAAAGTAATTACTATTCTTTGCTTATGCCAAAAGAATAAAACAAAGGAATATTAAAACAGCTTCATGTCCCTTAAAAGTAGAGTAGGTAAAAGAGAAAGAGACCAAACCATTCCAAAAGCATTCAATGGAAAAATGGCACACAAATGGTACTCCCAATGCTAGAAGAACAATGATTTTAGTATAATAATTAAAGGCATTTACTCAACATTTAATGTGTGTGAGGAATTGTTCTAGTCACTTAAAATGTATTTATTAATTCAATACCCACAAAATTCTATAAAATATAAAACAGCCACATTTGTGTGTGTTGAGAGCCACAGCCAAAGGGGCCCCAGCAAACTTCCAGCTGCCAGCAAACTTCCAGCTGCCGGCTGATGATTGGCTCACAGCGGCCCCAGCAACATCTAGCTGATTGGCTCCTCGGCCCCAGCAACATCTAGCTGATTGGCTCCTCTGCGGTGATGCTCATTGGACTGTTTCCCTGCCCTTTCAGACCACGGAGCTGCTCACTGGGGGACTTTTTTTGGCTCCGCCCACGTGACCCAGCCAATCGGCCTCAAGAGCAGGAGGATTGTGGGAGGTGGAGAGAGGCTTGTGTGGGAGAGAGAGGCTTGTGGAAAGCCGGTGGTGGCAGTTGAGGCTCTGAGGATTTTTCCTGAGAGGCTGTTTTGTTTGGCGTGTGTGGTTCTAAAAATAAAGTTAGTTTCTTTTGACAAGTGGCTCCTGATTGTGCCCAGCCAGACTGCGGCATTTGGTGGCTCGCACGGGGAGCGACTGAGGGTAAGTGAACTGCTCGCCCCTGAGGGCAGGGCAAGAGGATGGGTAGCCATTTTAAGATTCTTCTTTTGTTATTTTGTTTCACTTTTGTTTTAAGTTGCCTGTCCCTGGAGATGTGTAAGATGGAAGAAAAACCGCTCACATCTGAGGAACAGATAGGGAGAAAGGACGGATGGACATTTCAGGAGACTATTATAATGATTTTGTGTTGTTCCAATTTTGTTTCACTCAGTTTCAGTTTTGTTAGGCGTTATCTTGTTGGGTTGTATTATAGTAGAAATACGGGATCAGAAATTAGTAAAAAACAAACTGAAAGAGTGTTAAGTAAATTGTTAGAGGAAGGAGGCATCTCAGTAGAATCAAGAACAATCAGGGCATACGTTGATACAATACAAAAATGTAGCCCATGGCTTTTTAAGGAGGAGTTGTTAAATATATCACAATGGAACCATCATGGTGAAGATTTAAAAAGAATAGAAAAGAAAAGCCCAGGGACTCTGCCAGTTGGCACATTGCCATTGTGGACGTTCATATCTTGTTTGCTTAGTCCAAAGCCTTCAGTTCAGACAATGGTAGAGGAAGAAGAAGACATAATGATTCAAGTAAAAGAGAAGGTCTCTCAAGTTAGTCAGACAGAGGAAAAGATTCAAGTAAAAGAGAAGGCCTCTCAAGCTAGTCAGACAGAGAAAGAAAGTGTAAAACAGAAAAAGCCATCAGGGGGAAAGTTACAACAGGAGACTGCTACTAACACCTTTCTATCACCAGAGGACGTAAGTGTCCAACTAACAAGGCCACCTCCATATGCTGGGAGGTCCCCAACCCCCGCAGTTGATAGTTGGGATCCTGAGACAAGATCTCAAATATTAACATGCCCTGTATTTGAGGCAGGAGGGCAGCGATTTTACCAAGTTTTAAATTTCAAAACAGTGAAGCAGCTAAAAGAGGCTGTAACAACCTATGGTCCTCAAGCACCCTTCACTGTAAGCATGGTCGAATCCATTAACAACTTGAACATGACGCCAGCAGATTGGGCTAATATGTGTAAAGCTGTGCTAAATGGAGGACAATACCTGTTATGGAAGGTTGCCAATGAGGAATTTTGCAAGGAGACGGCTAGGCGAAATGCAGCAGCTGGTTATCCTCAGAGAAATCTAGATATGTTGTTAGGAAAGGGACCTTATGAGGATCAGCAGCAACAAATTGCATATGATCCTGG
>NW_025999924.1:3006089-3012387 GCF_001458135.2 Marmota marmota marmota | reverse complement strand
AATGTAAATTGTTAAGAAAATTGTTTTCTTTTAGTGCCTTCTGTAATGTTACATAATTTTTTCTTTAGCCATTATTGCCAGAATTCCTATCTTCATCCCAGTGCTGGTGAAGTCAAAGATAAAACCAATCTACAGCTTCTACAATAGCCATCACTGAACTGCTTGCAGAACTTGCCTGGACACATTGTGAGCTCACCTGTATGCATTGTGAACTATCTGTTGGTGCAGCGACTTGTGGTAGTGTTGGGGTATTTTTGCTGATGATGTCACCGGTGGTACAATTTTTCAAAGGAGCCCTCAATTGGCTTAATGTCATGGCATTTTGCATCCTCCTCTACTAGTGATGGTCTAAAATTTGGGGGCCAACAGAGGTGAGGCAAAGAACCTCACCCCCCCACTGGTGCAAAGGCCTATCCACAAGTATAGCTGTATGCTGGACCGGTAGTCAGTGACGGGTATGATCCAATTGCAGTGGTACCAACCTAAGACAGGAGGCTGACGCCTAGAGGTCAGTTCATCCGATGACGGGTAAGGACCATATGTTGAATTGGACTGCCTAACAGACACGGTCCCTAAGCCACATGCTTGTTGTTTAAACAGAGAGGGGGAGATGTTGAGAGCCACAGCCAAAGGGGCCCCAGCAAACACACATTTGTGTGTGTGTGTGGAGGGGGGGGGTGTGCTGGGGATTAGGACCCAGGGCCTTGTGCATGCAAGGTAAGCACTCTACCAACTGAGCTATATCCATCCCCCAGCCCAAAATAGCCATTTTTTAATATCGAATTTGCAGATAAAGAAATGGATGCTCAGAAAGATTATATAACCAGCATTGAAGCACATGTTAGTGAGTAAGAATCAGGATATGCATGTTTACTCCTGCAAGCAGAAGCTTTTTTTTTTGGGGGGGGGAGGGGGGAGGAAGTGGCAGTTGGAACTAATTAAAGACTAGAAAAACAATTGTGATGTACAGCAAAACTTTGCATTAATTGAATATTTCTACCAAAGCAGCTATTTTATACTAATCTCTAAAAGAAATAAAGTTTGGGAAGATTTTTCTTATCAACTGTAGCAATGGTTCTAGAGCTACCAGATTGCTTATAGGAAAATTTTTTTAAAAAGACATTTTTTTCCACACTTTAATTGGAGTGAATAAATTTTGACCCGTAGATAACAGTCAATAAAATATACCAAACTTCCAATGTTAAGATAGAAATTTCAGTCCATTTATTTCACTCTTCTTTTACACAAATTCACTTTGAAGCAACAGGGAAAATACAACAATAGGAAAACTGTGGAACAGGGCCATCAATTTAGGGAATTTCTGTAGGACTCCACAAAATCCTGACTATCCATGAGTCCACTCACTTTGGAATATGAGAAGACTTTAATAGAAAGAAACCTATGGTCTAAGGAGAAGAAAAACAAATAATTCTTCCTAATAATGTCAAGTATGTGGAACAACTCAACACTGAATACTTATTTTTAAGATTCTACCAAACGGAACAATAAAGTATACCTTCCTCAAATCACCAGTGTTATTGTGACGAGAGATTAGATACATTTCCACTAAAATCAGGAACAGCAGCAGGATACCCACTGTCACCACCTTCAGTTAACACAGTTCATAATGTGTATAAAGTGCTAGTTATAAATTCAATAAAAGAGAATCATACATATTGAAGGAGGCAAGTCTATCATAGTTTGAAAATCATAGAACTCTCTACTTGAAAGAAAGAAAATAAAGTAAAACAGAAAAAAACATTTTTAAGTTAAGTAAGACAGTTAATCACAAAGCAATGTTTTCCTCTATTCCAACAATTAGTAATGCAATAGCTACACACACACACACACACACACACACACACACCAGATTCAAGGCATAAAGAAGATCAATTAGTTTTTTTGTTTTCTTCTTTGTTGACTTTTTAAGAGAAGGCTACAGGGTCTTTGTGAACAAATGAATTTAAAAACCTAACTGAAGTACATAAAACAAGACAAAGAGAAATAACCACCATATGAGTGGGAGCACAGGAACCCCACTTTGTTCAGAGGGTGATGCTCCTGACTGCTGTAAGAAAATGGCAGATGAGCCAGATGTGGTGGAAATCACCATTTGGGTTAAGCCAAGCTTAAGAAAACAGAGATGCAGGCAAAGACCCTGGTAATCAAAACCCTTCAGCAGAATCAGAGTGAAATCTTCTAAGAGCCTAGAGGATTCCCCACCCTCATCATCTTTGAGATCCTAGTCCTGATGTAGAGGAAGAGCCACGTCGGGGATGGGCAGGAGCCACAAGCTGCTCTGTGAACCCAGGCACAACGTGCTTATGCCAATGGCCTGTGGATCTCTAAAGAGACCCCTAATTAGATGGCCAAATTCTCAGGTTTTCCCTAGAACATTATAGAAAAGTATTTGTATGATTAATGAAAATAAAACACACCTATGGCAACAAACAGAAAAAAATAATAATAACACATCTCTGTAGAGGAAAGCAGGTGCAGTTGACATCATGTGCAATTCCAATGCAAATCATTTATCTATTTACTCATATTTACAGTAAAGGCAGAGAAAAGGATCAGGAGCCTCACATCCCCTCACCTAGCTTTGACAATATGAGCCTTTCTCCAGTCTCACCCTATCCACCTCCAAAGGTATGTCCCCCTTCAACTCCCCCCTGATTGCCTATTTTAAGACATCAAATAAATAAATATCAAATAAACTTACAAATTTTCTGAAAAACAACAATAATTAAGGAAGAACTTTCGCAATAAATAAATAGATGATCCTGGCAGCAGAGTAAAAGAGAATCCAGTGGAACCAAACAAAACACCAGAGTCACAGCTATATATAAGAATTTTGTACTTGATAGAGGTGATTCATTCAAAATCAATATATAGAGCATAGGTTGATCAATCATTGTATTGAAACAACTTGATTACCACTTGGAGGAATAAACCCCAAGACCTATCTCCCTATCATGCCAACATGAATTCCAGTTTAATTTAAGATTTAAATTTGAAAAATGAAGGCATGGAAGTAGTCTGAGAAAACATATTTGAGTATTTTATTTCTCTGAAGGTAAAGATGCTCTGAGTATTACATATGCTAATACTTTACTGAGTGCATGAAGGAAGAACACAGAGATTTAATTAATTTTAAGATAAAAGTTTCTATATATCAAAAAATGTTAAGGATACAACACAAACTGGTAAAATATAGACAGAGTTACATACATGAAGAACTCATAAAAATCAGTAAGAAAAATAAATATGTCCCAGGAAAGAGAGACAAAAAGCCATGAACAGGCAAATTCACAAAAAAATGAATGAATTAAAAATTTAACTTAACATATGAAAAAAATCAATATCACTAGTAAGCAAATAAATACAAAATAAAGTAAGATGATGCCCTTTTTGTCTATCAGATGGTATATAAAAAAAAAAAAAACTAACACCCAATGTTGGAGCACTCATTGACTGTCAGTGGGAATACAATCAGTACAATATTTCTAGACAGGTACTTGGCAAATGTATCTAAAGCCTGATAAACATGCATGCCCTTTGAATCAGCATGACAAAAGGACACACAGATGGATGTACAAGGATGAGGATCAAAGCATTGTTCGTAATAGGAAAAAATGTGAAAAATTTAATACCAAATAAGAAAGGATTTTTCTAAATTAATAGCACATAAAAATGTAATGAAATATGATAAAAATGCAATGGAATATGATGAGGCTACTGCAGATAATGATGTAGATGTAGATTTAAAGATGTTTATAATACATCGCTGGGTTATAAAACTGTATTTAGAACATGATCCATTTCTGTACTGTAACCAAACATGCATAAAAAATAACTTGGAAGGATATACATTAAAATTTAACCATGCTTAGCTCTGGAATCATGGGTGGTTTTACTTCATTTGTACTTCTAGTTTTAATGTAATTTTTCTAGTGACCATAGGCTATTTGTGTCATGAAAATTTTTAAGCACAAAAAGTTTATATAGTTACAGTTTTAAGTATAGTCAACAGCTAAAAACTCAACAGACTTTTATGGTTTACATCCAAATTTGTCAAACTGAATGTATTAAAATGCAGTTTTATATATTAATTATCTTTAATAAAACTATTAAAAATTAATGTAACTTACCATATTAATAAAATAAAGGAAAACTTTTTAAAAGTAATGATCATTAAACTCTTTAATCAGGAGTGAGTCAATGCTTCTAATGAAGAAGATGCTGTAGACCATCCATGACTTGACCAGAGACAGGCTATTTCAGATCATTAGCACATATGCCTTGATTGTTATGAAATATGAGGTAGGCTTTGAAATTTTAGCATATTTATAAACTCATTTCCATTAGTTCTCCAGATATTAACAAAGTTCATGAAGGACTCTCAAAAGTAATAGATGATAAGCACATTTATTTTAAAAATACACAATTTTTGCAATTGCCAACTAGTGTTCCTAAAGTGAACACTCGTCTACATCTTCAAGATATCAAGTTTCACTGACTGGAAAAACTATATAAAAGCAGTTACCCACACATTTCTCTGAGAATTAAAAGAAGAGAGCAAAAGCTTTCCTTGTAGGTGAGCTGGCAAGTACCCTTCAGGCACCATTGCTGTCTGCAATCTGTTCCTTGGCCCAGCCCTGGGCCCAGGAACAAGCCTAGTATCAGCCAAGTGGGTTTTAAAGAGCTCTGTATTAATGGACATGCAGACAATAAAAGAAAACAGATATTTGCTGAGTGGCAGCTCTAGCCAGACATGATTTTATTAGTTTATATCTGCTATTTCATTTAGTCCTTCTATATGCATGGAGTAAGTGGCCATTCCCTCATTCCACAGAGATGAAATCGAGTCTAGGATAAATTAAATAATATTCCCAAAGTGTCTCAAGTAATAAGCAGGAGAGGTGACATTCAAACCCATACCTGGCTTCAAGCTAGCATTATTCCAAAAGGCTGTAAAAACACATGATTTTATGTCACCTGTAAATAGTCACAGGTAGGATAGCTTAGAAGTTAAGCACAGAGTCTTTTGAAACACACTGTCTGGGATGAAATGCCCATGCTGCCATTTCTTAGGTCTATGGCTCTGTGCAACCTACTGCAACTCAGTTTTCCTCCCCTGTAAGGTGAGGTGCGAGTAAGTACCAGTCTCACAGGTTGCAAGAATTAATAGAATCGAGGTGTATAAAGGAGTCTGGACTTTCCTGGACTTAGAGTAATCATTAATAAGTGCTGGCTATCTTTGTTATTGTTGTTCATGGCCATTTTCATGGCTCCTTTGTGTTGTTTTCAACAGGTGGACTTTGTCTTATTCCCCTGGCTTCCTTCTCTCCCTGGTTTCTCAGGACTGCAATTCTGATCCCAGCTCAGAGGCTGGGTTCCCTACCTGCTGCCAGGCCTTCACAGAGCCACCTCCACACCTGCTTCCCTGAGTGCCACAGACTGCCCACCCTTGGGCCCTGTCTTGCTTTTCTCTGCCAGACTGTGGGGTGCCACTTGTGAGCCTTTGCAGGACCTTTCATGGTGACAGCTTGCCTAGCTGTGCCATCCACCACTTGTCACCACTCTCTCAATACCCTCTGCTTGCAAACTGGAAAACATCCTTTGTCTCCAGCATGGGGACCTGTCCCTCCTCCCTTGGTGCAGTCCCTGTTTTCACATTCTGGCACCACAACACCAGCCTGACCTGCTGTTTATCCATCAAACTCAAGATGGCATTTGGAGGGATACTAAAGAGAAAGCTCTTAAAGGTAGAGAATGTGGACCCCTCCCATCTCTAGGGTACCCTAAAAACCTACCTGAAAAGGCAATACACGATACTAATCATAAATGCAGATAATTTCAAAAATTAGATAAACTGCACAGAATTTATGTCACTGAGCTATCTCACCAAAATGTGGTATAAATCAGTCTAAGAAACCACATCCCAAGTATTTCTTCAGACAGTGTTGACCTCTGAATCCTCAGCTGAATTTCTCTGCTTCTTTTCTTTCTGCTAAAATACATTCACTGGCACTTCACCAGTCTCTCCTTGCCAAAAAAGAAGGATTTGCAGCATGACGCCTGATTTGAAATCACCTGAAGATTATTGGTAGTTTTATTTTGCCATCTCTAATCTTATGTTAATAAGTGCTCAACTGCCTCAAAGGTTCAAATCCTTCCAGATTATCTTTGATGCTACAGGCAACCCCCTCATGGAAACAGCAAAGTATCTTCAGTAGCACAGGGATAAACACACACACACACACACACACACACACACACACACACAATATATATA
>NW_025999924.1:2921061-3006064 GCF_001458135.2 Marmota marmota marmota | reverse complement strand
CAAAGAACGTATTTCCCAGTCTTCCCTAAACTGCATTCAAAATGAAACAATGAATTCTTTGGCCTCATCATACATCCAAAGTTTCTAGTGCTTTGTTCTGAACTTTCTTTCACATTCTTCATTTTGCTTTCTACAGATGAGTACTTTATACATACATACACCTCTCACCTAAAGTTCTCAAAAGTAATTTACACAAATATTTTACAATATGTATGCTGGTATTCAAATTTCAGAAATAACAAAATAGAAGCCAAATCTTCCAGAGACTGTCTGAAAATATGTTTACACACAAGATGCACAGAGACAATATTAGATTGCTGCTGAATAAACCACGTTTTATTTTCTGACATAAAATGATGTCACAGTTTCTAGCAAGGTTTGATAAAATTCAGGATGCAAGGCCAAGAATTTATTGAGCATCTCATATTGATACAACTTCTATGCCAGAAAATATTGTAGGAAGAAAACAAATGTAAGACATAAATGTCTCTAACACAATCTTGTTCAGATCTCAAGACTAATACTAGAAACAGTCACAGAACATACCAGTCTGTGATTAGAGCTTAATAAACTGAATGATAAATTCAAAAGTAATTAAGAAAAAGGAGTGAGGAGGCCAGGAACATGAAAAATAGAGAAAACGTGTAATTTTCAGGTGGTCCTTAAAAAATGGTTAAATGATGGATGGGCAGAAAAGAAAGGGAATGACACTCATTCTTTAAAGAAGCAGCATAAGAGGAATACACGTTAAGTTGCTGAAGCAGGTCAGAGATCAGTAAACAGGTGCATAGTGGGGGAAGGGTAGCAGAGCAGGAGAAGGAAGAGAAGAAAAAGAATAGTCTTCTACACCACAGCAGAGGATTTGTTGCAGGCAGTAGAGAGAAATAACCTAGGATCATTAAGTGGAAAGGAGACTATGTAGCTTTGAGTACAGTTTTAGGAGCTTGAACTTGATCCAGTAGGAAGCCAATGCAGACACCTAACAGGACATCTGCATGGGCAGCCTCTGCTTTGAGAATACTCAGCCAAAGGAGGGTGAATAAAATGGGAGGTAACCTAATTCTTCAGTTTGCTGTTTTCTTACAGAGGTCTGCATTTCATAGCACAGCCTGGAAAGATCACAATATCCTCTCATTTTTTTTGAAACCTTGGATATTCCAAATGTATTCAGAATTTCTGTTCAAATAGGAATAATAATGTATTTGGTAAATTGTTTTATAGATTTATGTTAAATCGTGTACAGGAATTGACTGACATGTAGAAAGCCCTCAATAAACATCAGTTCTCTCCCCACTAAGCAATTGCAATTCCTACAAATATTCAAAGATGAGCTATAAATATAAGATTCTGAGGTTTAGGCCAATCTGTTGTGTGGAATTTCCAAAAACTTAAAGAACAATCAATTTTTTTTAATTTAATCAATCAATGAGCTGATGTTATTTCAGTGTGATCAATGTAAACCTAAGAGTTCTTGTTCATTTCAAATGATTTCACAAATACATATACTGAGTTATTGCCCCCAATTTAAATGAAACACTACTTGTAATACTGCTGCTTCGTGTAGAATTAGATTAAGAAGTAAATGTCCCAAGTATGGGGCTCCCATCCACCTTCCTTTATCCTTTCAACAAATACTTACTGAGTACCTGCTAAGTGCTAAGCATTGCTCAATGTTTTGGGAATATAGCAATAAACAAAATGACAAAATCCCTATGCCTATTTACCTTACATGCTAGAGGAGGAAGACAGATACCGTATTAATAAGTAAACACTAAACTAATAAGTAAAATAAATTTAATAGTTAATGAGTAAAATTTATGATGTGAGATGGTGATGTGTACAAGGATAAAAATAACAAGTGAGCAAGAGGAGGAACCTAAATTCGTAGTGAATGCAGTGGTCAGGAAGACATTCTCTAAAATGATAAGATGTGAATAAGAGTCTGAAGGAGGTGTGGGAGCCAGGCCTGCCAGGGTGCCCAAGTGCCCAGAGGTGTCATGATAAATTTGAAGTACAGCTTGCAGATGGGGCTGAGTGATCAGGGGAGACAGGAGTAAAGAAGAGGTCTGAGAGGTCAGGTGTAACTGGGATCTTGCAAGACATATTTAGACACAGCCCCTTAGTGGAATAGAAACTGACCTTTCAAGGACACAGATGTCATGGGAGAGGCAGGAAGTAGCACCAAGTTCCAACCTGATGACACCCAGTTTTGCTCCCTCTAGAACCCAGACTCAGAACCTCCTCTCAATATATTCTTGCAGCAACAATGAAAATATAATAACGTTAAATATAAATATACATAAATAATGTAATATAATATAAATATGCATTCAACATCACTAATGAATCAAAGTACAGTCCTCAGACTAACAAAGGTAGCAGGCTATCCTTTGAAAACCACTACCCAAGATGTGACAGGACACTATCCAGCAGGCAGGAGTTGCCAAGAAGGGCAAGAGGTGCCAGCAAAGGCAGATGGTATCTGCAGGAAGCCTACCTCACTGGGACTGGGCAGCCAATGATTAGCACAAAAGGTGAAGGAAAAGGCAACTCAAAGCTTACAGATTAAAACTGGAAATCTGAGCTCTTCGCCATTTCATCCACAGATTTAATGGTTGGCAGGTTGGAGTTTTATTTTCAGTGATTACCTAGAAGAGAAATCTGTACTGGAAACCTCCACGTAGAGTCCGATAACACAGCCAGCAAGAACTTAGAAAGCCTGCTTCACCCAAAGAAATGATGATGATGATGATGATGATGTTGTTGTTGTTGTTGTTAGTGATCTGGTCACCTGGATGGCTCCCTGTTTAGCACTAGGCACTTATATGAATTAATCAGGAAATTCCTGGTGATATATAGCTTCCCACTATCCAGAGGAAACCAAAGATAATCATATTATTGAAACATTAAACACATGGCTGTGCATTGTTTTCTCCCTGGCTAGTCATGGGGATTTAGGAAATGCTTCCTATTAGCAATTCTGGCATTCATCTAAAAACAAAAACAAAAAGCTAAAATTTTGGCAACATTTCAGCCCAATAAACTGCCTACTGTTGCACAGCGTTAACTAACACAGAGGAGAAACCAGGCATAATGTCACAGGATGGTGAAATGTCACCATTATCTTATAGCTATTTTCCCATCTAGTGTGGGATTTTCCCCTTGTTTGGGCATAGCATTCATCTCCTAAGGCACGTTCAGAGGTTACTAGCTTACACACTGGGAGATGAGACAGAGAACTGGGGTCAGGGTGGGGTCGAATCCTAAAGAAGGCATAAACTGCCTGTGTTTTTAATTATCTTGAGCCAAATGAAGTGTTTGCTTTAAGTTGTGAAATTCCCTGCAATAATTATCTTAGTGGAAAATTTAATAAAGCTACCATAACATGATCAGAAGCCTTGGTAAGCATGTAAATTGTTTATTTGTAAGTAATTACTTTCCTTCGGCAGCTCTAAGGTAAAATACACTTCATAGGAAATAAAACGCACAGCAGCTCTGTCTCCCCTAATGTGAATTGCAAGAGCACATTTTGCAGCACATTCCAACTTGGAATCCACCAATGTCAAACTAGTTCCTAAGTTTGGGATAAAAATAATATTGCCAGTTTCCTTTACTACCTAACAATCATGCCCAGTCTCATATTAACAACCACAACAAAAACCCACAGTGTTAGCAAAATTGTGACTGTGGCAATTTATAGTGATTTTCAGGGTTTTTAAAAATCCAGCAATGCTGACAAACAAAAACTGAGAATTAGAAAAAATTAAATATGAACATTCAAGTATGTGTTTCATATCTAAGAAGAGACGTCCCTTTTGTTAAACATACACATACAAACATACACACATATACACAGGCTTTTTAGACCTCATGATTTTAAAAACGAAATACAGCTGCATGAAATTATACAATCAAATTTTAATTTCAAAACAGCAAAGTAATGAAAGGCCTAACAACTACATCAGATTTGTAAAAAGAAACTGGATTTCATTAAGAAGTGAATTAAGCTTTTTTACACCAAATTCTCTATTTAGCACAAAATTTGTGGATTCTAAGTGAAGGCTTTCCCAACAACTAAGTGAAAACACCTCTGAGTTAAAAAGAGGTGTTTTCTTCAAAAAATAAAATAAAAGCGTAAAATAAAAAGAAAGGAAGGAAGGAAGAAAAACTTAATCTGGAAACTATTTGGGTATACAAAAACCTATTTCAAACTTCATGGTTTCTACTAGTCCATCATGGCACAGTACTATTTTTATAGTACTGTGTTTTGTGGTTGCTGTTGTTATTTTCTTTCTTTTATACAAAAACTAGAAGCTGAGTGTGTGCTAATGAGGGACTAGAACATCAGGGAGGTTGACCAGGCAGTCTTGGTGACCAAGACTGGTTTCACTTTGGTGCTTCTCTTTCTAATGGCTTTGTCCCTATCATACTGGCTGACGCTCCCCACAATTGGGAGGCCAGCAGGAGTCTGCAAGCTGCAGGCCAGGCCCTGCAGTGCTTTCCTCCACCTCAGCAGGGAAATCTGTTCCCCTCACTCTGCTAACAAGAAGGACTGCATTCAGGCATGGAAACACTAAGGAATGGTAAACCAGTTGTTCCTGAAACACTGCACCCAAAGCATTTCTCTGCACCCAGGAACCCATGTTGCAAAAGCTCATAGATGTCATTTCTCTTCCATAGAAATGGAAGTAATTTGTGTGAACCCTGACCAGTTCTCAGGAGGCAAAGAGAAGATAAGTTAAGCACCTTCCATTTTGAAGATAGGGGAGCTAATGACAGAGCACCCCTTCTTAGGGGCAGAGGTAGGTACAGAAGGCATTTCATAAGCCACACACCCTTAAGCTATCCTCCAGAGAAAGCTACCTCTTTTAGAAATTTTGAAAATAAATACACATAAAATATCATTTCCTCATTTCATCATTTTCAGATTTGATGTCCACGTGTCAGATACATATACTAAAATGTAGAAAATAGAAAAGACAGAATTAGAAAAAGAAAAACTAAAATAACATATTGTGTAATTGTATGTGCTTCCCCCAAGCCCATTTACATGGTCATTTTAGTCTAGTTTTTACATTAGCTATATGGGTGTTAGTAGTACCCACTTGTATGGTGAAATATCTACTAGTACTCCATATACTAAATGAAAATAAAACTTGTAACATTCCCTGAGAATTTCTATATTTAGTGATACTTGAAATTGTGCATAGACTACTTTTGAACTCCATGATCAACTTGACTTTAAGACGTGAAATCTGTGTTTTGGAAGTTTTAGAATGATTGAAAGAGGTTCACTAATCTGGAAGCTCCCAAGCATTACTTGTAGAAAAAAAGATATCAATTATGTAAATAATTTTAAAATGTAGTAGGCCGCTATGAATTTAAGAATTCATTTTTTAATGTCAGAATGTCACTAAATTCATAGTGACTCTTGCTGTGTGTGTCCACCCACCCCCCATCCCAAGCAACACAATCTAAATATATAACCATTCTCATGTGCAACTATCAAAAATTGATGCAACTATCAAAATTTGCCTTCCTGGCATCTTTTGTTCCTTTTCTGACTACATAAATTCCTATGATCATTATTGAAACTCCTTTCCATGTTTGGGGCATAACCCAATATATATATCCCCTCTCACCAGCAGGGGCGGGCATGTAATGCAGGCCTACCCAATCAGGGTACTCTGTCCTGTGATTGGTGCAGTGAAAGGTATGTGGCTCAAGATAGACCAATCAATCTCTAAGATTTGATTGGGGGGAGGGGTGGTCAGATACAGAAAGAGTTAAAGGGTTTGTTTTCTCTTTGGAGACCACTGGCTATAAATAATATGTAGGCTTAGTTTCCTGAGGCCTTGTTTTGTTTCCTAGCTTCAAAGAAACTGCCTCATATGATGCCAATACAGAGGGCAGGCAAGCAAAGGAAAATAGCTCCATAATACCATTTAAGTTCCTGATGCTCAACTATTCCTGCTTGACCTAAAGTTATGTGAGTCAATAAAGTCATTTTTAATTTGGTTTACTTTATGAGAATCTTGACTAATACTAGGCATGAAAAAAACTTGTTTGTTACTAAAAGATTTAAAACTACAAAAATGGATGACCAATGCACTACTCTCTAAACTCTTATCTTTCCTTGGTTGTCACAATGCCACACTCTCCTAGTTCTTCCATTGAACTTGTGATCATTCCTTCTTTGTCTCCCCAGTTGTTCCTTGAAGGCTGATGTACTGTGTTCCTGGTTTCAGCTGCGTGCATCCCTCTACATATTTCCTCATCTGATTTTATCTACCTACCTTATGTCTAGTACATGTGATGAATTGGTTCTTAGCATGAATTGTTTCTAGTACATGTGATGAATTGGTTCTTCTTGTGGAGAGTCCACCTGTACTGTAGAGGCTGGAAAGATAAAAACTACATTTTGCAGACTATCTTGCAGTAAGAGTTCTGAATACATATTAGGTGCCAAAGCCTGACATGATCCAGTGAAATATTTAGAAGACAGAGTGGAGCAGGGGCTATTTTCTTATAGTGTTTGGTTATTGTTGTTGTCAAATATGGATGTGGAAATGTTGGGTTTGGGGCAGCAGTTTCCCTATGTGGAATCCCTGTATGATGGCATGGTGTCTAGAGGATTATGACAGCCATGGTGGTAGCAGTCCCCTGTTCCCAAGATGCCAGTCACACTGTGTGTTCTCAAACTGTAGAGGTTTGGTGGCAACCTTCTGGGACCATCTTCTTGGGACTAATTAGAAGGTCTTGTTCTGAGGGTCATCTCAGGAAGACTACTTCTTCAGCCTTCTGAATGATTTTGCAATTCTGTAAAATGCTGGGAGTGTTTGCCACCCAATTTTTCTAGAACTCCACTCTCCACTATTGACAAGAGGATAAAATTTTAAAACTGTTCTATAGTCCATAAGGCCAAGCTTGATGGGCCTACTACTTCCCAGGCTAGCCTTGGCTCCTGCCAGTTTCCTCTACACCTTCACACAATGATAAGCCAAGTCCTCCTTTATGTCTCTGTTAGTGGCATATGTTACCCTGTTTTCCTGGACCTTGCTCTCCCTCTTGATTCCCTGATAAATATATATGCAGCCTTCACAAACTTTTACAGAGAGGTTAGTTGTCTGTAAGATAACAGTTCATACCAAACACTTTTAGAATAATCAGATTCATGTATTATAACTTTTGTTTTCATGGTTATCTTTTTACTATAATTAAAATTCACTGAAGGCATGGTACTGAATTTTTCTCAGTTTCCCCTGAGCCTATTATAGTATACAAAATTTAAGTGGACAGAAAAAAAAACCTTCTCAATTTATGAAATGGTACAGAGGTTTAATTTCAATTCCTTTCAGTTCCATCTCCTGGGAGAGATGATAAAATGAGAAATAAAATGTTTCTACTTCGAGAAGACATTACCTACAAATGAAAACTTTATTAGCGTCACTTCTTTCAGAACTTCAAGAAAGTTTTCCACCACCAGGCTCCACTACATAGTCATCTAAAGTCAAGGAAACTTCAACTGTGTCCCTCCAATACACACAACCTCAATTCTTCCCCATAGATGTTCTGCCTTTCCAGTCTCTCCCTCAAATTCATAGAAAGGAGATAGGCTACTTTAATAATCTTTCTCTGTTGTTATCCTCAAAGCTTTCTATTATGTGCACTTATAGAATTTATAGAATTTCTCTAAACTTGATTTAAATTAAGGTGTCTCACATTTGTTATCTAGGAATAAAGTGATAGACACTAACAGGAAATTGTTAGTAAACTTAATAAAAAAAAATATGTAGTGTAACTACCAGACCATTTTAGTAATCCTATCCTTCTCAATGCTTGAAGAAGGATTAAAGTTTACTTCTTTAAAAGGTAAAAGCATGAACCAGAAAGTATGAAATAATGATGTTAACAGGGATCCCCATGCATGATGGTGTGTTACGGTGCTCATTCCTTCAGCAACTCAGTAGAAAGTAGTAGCCCTTATTGATCCTTTGTTTCTATTAGAAGGGAGAAAATGCCAAAGGCCATTCTAAATAGGAGTTGGATGTAAGACATTTAAACCTCAAAGACTTCATGGAAGAAAACAAGCCTCCAAAGTGGGTTTCTAAGTCCCAGAGGGCCTCAGGTCCAGTCAGTACTTAAACTTCCATCCTTTGAGATGTGTCTGGTGGACATCATCATCATCTGGTGCAGTTATTATTGTAGAATCTCTACTTTTCCTTCCCCTCATGCCTCTCTCAACATGATCTCTTGTATGTTGATACCGAACCAACTTTCACAAAAAAAAAAAAAATTTCTTACTCTCAGATTTTAATTTCTAAGGTAGGCTAACTGAATCTCCTTGGCCATGATTGATGTAAAGGGAGCAATGTGATTCAGTCCTTTGCAGAAGTTCCTATGACTCATCTTGTGACCATGCCTGGAACTGGCCGACTTTAGTATTAGCCCTTTTAATCTGAGTTGGAAATGCTGTTTAGAGACAACCAATTGCTAGTACATGTACAACAAGAACACACAAAGAAAAGAAAAACAAACAAACAAAACAGAAAGTTCTATTAGGCTGGCTGAACATACAGGGAATATTAGAACAAAGATTAAGGTTATTTTCCATGGGAACAGGTAGAAAGCTATCCCCATGGGTTCAATAAGTTATTTACAAGGACATTTTTTTTCTCTCATTCTGTAAGTCCTAAGATCTCCAAGAAATTGATTTGATCTGTAGATCTACCCTTCACCCCAACTCTCAAGCAAATCAGAATTGTAAATTCTAACTCAAGACTGCCCACAATCCTTCATTAGGATTATTATATACTGAAGTGAAAGAAACAGAAAGATAGTTTCTCCTTCCTTTTGAAATTCTCAGTAGCAGTATTGTAAGCCTAGAGTTACTAGATGCGGTATTTTCTTGCCTGATAAACCTATCTGTACTCAATGACAATGAGAACATCACAGAGAAAAGCAGACATAAGAGTGTGATTGGGCCCCTAAGGTCACAGAGGCACAGTAGTTTCTCCAGCTCTTCCTCTGATTTAGGATCTGCCCTTTTCCAGACACCCTTTTCTTACATGGGGTAACTTAGGTTTCTTCCACTTGCAACTGAAAGAGTCCTAACTAATAAATCATATTCTGAATCATCAAAACAATTAAAGAATTAAGTAAATTGCCCCAGTTACACATTTCATGATTGGAAAAGACAGAATACCTAGATCTTCATAGAGTCCAAAATATTTTCCCCAATGCCATAGTTAGTTATCATCTTTCAAAACAAGCCTCCGAAGAAAGGATCCTAGGAAGATGGCAGCGTAGAGAGCAACAAGAATCTCTCCCCGACCCAGACAACAATTTGGGGATAATGGAGTCTAATGAAGGCTTGGAACTTTTGGGAGAAGTCCTGGACAGTCAATTTCAGTTCTTTGTGCAGTAGCAGCTAGGCATCCCTGCCCCCAGCCCATGGCAGACAGCTGTGCTTCTGTTTCTGGAGCAGCATACACACAGCTTACAGGAGCCAGAGTGGCCAAAAAGCACACTGTCCTCCAATTATTGCAAAACTCTGCTTTGGTTTCTGACTTTTTTTAAAAATATTTTTTGGTTGCAGATGGACACAATACCTTTATTTTATTTGTTTATTTTTATGTGATCCTAAGGATCAAACCCAGTGTCTCACACATGCTAAGCAAATAATGCCCTACCACTGAGCCACAACCCCAGCCATCTAACTGCTACTCTGATCACAGAGGTGAAGACAAAGAGGCATAAGGTCACTGTTGTTGCTCCTCCTCTCGTTGTTCCAATTCCTCCCCCTCCAGCTGAAGTGACTACCAGGAGACTAAAAGGGCAAAGACTTTCCTTTTGCCTTCCTTCATTTTTTGCTTTTTCCTCTTCTGGGAGCCAGACATTAAAGATTAGAACATTCAAAAGCAAGTGCATGTACTGGGAAAATTAGAAGTGACCACAGCTGCCCAGAGGGAGGCTCAGGTGCAGACTCAGAAAAATACCTGAGAAGACTTTGAATTTATGTTCTGATCCTGGGCAGAAAAATCACCTGCAACAATTTTTTTTTAATAATAAAAATTCCCAAACCCCAAGGAAGGAAAAAATCATAATTTCCATAGTTAACACAAAGGTCAACATATTTATACTCAAATGTCAGCTTAAAAATAACAACAAAATCTTAGGCATAAAAGAAACAAGTAAGTATGGCCAAAAGAAAAAAGTAAACCAACAGAAATTGTACCTGAAAAAACATCTGTCAGCATATCTACTAAACAAAGACTCTAAAATAACCATCTGAAAGATGTTCAAGAACTAAAGAAAGATGTGAAAAATGTGAAGAAAATAATGCATGAGCAAAATGAAAATATTAGTAAAGAGAGAAAACCTAACCAAAAAAAAAAAAATCTAATACCGGGTATTGAATTTAGGGGCACTTGACCACTGAGCCACATTCCCAGTCCTATTTTGTATTTTATTTAGAGAAAAGGTCTCACTGAGTTGCTAGTGCCTGGCAGTTGTGAGACTGGCTTTGAACTCATGATCCTCCTGCCTCTGCCTCCCAAGCTGCTGGCATGTGCCACCACACCCAGAAATAATTTTTAATGAAAAAAAAATACCAAGAGGAATTCAAGAGCAAATTGAGAAGATATAAGAATGAATCAGGAAATTTGAACATAGGAAAATGAAAATTGTCAAGTCTGAGGAAATTAAGACAAAAGATTGAAGAACAAAAGAACAAACGATTGATGAACAGATCTTAGAGGACCTGTAAGATACCATTCAGCCCACCAATATACCCATTGTGGGATTGCTAGAAGAGAGAGAAGAACAGAGAGAATATTAGATGAAATAATAGTTGAAACCTTCCCATGTTTGATAAAAGACATAAATCTGAATGTCTAATTAGCTAAACAAATTCCAAGTAATACAAACACAAATAGAACCACACTGGGACACATTAGAATCAAACTTTCCAAAATCAAAGGGAAAATCTTGAAAGTAGCAAGAAAGAAGTGAGTTAACCCATCAAAGGTATATTCTTCAATAAGATTATCAGAGATGTTAGAGGCTAGAAGAGAATAGACCAATGTAGTTAAAGTGCTAAAAGAGTAAAAAGACCAAAAAATGATCATCTAAGAATCCTGTGTCCAAAGTAAGGAAGAAATTAAGGCATTCCAGAGGTAATCTGGGAGAAAGGAACAAACAAAAAGCAGAGGGAATTTGTGACTACTACACCTACCCTGTACTCTTGTTCAGGCAATCCTGAAGGATGAATTGAAAGGACATTAGACAGTAACTCTAAAGTGGTATGAAGAAGATCTCAATGAAAGTAAATACATGGGCAATAATAAATACTAGCATTGTTATTGTACATGATTCATGAGACTACTGTACTGTACTGTTGTATCGTTCATTTGTTTTGTTCCATTTGGGAGGGTTACTAGGGATTGAACTCAAGAGGCTCTCTACCACTGAGCTCCATCCCCAGCCTTTTTAAAATTTTTTATTGTGAGACCAGTTCTCAATTACTTGCTTAGGGTCTTACTAAGTTGCTGTGGCTAGTCTTGAACTTTCGATCCTCTTGCCTCAGCCTCCTGAGTCACTGGGATCTTCAGCATATGCCAAGATGCACGACTAAACTGCTATACTTTTTTTTTTTTTTTAAAAAGCAATTTGTCTAAAAACTAGTATTATTTTAATATTTTTTGTGACTCCATATTTTGTTTCTATTTAATTCAAGTGACTAACGCTTTTTTTTTTAAAGTGATTTATGTTTGGGGGCATGTAACATATAAAGATGTAATTTGTAATAACCAGTGAAAAGGGTTGAGATAGAGCTGCAAAGGAGCATACTTTGTATGTTGTTAAAGTTAAGACGGTATAAATTCAAATTAGTGTTTTATAATTAGGATTTTAAATGTAGTACCTATGGTAACCACAAAGAAAATAGCTATGGAATATGTGCCAAAGAAGTTGAGAAAGTGATTTAAATGTTTTACAACAACAAATTAGCTAAACACAAAAGAAGACAGCAGTATGGGAAGTAAGGGACAAAAATGCTATAAAACTAGGAAACAAATAGAATTTTTAAAATCCCCCCTTTTCAAGAACTACTTTAAATGGATTAAACTCTTCAATCAAAAGAGACATTGGCAGAATGGATTTTAAAAACCAAGATCCAATGTTGTCTGTTTAGACATATTCACTCTATGTTACTCAACCACACAAAGAATAAAATTATGGCATTTGCTGATAAATGGATGCAACTGAAATAAGTGAAATAAGCTAGTTCCCCCAAACCAAAAGCCAAATGTTTTCTCTAATATGTGGATGCTAACCCACCATAAGGGAGGGTAGGGGGGAGAATAGAAGTCCACTGGATTAGACAAAGGGAAATGAAAGGAGTGGGGAGGTTGAATAGGAAGGACAGTAGAATTAATCACACATAACTTTCCTAGCCTTGTATTTGAATACATGACCAGGGTTACTCCATATCATATACAACCACAAGAATAGGATCATAATTGAATAAGTTATATTCCATGTATGTATAATATGTTAAAATACATTCTACTGTCATATATAACTTAAAAGAACAAATTAAAATAATTTTTTAAAAATGTAGGCCAGATAGGGCTGGGATTGTGGTTCAGTGGTAGAGTGCTTGCTTCGCACGTGCGAGACCCTAGGTTCGATCCTCAGCACCACATAAAAATAAATAAGTGAAATAAAGGTATTGTGTCCAACTACAACTAAAAAAAAATCTTGTGTCCACCTATAACTAAAAAATAAATTTTTAAAAAAATGTAGATCAGATAAGTTGAAAATGAAAGGATGGGAGAAGATATGTTACAACAATAGTAACAAAAAGAAAGCAGCGGTGGCTATGCTAACACCAGACAAAGCAGACATTGAATCAAAAATGTTTCCAAAGACAAAGAAGGATACTATATGTTAGTAAGTTTCAAAGAAGAAAGAAGATATAACAGTTTAAATGGGTAGTTATTGATCAATGAGTATAAAGTTTCAGTTTAATAAAATGAAGAGTTCTGGAGATAGGTGGTCGTGGTAGTGCTTGCACACTATGCATGTCTTTAAAAACACGAAAGTGTACAATTAAAAATTATCTAGATGTAAATTATATGTATATGAATGCTATCACAATAAAAAAAAATGAGGGAAAAAAACAAGCCTACCGTCTTTCAAACTGACTGCATTACAGGTGACCAGGTTTTCAAATTGCATATTAAAGCAGAACACTGAAAGCATGATCTATAGAAGAAAAACATGATATGTCAGATTTCATTAAAATTAAGAACTTTTAAGATGGTCATTAGGGTACACATCTATAATCCCACTATTCAGGGTGCCAAGGCAGGAGGATCACAATTTCAAGGCCAGCATGGGCAAATTCATGAGAGCCTCAAAAAATATAAAGGACTGACGATTGTAACTCAGTGGTAGAGGATCCCCAACTTTAGTTCCTAGTAACACACACACACACACACACACACACACAGATAGAGACAGACAGACAGACAGACACAGCATTAGGGCTAGGGTTATAGCTCAATGGTAGAGTGGTTGCTTAGCCTGTATGAGGCTATGAGGTCATGGGTTCCATCCCCAGAACTACAAAAGGAATAAAGAAAAATAAAACGCCATTAATAAAGAAAAAGCAAGCCACAGATTGGGAAAAGATATTTGTTCTTTTGATTTGTTAAATTAGAATACATAGAATACAAACCAATAACAAAAGACAATTAGTTAAAGGATTTGAACAGAATTTCATAAATTAGTTTCCCAAAAGGCCAATAAGTATATAAAAATGTGTCCAATATCATTATTAATTAGAGAAATAAAAAATCAAAACTGTAATGAGATACTACTACACATTCACTAGACCAACTAAAATTAAAAATACTGACAAACATCACATATGGGCACAAATGCAAAAGAACTAGGGTTTTCATACATCACTAGTAGGAATAAAAATTATTGGAAGACCCTTAGCATTTATTATTGCTAAATCATGTATGTCTGTTTTAGTTCTAGCTAGCTACTAAAATTAAAATGAGATGTATCTATCAAAAATCCCAATAGACATTTGTCATAACCGAAAAATTAAGCATCCATCAAGAGTAGAGAGATATATCCATACAGTGAAATACTCTAACCACAGTTAAAAATAAAGAATATACTATTATTTATCACAGGCAAGAATAAAGATGAATCTCAAAGGCATAACGACAATAATGTTGAGCATAAGAAACCAGATATGGTGCATGATTCCATCCTATAAAATGTAAAACCAAGCTATGATGACAAAAGTAAGGATGGCAGTCACCTCTAAATGGAGGACAAGAGGACAATTTAACTGGGAAGGCAAAATGTGGAAATTTTAAAATATCGTTTCGCATCTTGATTACATAGTTACACATAGGCAAAAATTCACTGATCTGTACACTTAAGATTTACATACTTTTCTGTTATATCTCATTGGAGGAAAATAAGAAAATACCAAAAACATGTCCTAATTTTCCATGTTTTATCATTTTAATGATTTATCTTTCAACATGCAAAAACAGTCACCCAAAGGGAGTGAAATTGAGATAATTTTAAACGGAGTGTGTGCAGTACAAGTGTGAAGCCCAGATTTCTGCCTAAGTAAATGGGTGACACTGTTTACAAAGTAAGTATTTGAGAGTAGTTTGGGAACAAGATGTGACAAACCAATGAGCAGAAGTGATTTATCACCTTTCTTGACCCACAAAATCACAACAAGCTGAATTAACATGTTCTTTGCAAGTCGGGGAAAATATAAGTCATCTCATCTAGCTTTAGAAATCCTCTCTAAGAACTATGTATTGTGCTGAACTCTGCCTTGAGAGTACTGTTATTACATTACTATTTAATTTTATAAATATATCCACCTCTTCCAAAAGCACCCTCAAATAATTATATTTTCTCTTATTTTCAAATTATCTTAGAAAGCCCCATAAATGACAGAGCATTAATAAAACAGAATGTACAACAGTATTATTGTTTCTAGCTAATCATTAAAGTACAATAAACATGACAAAAAGCATGTCTAGGCAAATACACATGATCACAAATATTATTCAATCTCTTTTCAAGGCTCTTGCATGCTGACCTTATCAACCCAATTAGATGGTTACCCATTTCCAAAGCCAAGTTAAAAACAGGAAACATCATTAAGAAAAATGGGCAAAGGTTAGCTTCCTGGAGAATTATTCTTGCAAGAAGTGTCTGATTTTTGTCAATTTGTTTTGAGAAGTGACAATTGCTACTGGAATCGGCTGTTCTATGCTGTTTTACTGAGGAAATCTAGTGGCTATTGTTGAACACAACATTTTAGAACTGGAAGAGACCTTGGGTATAATATAATGCATCTTTCTTACCCTCATTCAAAGGGTAAGAAAATTGTGGGCCAGAAAGTTTTAATTACTTGCACCTGGTCAAATATTTGGGGCATGCCTAGGTATCCTTACAAATGTACTTTAAAACTAGCCTTGAAGCTATAAAGCTTAAAGGAAAATATACATATTTCACAAAGGAAAGTTTAGTTTATAAATTGTGGGGAATCTGCCATTTCTAGTTAATTTCCACTGAAACATTGGCAAGGTCCTGACCTTACATCCAATATGCAGAACAATTGTTCTGAACCTCACAACAAATATGGGCCTAAAACTAAAGCAGAAGCCCTGAAAATGGCAAAAAGAAAAAAAAAAGGGGAGGGGGACACTTTTTAAATATGAATAATAGAGGAGGATAAGTCCTGGGTTTCCTGGCTTGTGATATATTGCAATGGTCTTCAATCTTATTTTCTACCTAAATTCAATCTTTTGGGGGGTAATTCTCCAGAATAACCTGTACTATCTTCCTAAACTGCAGATTTTACCATCCAATATAATCCTCATCACCTCTTTTTGTCAAAATTTTCACCACTGTGACCAGAAGACCTGACAAGAACAACATAGAGGAGGAAAAGTTTATTGGGGGCTCAGCTTCAGAGGTATCAGTCCTTAGGCTGCCAACTTCATTGATCTGGGCCCAAGGTGGGGCAGAACATCAAGGTAGAAGTGTGTGGCAGAGGAAAGCTGCTTAGGACATGGCCACCAGGAAGCAGAGAAAGAGAGAGAGAGCTCTGCTCACTAGGGACAAAATGTATACCCTAAAGTCATGTCCCCAGTGACCTACCTCCTAAGCCTATGACTACCACCCAATTACTCCATTCAAGTGGATTTAAGCACTGATTAGATCAATCACTTCACCACTAAACTGTTTTGCATTGTCTCACACATGAGCTTTTTTGGGACACCTCATATCTAAATTATAACACTGCCTATCTTAATTGAGTTTCCTAGAAGCAGGTGCTGACACCAAAATGCATATCAAGGTCATTTATAAAAGAATTACCAAGAAAAACAAGGAGCAGGAAGTGGAAAAGGGAAGGAAGAAGACTGGGCAATCATTCATCATTCAAGGTGAAAGTTTAACTCTGACTCACTGCTGCAGGCCACTCTTAACACAGTGTATTATTGTCACCCCAAGTGCAATATGCAGATCCCTATGGCCTCTGAACCATGTGTTATCTATGGTCCATGGTGAGATACGTGGTTACAGCTAAATCACTACGCCCACTATTTCCGCTGACATTTCTTTCACAGAACTATTTCTTTGTAAAGAAAGCAGTGTACAGATTTACATTTTGGCCCAAGCTAATCTTGTCCTGGATCTAATGAAATGTTTGCTTGTTGTTTACTTTGAATAACACTAGCAGAGATCAGACTTCAGAATTTTCCTAATCAGGAGAAAGGAAGCTAGATTATTTATATTCTATCATCATCAATTAGTGCTTAAGGATGGTGCCCTGGGGATATGGTATGAAAATTCCTAGATCTCCAGGCTTGGCAGGGTAGGGTTATCTGGTAGACATCCCTAAGGAGATACACATGCTAGCTATTTGTTGGGAATAATATAACATAGTTGTAAAAAAAGGTAAAGGACTCTGAGATGATAATGAAGACACACTACCCTAATGTCATTCACTGAATTCTCTAGAAAGTCCTTCCTTTGTATTGAAGCATGATGCCTTCCTACATCTGGTCTTCATCTGTCCAGTTTTATCTTTAATTATGCCCTACCCTATCCTATCTCAATCTATCCAAGTGGTTTTCAATTTTGCATACACTTTGGAATCACCCAGAGACTTAAAACCTACTGATGCCTGAGTTCTACATCCTATCATCCTGATTTTATTTGTCAGGTAAGGTCTAGACTTTTACATTCTCCCTCAGATAATTCTATTGTGCAGTCAAGATTGAGAAACACTACTATAAATTTTTATATTTAATTACTTACAATTCTATGCCTTTAAAATTCCTTTTATTTCCTCAGGGAAAATATGTCCATATTTACTTTTCTTATTAACTGGAGTTTTTCTTGCCTAGTGCATTAGACACTGTACTAAAATGCTTGCAAGATAGAAGGAGACAGTATTTCTCTTGAGCAGTACAAGGAGGCAACAGTGAAGTGCCTAGGACTAGTGCCTAGGTAATAAATTAGCAAAATCAACATATAATAAATGAAATCTGATATCTGAGGACAGCTTTTAAAGACTTCATGTTATGAAGATAAACAGAGGCCCTGAGTATATATAACAAATTAACAGTGTAATTGTATCTACAGATTAAATGTTTTTTTACTGATGGAATGGTCATGTTAGAAAGAGTAAACTAATATCCAAGGAACCAGACTTTGTTAAATTTACTTAGTATTTTTACCAACTAGATCAGAGTATAGTATAAGAACTCTAATCACTAATGAGCTCTACCCTATTGTAGGGCAGAGGACGTTACAAAAGAAACAATTCCCACTGTGAAAGAATAAGTGGATCCAGGAAGAGATGAGCTATTCAGACAACGCACATATTCTAATTGGCTTAGTTGTATTTCACATATTTCATTAATATGATAAATATTGATTTCACAAGCTATAAACTCAATTGTTTTTAAAAAAATAACTTCTCACTCTTCTATTACTGTACTTAATCCTTATCTCAAATCCCATTCTTCCCCAGTAGCAAATAACCTACTTGGTCACTTCAGGTATTTTTCAGTCAAATCATAGTTTCTTCTGTCATGTGAGATTTTCTAAGAGAAACCAAGGTTTCTCACCCTCCACTCTTTGTGGATAGTATCTAAAGCTTGGGAGGTGGTTGGTTGGCAAGGCCATCATACTGTGTAACTCTAAGGACACACCAATCATGGCTTCTCCACCAACATTTGCCCATGCTAATGTTCACTCCTGATGAAAAAAAAAATGCATGTTAAAACATAGAAATAGAGTTCTCTCTGGTTCTTTCAAAGGTAAGAATTACATAGTTACAAAGTATAATCAATAGCATTGTTCCCAATTGTTTCCCTGAAAATCATCCTGTAAATTCCCCTCTGAGCAATAGCCTTCTTCTGGTTGAAGTTATACATCTCCTCTACCTACCTCAAGACTCATGTGGGCATATGAAGAGTTGGGTCCTAGTTGTCTAGTGGTAAAGCAAACCATCAAAAACATAATGTCTTGCAATAATAATAATTTTATTATGTTCATGGCTCATGGGTCCAATCTTCAAGGATGAAGCTAGGTGATCCTTCTGCTTCCCTTAGGGTCCTTTGGTGGTGAATAGGTTTGAAAGTTCAAGATGGCTCCATTCACATGCCTCCTGTCTTGGTGGGGATGGATGGGATTCTGGGTTTAGGTAGGCCCCTCTCTCTCTTCTCCAAGGAGTCTCAGGTCCTTCCTAAGTAAGCTTATAAAGCAAAGTGGTCACAGTCCTCTTACATGGCACCTGGATTTCCCCTGAGGGAACATTCTAAGAGATCCAGTGGAAGCCCCATAGCTTCTTGTTAGCTAGCTTTTGAAGTTAGAGATGCTCATTTCTGCTGAATTCTATTGGTCAAGCATGTCACCAGGCCAGCCTACCTTCAAGGAGAGGGGAATTAGATTCCATATCTCAAGGGGAAAGAGAAAAGAATTTGTGACCATTTTTTCATCTGGGTTAGAGAAGAAAATAGCAAGTTTTTGTTTGTTTGTTTTTTTTGTTGTTGTTGTTTTCCAAGCCATTCTAGGATAATAAGAAACTGAACAAAGTTAGCTCAGATGGTCTTGTCCTCACATACCACCTCTTGTCATGCTGTACCATCATCCCCATTCAACTGGTGACATTGTCTCTCAGGATAGGATGAAATTCTGGCAGCATGATGCTTTCCTGAGCACTACCTGGGAAGCAAAGCACAGGAGAGAACCAACCTAGGGCCCCAAATGAATTGGGGTCTTTAAGCATTACTTCCTCGGGGCTCAGCTTTGGAGGGGTACAGGGAGGACAGAGAACTTCTTTCCAGGGACCAATATATCTGTCTTTATTCCCTATCAGTCTTCCTCAGCTCTTCTCCTCTGCCTATACCAGGAATGATTTCATCTTTACTTAGCAGCAAGACAATGAATTTCTTATATGCCTAGTATTTATTCTAGAGCTTTAGAATTCTAAGACAATTAATAAACACACACTCTGTCTTTGCGCGCGTGCATGTGTGTATGTGTGTGTGTGTGTGTGTGTGTGTGTGTGTGTGTGTCTGGTCTACTGAAAACTCCTTTCCATGACACATAAAGACTAAGATCTCTAAGGAAAGGCAAATAGGTAAAAGGAATTGCAAAATAAAAGAAATCACCTCAGTAATTGTTAAAAACTATTTTTCTGTCACTTTTATAAATGGGGCTTTGACTTTACTTAAGTCATTTGTGAGCTCATATGTTCAATTCCTTCTCTGAAACACTGTGAACTGATTATATTTGGGAGCACTGATAAAACTCAACTGTATACCTGAAAAACTGAGAACTTAACTCCCCACTATGTGGAATTTTAACAAGAACATGTTCTGGGCTCTACTGCTAACTCAAAGCTACCTTTTATTTAATGGGTATGTAGCATTGTACTAAGTGTTGTACAGTACCTATATTACCTTATTTAAACACAATGAAAACCCTGTAAAATATATTATGATTTCCATTTTACATATAGAGAAACCAAGACACACAGAGATGTAAGAAACCTACAGAAGTTCACACAATGACAGAATTTAAACCTTGGTAATATAGCTCTTGAGCTCATGCTCTAAACCACTGTGCTACCAACTCTTCAATATTTGTCTTAAAACTGCAGCAAGATTTAATTTTATAGTTGCAACTGCTTTCTGGTAAAAATTGTTTATTGATTAAAAATTTTGTTACTCTAAATTTTGGCATATTGATTAAGGTTCTATTTTAAATACATATTTTCCCAGAGTTTTATACAACATGCCAACCAGGAATTTTAAATAATCAGTACCTGTTATAAAGATTGAATATAGTTAGAGTAGGAAAATTTTAATGATAGTAATTCTATAAAATGTAAAAGAATATAGAAAGGCAAATTAGTCTGAATCCTGTCCATTTTGCTTATCATTTGAATACCCAACTTAAAACAAATTTTAAAGATACCAAAGTAGGTGAATACTTCTTAAAAAGGAAAACAACACTCAATGTATTGACTACTATTTGCTTTGTATTGACATGAAAAGTGTTCTTTAAAATGTCTATGCTAGCCAGGTGTGGTGGCGCACATCTGTAATCCCAGCAGCTCAGGAGGCTGAGACAGGAGGATCACGAGTTCAAAGTCAGCCTCAGAAAAGCAAGGTGCTAAGCAATTTAGTGAGACACTGTCTCTAAATAAAATACAAAATACAGTTGGGGATTTGGCTCAGTAGTTGAGTGTCCCTGAGTTCAATCCTTGGTACAAAAAAAAAAAAATTACTTCTTTATATCCATGCCACATCTGGTAACAACCAAGGTAAATTTGCTAATCCCCAGTTGTGGACTACCAAAGCAAAATATTAGACATCAAGAGATTAGAGGTATAATATTGAAGTAACAGTGATCATGCATTCCAAATCACAGCTGCTCAAATAAGTTAAATATGGTGTCCAACCTACCCCCCCCAAAAAAAAAACAAGAAAAGACCCTGTTGAAATCCATCTGCCCAATTATAATGTGATCCTTAATGCAATGTACCCTCACAGCAGATACTTACATAAATATAAAAAGAAAGATATTTGAAATCTAGTCATTTAATTGGAAAAATCTTTGTCTACTTTTTAAGTGCACTTTAAATAGTACTTTTTATGCCCCACTCCAAGAAAAAATTATAGACAGGAAAAAGCTACACGGATACCAAAAGCTAAAGGCAGGGTGGAATCAGAAGAAACAAGGCCCAAGGCTAACGAAAATGTGAATGTAGTTCCAGGAATAGGACTGAGTTGTGGTTCTGTTTTTATTTTTCTCAAAATTCTTTGTCATCAGTCATTTGGCACTCCTCAATCTTAAACCAGCCTCAATTCCAAACCATCCTTTGTCATTCAAATCTCCATTGCTTCACATGCAAGCACAAGCATGCGCGCGCGCACACACACACACACACACACACACACACCACACACACATAAAGACACACAGAGATATCTAGGTTTCAAACTGTTTTAAACTGATTTCATTTCTACTTCACCACCCATGGCCATAATCTTAAAATGGAAATCTGTTACAATAATTTCCAATCATTCTTGGGACTACCTATTTTTTACACAGAAGCAGAAAATACACAAACATATAGAGAGATACACATACACCTGTGCATTGTCCATAAACACATCATTGCACTGATACACTTGAACTTTGTCAAAGTTTCCCTGGTCAATCAAAAAGACAAAATAGGTTTCTATGAAAGATTTAAAATGGGACAATTACAATCTATATTAAAAGGACATCATTATTAAATAAGTGGAAATGCTTAATTCATGATTGAAATTTGGCAAATGACACTTTCCAAATTAAATTAAATAACTGTGTGTGTGTAAAAAAAAATTAAAGAACTCTTTGACACAACAAAGTGAGAAATCTTTGACACAACACCTAGAATATAAATTCATGAGGTTGGGTACTTTGTTTTATTCACTGATGGAACCTTAGCACTTAGATAAGTACCTGCCTATAATAGCATTCTAATACGCACACACACACACACACACACACACACAGAGAGAGAGAGAGAGAGAGAGAGAGAAAGAGAGAGAGAGAGAGACAGATTAAATGGATAAATAATTGTATGATAGGGAAGGAGGCAATCAGTCTGGATGATAAACTGTGGCTCATTCCACAATTTTCTTTCACAAGACCAATGATTCTGATACAAGAACTACAAAATCACTTTTCCCCTAGAAATACCTAAAAATACAATGCAATCACTTCAGTCATATAGCAGAGTGGTAAACTCATGAATCAGGGAGTCAGAACTGGGGCTTAGTTCAAAATCCATCTCATCACATGGAACTGTATGATCCTATTAAAGTTCCTTATCCTTCCTAAGCCTCAGTTTTCTCACGAATAAAATAGTTGTAGTAAGTAATGAATATCCTTTAATATCTATTTGGAACTGTATTATGATCCCTGAAAAGTCACACATTGAAGCCTTAACCTTCAATATGGCTGCATTTGAAAATAGAGGGTGTTAGGAAGATAACTATGGCACAAAGAGGTTATAAGTGTGGTGTCCTAATCCAATAGGACTGGTGTTCTAGTAGAAAAGGAAGAGATATTGGGAGGGTATTTTCAAAGAGGAAAGACTGTTGACAAGACAGGAAGAGAGGCTTGTCAGAAACCTATCCTGCTGACACCTTGACCTTGGATTTACAGCCTCTGGAACTGCTAGAAAAAGATTCTGTTTAAGCCATCCAATCTGTGGCATTTTGTTATAACAGCTAGAACAGATTAATACAGTATCTCACAATGGAGTATGTTACTCAAGATAATGTGACATTTATGTGTGTAATAGTTATCTTAGTCCCAAAGCCCTATGAAGGAAAGTGGAACAGACACAATGGGTGCTGCACACACGGTGGGTTTGCTTCATAGCTGGGGAACTCTAAGCTCAGGGAACCTGAATCTTTTATAATAGGCTGCACAAAACCCAATCAGCATGGTCTTTATTTTTTTTTACACACACACAGTTATTTAATTTAATTTGGAAAGTGACATTTGCATAGCACCCATCAATAGGTAATGCCTATAAATTCTGGCTAATATCATTGTTGAGTCTCCCATGCTTCTACATATCTTCTTGGCAGAGTTTGGTCAGAATTATCTTTTCAAGGATGTATGTATAGCAAATAGTCTAAGAAGATAAAGAGGTAGAGTGTTTTCCCCTGGAGCAGAGAGGAGGTTTGTTTATTGTCTAGTGTAATAAATATAATGCCTCCCAGCCAGGCGAGGTAGCACATACCTGTAATTCCAGGGGTTTAGGAGGCTGAGGCAGGAGGATTGCAAGTTCAAAGCCAGCCTCAGCAAAAACAAGGTGCTAAGCAACTCAATGAGAGTCTGTCTCTAAATAAAATACAAAATAGGGATAAGGATACGGCTCAGTGGTCAAGTGTCCCTGAGTTCAATCCTTGATACCCCAAAATAAAAATTAAAAAAAAAGAAAGAAGCAAACTTTAAAAAATAAAGATCATGCTGATTGGGTTTTGTGCAGCCTATTATTATAGATTCAGGTTCCCTGAGCTTAGAGTTCCTCAGCTATGAAGCAAACCCACAGTGTGTGCAGCACCCATTGTGTCTGTTCCACTTTCCTTCATAGGGCTTTGGGACTAAGATAACTATTACACACATAAATGTCACATTATCTTGAGTAACATACTCCATTGTTTCTGACTCAGCATCCGTGAAACTATGTCAAGCTAACACCTTAACTCACAAATAAGAAAAATCAAATCTTTCATAATTATTGATAATTATAAGTATTATTACCTGTACTCCTACCCTTTAGAAAATAATAACACGAGGAAAATAATTTTAAAATATAATCTTATAGAAAGTAGCTATTTTTTAATTTAATACTTATGAGTAAGGAAGTTATTAAAGTATGCATCCTCAAAACTAATCCTTCCAGCTGTGCTCCCATAATCTCTATTCTCTCTATTAACCTCTTATCTCTAATGTCTCCAAAATTTCACTTCACCCTACGTATCTCTCTCCTTCTCACAGCTGGACTTCTATGAAGAGTCATATCCACTGTCTTATTTTTCTCACTGTTCCCCAACTCTTTAGTCCACCTCTATGTGGTTTGCCTCACCATTTCCACCTGTCAGTTTTGGAGAGTTTACCATGGCCTTCTCTTTGTCAGCAATGGCATTTGCCACTGTTCCTCTTATTTCTTCTTCTGCATCGTTTACCATTGCTCTGCAACCCTTCCTTTTTGAAACTCTTCCTTTCTTTGCTGTCTGTAATATCATACCCTTCTGGATTTCCTCTAAATCCCTGAGCTGAGGATAATGAGCAGACAGAAGGCACTGAGAAGGTAGGAGATCTGATCCTATGGCCTCTCTCAGTCTCTTGTCTCTCCCTAAATGGTCTCCTTTATGCTCCCAGGTTCAATCATCACTGATCACAAATCAATCTCTAAAACAGACCTCTCTTCTGAAATCCAAATCATTGAAACCAATTCAAGGTCCCTTTCTGAATTTTGGGGGGAACGGGGGATGAGAATTGAACTCAGGGGAACTAGTCCAGTGTGCCACATCCTCAGCCCTATTTTGTATTTTATTTAGAGACAACAGGGTCTCACCAAGTTGCTTAGTGCCTTGCTTTTTCTGAGGCTGGCTTTGAACTCAAGATCCTCCTGCTTCAGCCTCCAGAGCCGCTGTGATTACTGGTGTGCGCCACCACACCTAGCCACTGGATTTCTCAAAAGCATCTTAATGTAAATATATATAAATCCAAATTGTTTTAATGTTATTTTATTTCCATTTTATGGGTTCTTTTAGTTATATGTAACACTGGGATTCATTTTGGTATGATTATAAAGACATAGAATATCATTTGCTCTAATTCAGTCCCCAATATTTCCCTTTTCTGTCCCCCAACATCCCTTCCCTCTACTCTACTGTAAATTCAAGTTTCCATTGCCTCTCTCCAGATTGACATAACATTTGATGTTCCTGCAGATATAGACAGATACATATATGTTCATACATACATGCCATTCATGTAGTTCTGCAAACAAGAAGACAAGGAGACACCTCTCACTTTCCTTCCTCTTTGACCATACAAGGCATGTATGCTTCTAATTCCTATCCATTCTTCCTCCTAGACATCCCTTACATCTGCTTACTTAACTCCACATCTACTATACTATCACTGTATCTCATCTAAGTTTTGTAATAACCACATAATTAGCCTTTCCACATTCTTTCTTGGCCTCATAAATTGATTCTCCACATAGAAACCAGATTTAATTTTATAAATTTGGCAATCTTATTATTTTTGATTCTTCTTACCTACCTCTTAAATTCTTCAGTGGTATTCTATTACTCTAATAAATTCTCATTATGACCAATAAGGCCCTCTGTGCTCTGGCTCCATTTTCCATTACAGCCTCATTTCACTTCTTGCCCAGGTTTTTTGCATTATACTCACTCACAGTGTCTGGTTTCATTTCCTCAAATTCTCAGTGTCCCTCAATCCATGGTCTCTCCTACCTCAAGTTCACCTCCTGGATTGCATCTTTTCCCTTCCCTGTTATTTTTCTACTTTGCTCTACTCATCCTACAAACCTTAATCCAAACATACATCACTTCCTCAGATAATATTATCCTGTCTTTTCTTCTTTGGTATTCATGTACACGCATGGCACTCTAGACCTTCCTTTTATCATATATAATATAGCTTATAATTATAAACACACATAGGTGTGTGTATATATATGTGTGTGTGTGTTTAATAATTTAATCACATCCGTCTCTCCTCAAAAACTTGCCTCCATAAAATCAAGATCATATCCACTTTATTCGTCCAGACATTTTACAGAGACTAAGAAAGGTTATATAAAGTCCTACTAATAAGAATTAAGTCTAACTCAATCCATGTACCCAGAACACAACAGAGCGTGTGTGGATGACCGGAAAATATGTATTTCTGATAATGAATATAGAAATGTTGCATGTCATTTGAATGAATCGGTAAATGCTAACGCAGGAGGTTATGACTTTGGTGGTCTCCAGTGGCCCATGCTTCCCAGTAGTCACATCCTTGTGCAGTCTTTCCCCCTTGAATCTGGGATGGTCCTGTTCCTTGACATAACCAACAGAATGTGGCAAGTGTGACACTGTACCACTTCTGGGTCTAAAAATTAACAAGACTTAGAAACTTTTACCTTTGTACTTTTAGGCACTTAGAATTGCTCTGCCAGCAGTTTAGCTACAAAAGAGGTCACACGGAAAGACAGTGTGAAATTAGAAAGGCCCAGAGACTACACACAGAGAGAGAGAAGACCAGTCACCCAGTGTTCCACTGGGCCTGGATCCATCCCACTGCCAATTTGCCAGAGAAATATCACCCCATAAATGAGCCCCAACAAGAACAGGTGAATACTTTTCCAACTGAGCCCAGTCCAGATTGAAGATATAGTAGAATTGGCTTCATAGAACGTATTCTATTGCTATGACAGAGTACTTGAGACTGGGGAACTTAGAAAGAAAAAGTTGGATTTGGCTTGCTGTTCTGGGGGTCCATGAACATGGCACTAGCATCTTCTCAGCTTCTGGTAGGGCCTCATATTGCTGTGTGCATGGTGGAAAAGCAGAAGGCAGAAGCATGGACTTAAAGAAGAGATCATGTGCTGAGAAAGGAAGACAGAGAAAGCATAGGAAGCTGAACTCACTTTACAACAATCTGCTCTGACGGTTAACTGATCCTACCCATCAAAAGACAGCACTCACTCCTGCAAGAAAGGCATGCATTCCTCTTAATGACCTAACCATCTCTAAAAGCCCCCACCGCTCCAACTCTGTTTCATTGGGGATCAAATTTTAGTGAATTTTGGAAAGGCACCATGTTTAAGCTATAGTGAATAGTTGCTGTTTTAAACCATGAAGTTTTAGAGTAGTTTGTTATTCAGAAATATATGTAATGGAATAGTTAAGAACCAAGAATCATTAAGAATTCCCACATCCTTTCACTGATGAATCCAGGTTTTTTTGAATGTTAACATGTCAATATTTTTCTGTATAGAATAAGAATCCAAACAATTGTAAAGTTGAGAATTTTGAGACACCATAGTAGAAATATATAAGTACTCGTAAATAATAAATATTCTGGCACTCAGATATAGTTACTTCAGAATGCCAGTCCTCTTTAGTAACAATTCTTATCCGGTATTTTTTTTAAAAATTTATGACATGTTATTTGCCTTTGGAAATAAAAACTATAAAATCTAATCATTCCTCTCACAAGAACAACATATCTACCTTTCTTGTACAAAGTACTATTTTTGACTATCACAATGTTTTCTTCTGAAAGTGGGACATTCAATTTGTTTTCAAAGTTCTCAGAGATTGGTATAGTTATTTTACAGATGAACAGAAAAATATTTAGCCCTTGAGCTGAAGTTTTCAGAACATTTCAGAGAAGTTAAGGAGATATAAGTATCATCATCCTTAATTTATAAATGATCTTCTGAGTTTTAAAAGATGTCATTATTTGCCAGAGACTGATGGAGAAATCCATGTCATCAGACAGATCTCCTTCAACGAAAGTCATAACATCGAAAATGCTCACATTCTGGATTCTGGACCACTCAATATCATCAACAGTAAATTCTTGCACAACCAATTTCTTTGAATAACCACTTGAGTTTGACTTTTAGAACTCTTAATTTTAAGGTAGTTGATCAAGTGGCAAGAATCAACACTTGATTTTGAAGCTGCCGGCATAACAGTTATTCAGCAAGGTTTCACTAGAGAAATTTGGAGTTCAGCCCAATCACTTTGGACAAAAACACGGTCTTACATAACTCTTCTTCATTTTAACAGCAGTCTAGCCTCCTCCCAGAAGAAGCTATTTCTGCTGAAGGGGGATTTTCACTCAGTTACATTAATTGTTTGAAGAGTGCTGACCACATTACACCCAAGCTCTTCAAAGAACACATCAGAATAGTCAGGCAACAAGCATCATGGGAGGCTGTGCTGGACTGGAATTTATATTTTATGCTTATTGTTGATCTTGTTTTTAATTAGCAAGAAATTATGAAAGGCCAAAACCTAACGAAAAGTCCCAATGGCTCTGAAGTGAAAAACCAAATGTGAATTGAGAAACTTTTAAAAACTTACCAAGACCTTTAATGGTGTCCTAATAAGTTTCTAATTATTTTGAAATAGTGGGTGGGGGGGATATATTTAGAAAGTATTCAACAAAATTACTGAAATAGAGGTTCTAAAATAAAAACAAGCCCCTATTTCTGAATACTGCAGTCTAAATAAAAATAGAATGTATAATGTCCTTTGCAACGTAGACATTTTTTCTACTTTATATTTCTATCTTCTTGACAACTATTCACATCCTAAGTAGATAAATCATTCTAGATTTTTTCTCTAGAAGAAGGACTCACACTAACAATGTAATAATCATTCTTATTTTGGCAAAAACGACAGTGTGGACAATTGATTTTAGTGTAGGTTGATAAAACACTTTTAGAAAAGAAGGAATTGAGTCTTCAATATTACAGAAGTATTACCTGATCTTTGTAGTGATGTTAGCTAAAGAGATGAACTTTGGTTCAAGGGTGAGAAAAACTATTAAGCAAAATGAGTAGACTATCTTAAGAATAGGTCTCAACCTCTATTATGTTTACAAAATCTTTACTGAGGAGTTTCTGAAAATAACTTGACAGGCAAAATAAACTGGATCTTGGAAAACCATCCATCAGAGGGAGGTATGCTTTGGCACATACTCCAGAAGATTTTATTTTGGCATGAATAGTGGTTAAGGTTTGTTCTTTTTCTGATCTCTCATTACTCCTATCTCTTTCCATGCAGAATTCAGTGATGACCTAGAATATTCTAAAAGTAAGTTTATTTCAGGGAAAATATTATGTAGAAAGGGAAACAGGTATATATAATGTGTAATACTTTACATCATAAGAAACAAACTATGTATTTTTTGTGTATTCAGGAGGAACAGATTCATTTTCCCATTTTTTGATAATTACACAATGAGTTTCCTTGAGGAAATCATACTTGCCTATCTCAGAGGGTCTTGGTACATGACCTTCTGCTGGTCACAGTGAATGAGTGGTTCAGTGATGATCTGGGCGGCCTCTGTTAGTCCAATAAAGTTAAATCCTGAGAGTTTTATTAAAACTATTAGAACAGAGAAGCTATAATTCTGTTAAGGTTGCTGAAACAACAGAATATATGTAAACTTTGTGGCATAGTATGTAAGTTTAGGTGACAGGATTATAATAAAAACAGTCTGCTTGAATTATGCCAATACAGAGAAAAACTGAGCTGTTCAATGGAGATATGATCCTAATAATATCTCTGAGGTCCTGAGTCCAGACCCACCCCCTAGGATTTTTCAATTATTTGATCCATTTAAGTTGAATTGTGATCACTTGCAACAAGTATCTCTAGAAAAAACACATAACTTCAAAAATACATGGTTGACAATGCAGAGACAAAGTAACCAAACTTTATATAATAAAACACACACTCATGTGACAGAAAGCCAGCCAATGGAATGTGAGCAAAAGCAGTATCTGCAATTTTCAGGTCTTGTTCTTGAGGACTCAGGACAGCCAGGGACTGTGCTATATTTTCCCCCCTTCAGCTTTATTGAGGTGTAATTGATGAATAAAAAATTTATATATGAAAAAAAATAAAAATAAAAAAAAAATAAAACACACACTCAAGTGGCCACAGCAAATTATTTAAATGAGACAAGAATAATTCTATATAATCATTCTTTGCTGTGACTTTGCTGGTCTCTCACAGTGACCCCAAATCCTTCTGTCTTGAGCACCTATGATTTTGATAGCTCTGTCCTTGACATCAGGAGGACCTGTATGAAATCAGTATCATAATTCAACTGTGAAGATGAAATATTTGAAACAATTGCATACAAGTTTAAGTGATTATGTGTCAAAAATGAATTACTCAGACAGCAAAGGTTAGAGACCATGAATTGACATAGTATGAAGGAAGGACTTCCCAAGTCTATCATTTAATAAATTCCATCTAATCATTTTCATTAACCCTGTTCAAGGCTGATTTTTCACAAATAGGATGTAGAATCAACTGTTCAAACTTTGTGATCTATAATAAAGAGCCACTATCACATTGTAGTGCTTCATGAACAAAGTGGTATAGTGGGATATGTAAATTAAAATTGCCTCAATTAGAACAGTTCTAAGCAATTGCAATATAAAGTTTGGTAACATTAAGACACAATGAAAGACTATGGGAAATGCTTTTTAAAAATAGCAGCAGATATTAAGCAATACTCTGGTTATCGTTGTGGTACTGTTCTCTTAAGACAATAATTTAGGGTGCAAGCAGGTTATACTAAGCCTTTTGAATCAATGAATAATCTTACTTTCTTGCAACTTTAAATCCTTTAAGTCTCTGGTCAATTCTTCTTGGATTACCAAGAGCATCAGAAATAATTTTCCTGTCATTGATGTTTTACATTAGTTGCACATGAAACCACAAAACACTACAGTTTTATGCTTTAGTCTCATGTGTTGGCAAATCCAGACTTGGGAAACAAAATCAAAGGTGTGTTCTCAGGGAGACATGATAGTCCCCAAACCACTGTCCTATACTGCCTCCTCCTACACTACAAAGGAAGACAAACTTCCCACAAACACATGTTGAGTCAAGCAGGTTATTTCACAAAGGTCTCAGAAGCATAATTATTTCTAAGCACTTTCATAGTAGTCAGCATGGTTCAAACTGTTCTCAACACATGAAGAATTGCTACCTATACCCAACCAACAGAATATAAAAGGTAAATGGAAACCTCTTCTATGGAGTTGATACATTTTCCAGTTTCTCTTCAAAAATATTAAAAGTGTCAGACACTTGAATTTCTGGGTAAAGCCAACTAAATAAGATAATTTAAGGGGCCTTCAGACACCAAGAAGAAACATGAAAATTATAATTCAAAAGAGAGAATACTTGCAAATCCCACAGCAGGCATATCACTAATAGAAAACATTGCTGAAAATTGGGGGTAGGGGTAAGAACAACTAAGTATTCATTAACACATCTGGAAGAGGGGTTCTGAAATTCAACTGAAGGATTGGAATCCATATAAATACTTTGAATAAAGTTAGCAGAAATATGCACACTTGAACATATGAGATACAATTATATGCCACTGAGCAGCATTAAAAGGCCACATCTATACACACACATAAACACACACTCTAAGGATACTCATAATACACACCACCCTTGCCATTCATTCCAGTGTGCATTCCTTAACACCTACTGTGTGATAAGCATTCTGCAAGGCAGTTGGCTTTCTATTTATATTACCCTTCTATGCTAAAACTTTAATGATGTTTTTCTAAAGTCATTATTGGTCCAAGGGTCACTGAACAAAGGACATGGTTCTTAAACCAGTGGTTCCCTGATTGAGGATTTCAGGGATCAGCATGATTTCAAAAAGCATTAAGAAAATAGACTGATACAAGAGTACCAACTTTTCCTTTTGCAAATTAATACCATTATGAAATAACTGCCTTCTGCTCTATCATTTCCTTTATTTGACCAAAGGAAATCTCTCTCTCTCTCTCTCTCTCTCTTTTTTTTTTTTGTACTAGGGATTTAACCTAGGGGCACTCTACCATTGAGCCACATCCTCAGCCCTTTTTATTTTTAATTTTGAGAGAGAGTCTCACTAATTTCTTAAGGTCTTACTAAGTTTCTGAGGCTGGCCTTGGATTTGCCATCCTCCTGCCTCAGCATCCCAGGTCACTGGTATTACAAGTGCGTACCACTGCACCTGGACCAAAGGAAATTTTAACAATATAGAAATGAAGATCAAACTCTCAGAATAAAAGATAATTTCCCAAGAACAAATATTAGATTGTTCCCACACCATAGTTACTTATTTACCAAACACATGGTGATTATATTCTACCAGGCATTACTTTAAAGATATTTTTTCATTTAATATTTATAATGATACTATGATACATATACAAATATTATGCTTACAGGTGAGAAAATTGAGACACAGAGAAATTAACAAATTTGCAAGGATACTCAGCTGTTATGATGAGTTTGGTCCTGGGCTCCAGGTGGTAACCTTAACCACAACCTTATATGACTCCTGCATACCATGCTGCCTCTTCATACATATTTTCTTTACTTCTTAGAAACATTTTCCTTGAGGTAGCATTCACATACCATTTGAAGCAAACAAGGATTTCTAGTATATTCAGAGTGATGCAATCATTATCACTATTTTATAACACTTCAACACCATACCCACTAGCAATTATTTCCCACTTGCCCCAAATCTCCTAGCCCTAGGCAGCCACTAATCAGCTTTCTATAGATTTGTCTATTTTGAATACTTCATATAAATGGAATTATACAACAGGTGCTCTTTTGTGACTTGCTTCTTTCACTAACCATAATATTTTCAAGGGTCTATGTTGTAGCATGTATCAATATTTTTATTTCTAATTTTCTACTTTATAGATACACTATGTTTTGTTAATCAGCTCATTGGTTGATGGACTCTTAGGTTGCTTCCACTTTTCAGCTGTTATTAATAATGCCATCATTTAGGTAAAAGTTTCTATATAGACATATGTTGTCATTTCTCTTGTCTTATAAAAATGGTAAGTACAGAGTTAACTTAGGTGATGTATTAATTCTTATGTGTGTCATTTTTCAGGACCTACCAAGCTATTTTCCAAAGAGGATGAACCATTTTATATCCCCACCAGCAATCAAGATGGTTTTAATTTCTTTCTTTATGGTAAGAATTTTTGAACAGTTAAGTGTTAATTCTTGTTTATATATTTGTCAGAATTTATCAGTGAAAGTATCGGGGCCTGAGAATTTCTTTGGGGAAAATTACTAACTCAATCAATCACTTTACCAGTTTTAAGTCTGTTCAGAATTTTTACTTCTTCCTGCATCAATTTTGGTACTTAGGGATTTTCTAGGAATTTAGCCATTTCATCTAAGTTACCTAATTTGTTCCCTTCAAATGAAGAACTTCCATAAATATTTCTTACAGAAGAAAGTTCTGCTAGCAACATAATCTCTCAATTTTTGTTTGCCTAACAATGTCTTTCTTTTACCTTCATTTTAAAAATAATTTTGTTGAATGTAAGAATCTTGGTTGACTTTTTATGAAAGAAAAATTTAATTTGTTCTGTTTAGATATACATGACAATAGAATGTAGTTTGACATAGTATACATACATGGAGTATATGAAGTAGAATATATTCTAATTAGGATCCCATTCTTGTGGTTGTACACGATATGGAGTTACACTGGTCATGTATTCATATATGAACATGGGAAAGTTACGTTTGATTAATTATACTATCCTTTCAATTCCCCTCCTTTTCCCTTCTCTTCAGTCTCCTTTGTCTAATCTAATGAACTTCTATTCTTCCCCTTTACACTCTCCCTTGTGGAACTGGAAAATATTATGCTAAGTGAAATAAGCCAGTCCCCAAAAACCAAAGTCTGAATGTTATCTCCTATGTAGACATTTTTTTTTTCTTTCAGCTCTATCAATATTTAGCCATGCCTCTGGCCTCCATTGTTTTTCATGAGAAGTCAGCTATTGCTATTATTGGGTACTTTTCTATATGATTTTTTAAATTATTTTTTTCCATTGCTGTTCTCTAGGTTTTCTCTCAGTATTTGTCTTTCAATGTTTCTTACAACGAGCCTGGTATGGATCACACAAGTTGATTCTACTTGGAATTCATGAGTTTCTTAGATGTGTAAATGGGGAAATTTTCATCTATTATTTCTTCAACTATTTTTTTTTGCTCAATTTTCTTTATTTTCTGATATTCCAATGATACATATGTTACTACATTTAATGGTTCCCACTTTCTTTGAAGGTCTGTTCGTATTTTGTAATTTTTTTTTCTCTTGGTTCCCTAGATTGCATAATCTCTATCAATATATCTTTATTGATTCTTTCTCACTTCTAGGTAAATCTCTTGTTAAACCTCTGAAGTGAATTTTTTATTCAGGGTATTTTAATTTTCAACTCTAGTAGATTTCCATTTGATTCACTTTTATGGTCTCTACCCCTCACTGGCCTTCATTATTTGTTGAGATATTGCCATTACACCTTTCTTTACTTTTTTTTAAAGCATAGTGTCCTTCAATTTTTTGAAAATATTTATAATTGTCGCTTTGACATCTTTGTTTGCCATGTCTGAATTCTGGGTTTTCTCAGATGTAGTTCCTCTTGCCTCATTTTTTCTCATTGTGTACGCGATCACACTTCTCATGCTTCTTAATTTTTTGATGAAAACTATTTTTTGTTGAAAGCAAATATTTTGTTATAGCAACTGTGAATGCTGATTCCTGTGTCCTGGGAACTGTCATTGTAATTATCTTGTTTCATTGTTTCACAACTTGGCCAGAATATTTCTGTGAGTCCAATTTCTCCTGGAATTCGCAACCTCTGATGTCACCCAACAGAGGACAGAACCTTAAGCACGTCCACAGTCACAAAGAGATGACAGTGGTTTTAGCACTGCTCTTTTTTGACCACATGTTTCCCTCACCTCTGTTAAGCTGTCTGCCTCTGTTGGCATCACTCTTGACTGTTAACTTCACTAACTACTGGCTGATTGATCTATAGTTTTCAACAATGCCTTGTTCCTGTGTCATCCAGGGGTAGTATGGGTTTGAGACTTGTTATGACCCCAGAAGGACTTTTCTTAGCTCTCTCTTTTTCTGGTCATCGGTGTTAAATTTCTAGTTGGCCTATAGTTTACCTTTTTGCTACCATGGAGTTAGTAGCCCCTTGTTAAGTACTTACTACTAAGACCTCAATTATTTTCAACAATGCTTTAGGCTTTAACTTCATCACATCCTGTTCCAAATAAAATAAGTTCATTTGGAGAGAAATATGGAATTCTTTGTCTTGTAGCCTGCCTCTCCCCCTGGGAGAGGTACCACCACTCCAGATTTGGGTGCAAAGATTCTTCTCAGATTCACTTCTGCTTTACAAGCAGATAGCTCACCAGGGCCAGTACTCTCTGTTCTTCTGTTTGCCTGTCCTGGTGTGGAACTTCTGTCCTATAAGCCAGTTATCCTGACCAATTATCCTGAGGTTAGGCTTTTACCCTAAGATGTGTGGATAACAGGAGTTGGGAGCCTGACCTTTTACCTAGAATACAGCTTCTCTAACATAGAACTGGGGATAAGAATCAGAAATGTTTGTGGGCTGTCTCTCCTGGGGAGATGTATAGAAGTGGACTGGAAGTCTGGAAAAGAGGGAGCCCCATGTTTTGGCTAGAACCACCCAGAATGCAATTTCTTTTATGCTGAGCTGGTAAGTCTGAGAGAGGCCTGGGTTATGACTTAAAAACCATCAACTCTCACTTTGTAACCCATATTTAATAGAGTTTTTGAATACATTTTTCTTCACTTACTTTATATCTTTAGGATAATTTCTAGAGATTTAAATGATTAGATTTTAAATCATTTAAATGATTTTCACCAGATATAGCTATTTCATTAGGCTGATCCACAGAGCTCCTCATCCTGCTTTTTCAGAAGTTGAACACAAATTTTTTCCTCATCCTACTATTGGCTAGCAAAAATGTTATCATAATTCTATGTCAGACCATAGACTGGGGTCTATGAACCAAAGCCTAATAAGTTCTACTACATTTTCCAAAGAAAGGCAACTTTTAAAAGAGAACTCTAAACTAGGATTCTTACATTTTAGTACACATGAGAATTGCCAGGAAATATTGTTTAAAAATTCAGAATATAATTACCACACCCTGAAATTCTGATTTAAGAGTTCTGGCATAGATCCAGAGAAACTATATTTTTAAAGAGTATCCTAGCAGTGCCTCTCAAAATTTAATGTGCAAATGAATCATCAGATCACCTGAGAATCTTTTAAATAAAATTTTTATTTTGGAATAATCTAAACTCGACAGAAAAGTTGCAAAGAAAGTACAGAGGATTCCTAGATACCCTTCACACAGCTCCCTTAACATTACCATCTTACACAGACAGTTGCACTGTCAAAACTAAGTAGCATAGCTAAATTTGTATTAACCAAACTACTTTGTCAGGATTTCACCAGCTTTTCCACTGATGTCCTTTCTCTATTTCAGGATACCATGTTTCACTTAGTCTGGAATGTTTTTCTAAATGCAGATTCTGCCTCAGCAAGTATGGGATTCAGCATTAGATCCTACACTTCTAAAAATGTCCTTGATGCTGCTGCTAGTGCTGGTCCACACACACACACACCTTTAATACAAATCATCCTTGAACAAAAATGTTTTTTAGGAATTATCTGATTCTTCCTTGCTGGGGGTTAAAAGCCACTCTGTAGAAAGAGTATCTATCACTATGACTTTCTTTTTAAAAAAGTAAAGACAATAGCACACAATTTGTGAACTTTGTTGTTCTTTATTAGTTTACCAGTAGCAAATTTCTAGAAAGCAAAAATCTTGCTTTTGTCAAAAGAAGCAAGGGGAGATGAGGAAATTGATCTCCTTTGGTTAATTTCTTTCTTTAGTCCTCCTCAAATAGCTCTTCAGGCAAGATGAAGCCAAAAAATATAAAATGTGCTCTAGATGATAGGTTGAAAGTCAGAGCAGGTAGAAATCTTTTTTCCTGCTTAAAAAGCAAGTGTTTTAATTAAAATGTATATAATAAATATTCTCACATAATCAATTTATAATGTTTCTACTTATAAGAATATAAATGCTCAATAGAGGGTTAAACTCATATTGGGAATTTTGTTGAACAAACCCCTAGGACTTTCATAGATTATATTTTGATGAGTTATATTTCAGACTTGTTTATTAGGTGTCAATTGAATCTAAAGAAGCACACCATGTAGTAACCCACTACAAAATTCAGAAGTGTGTAAGGCTTTTGTAAGATGATAAATCTTCTACATTATTATGATTAGTTAGAGGTATAATGAAAACTTTCAAGGTACTTCAAAACAGGGCTTCTCCCACTCCATGAACCTCTAATAATGCCCAGGCAGCCTCCACCCGGATCCTCTCCTCATCTCCCACTCTCAACTCACTATTGAGCCTTCTCATACACTCTCTCAACATTAACAGGGCAAAAGCTCTAAGGGTCATCTAGGCCAGCCTTTTTGGCTCTTAGGAGGTAAAACTGAAGCCCAGAGAGGGAAGTGATTTTGACCAAAGTCAGCTAGCTCTAAGTCTTCAGTCCACTGTAATTCTCATCTCACTACATCACCACCTATTGTTCAAATAGCTTTAGACTTTAAGGGCCTAGTCTTTTGAGGACTCTCCAAATTAATTTCCATAGTTGTTGAACTAATTTACAGTCCTACCAACAATGTAAAATGGATCCTTTTTTCCACTTTCCGCTCCTGTATTTATTATTGTTTGTATTCTTGATGACTGTCATTCCAAATGGCATGACATAAAATGTCAGGGAAGTTTTGATATGCATTATCCTAAATGCTGATGATATTGAACAGTTTTCCATATATTTGTTCAAAAAAATTGGGGGGAGGGTCAATTGATTTTTGGCAAAGGTAAAAAAGTAATTTTATGGAGAGAGGTCAATCTTTTCAACAAGGTGTGTTAGAGCAGTCCATGTGGATATCCATGGACAAAATAAAATAAACCTCAATTCACGCCTCATCATTTTCACAAAAATTAAATCAAAATGGGAGTGAGGTTAGATGGAAAAGGCAAAAAAAAAAACTAGCTAGATAGGGGAATATTTTCAGTACGTAAGGCTTGGTATAATTCATAAAAGAAAGAAATCAATAAATTGGACTTTAACAAAATAAAAACCTTTCATTTCATGAATGACCCTGCTAAAGAGATGAAAAGACAAACTATAACTGAGAAAATATTTATAAACCAAATATTAGACAGAGGACTCACTTTTACAACAAAAACTACATAAAGAAAAAACTCTCAAAATTCAATAGTAATAAAGCAAACAATCCAATTAGAAAATGGTCAAAAGACAAAGACATTTCACTGAAGAAGAAACACAGATGGCAAATAGCACATGAAAAGATACTCAACTTTTCTAGTTATGAGAGGCAAATAGTGGCACCTTAAAAATAGCTTCTTCAGATCCCCACAACCAGTAAAGATGTTACATTATATAGTAAATGAGAACTACATTGGCAGATGGAATTAAGTTATCCGTCAGCTAACTTTAAAACAATCTATCCTAAACTATCCACGTGGGTCCAGTTGAATCACCAGGGCCCTTGAAATTGGAACACCAATACAGAGGAGGTCAGAATGGTTAGGAAACTACAGTTGCTGGATTTGAAAACAGAAGAAGGGGAGCCATGAGCCAAGTAATGTGCTGGAAAAGGCAAGGAAATGGGTTCCCTCTTAGAATCTGCAGAAAGGAACATACCTACCAATGCTTTGATTTCAGCCAGCAAGATAATAAGTTATATTACTTTACAACTTAAAGTATCCATTAAAGGAATACAAATATAGACTATAATAAGATACCATTATACATCCACTAAATTAACTAAAATAAAAAAATAGTAATAATACTTGTAAAGATGCAGAGAATTATTTCTCATTGTTAAGGGGACATAAAATGATTTAGTCATGCTGGAAAATGGCTTGGAATTTTGTTTAAAAACTAAATATGTAGGGGTTGAGATATAACTCAGTGGCAGAATGCTTGCCTACCATGTGCAAGGCCCAGGGTTTAATCTTCAGTACCACGAAACAAACAAGCTATAAAAAACTAAACATGCATTTACCACATGAGCCAATAATTCACTGGAGAGCATTTATTCCAGAGAACAAGAAATTCACTTTTATACAAAAAATTATGGACAATTGTTACTAGCAGCTTTATTTATAATAGCAAAAAAATTTAAAAGACCAAAATGTCCCTTAATAGATAAATTATTAAAAATTTGTTACATGTGCACCACAGAATTCTACTCAGCAAAATAAATGAACTACTGATAAATAAAATAACTTGTAAGATTGTGAAAATAAAAACATAACACAAGGGAGATTTGTGTAATGATGTAACTGTTACAAATCTTGATTAACCGGATGATTATACAAATCTATACATGTGATAAAAAGGACAAAGAAGTATATGCATATATTGGACCAATATCAAACTCAATATCAAATATCCAACTTAATATCAAATATCAAACTTTGACATTGTACTTTAGCTAAGCAAGATGTAATCATTGGCGGAAACTGGGTAAAAGGTACACAGAACATCTCTGTACTACTTTCCTGAGAATCTCAAATTAATATCTAATAAATAGCTGGGAAAAAAAAAAGCAATTCAGACAGACTTGAAGATCCCAGTGTACCCTCCCTCCCTGATGCTATTTCCCTGCTTCCCTATGTCCCTTCACATAAGCCTACTAAACACTGGTATTTAGGATTTCTATTCTTTTTTTTAGTTCTGTTGATCTATGAATACAGAATATGGATTTGCTTGTTATTAAACTGTATAAATGGTACTCTAACATTAACCCTTCTACAGGTTGTTTTTGTTCAACTTTATGTTGTTGACCTCTATCTGTGTTAATACATCTCATGGAATTTATGCATTTTATCTGCTGTACTATATGGTCCACTGTCTAAATATACCATTTTTTAATTGTACTTTCTTCTACTGATGGAAACACCGGATTTTCCCAGGATTATGCTCTTACAAAATCATAAAAAAATAAACATCTTTATGCACATCTCCTGGCAAACACATACAAGCATGTTTCTAGAATATATGCCATTTTTAACTTTACTAAGTAACTTCAAATTGTTGTACCAATTTGTATTTAGTTGTACTGAGTTATTCTTCCACATCATTGCCAGTATTTGGTACTTTCAGACTTTAATTTTTACCAAACTGATGAGCATGAAATGGAATTTTCATTTATTAATTTGTATGAACCAAATCACCAGTATAGCAGAGCAAATATTATGTAATTATCAGTCATTCTTGTTTCCTCTTCTGTGAATTGTTAATCCACTTATCGTTTGTATCATTCATCTTTCTGTTGGGTAGGATTTTAAAATATTTTTTGTAGGACTCCTTCATACAAAGTGTCTGCTCATTTTTTGGTGGCTGCATGCATTATTCATATCCTTTTATAGTCTGAAGCTTTTCTTTTTAATATTTTTGTGTCTTTCGCTATACATTAGTTTTCTTCATTATTTTTATTCATAGCTGGTATTTTAATGTCTTATGATATTCTTTCTTCCCCAGTGGCCTTAAGCTATTCCATACATTTTCTTTTTCTCTAAAAATGTAAATTCTTTACTTTTAGTTTCACCTTTAAGCCTGTATTTCACCAGGGATTTAATTTGTTTTTGTTTTGAGGAAGATATCATTATTTTTATCCTCTCATGTGAATATTCTATCTCCTAGAAACATTCATTTTAAAATTTCCATACAGATTTGTAATTCCTCCTCAGACATATATGGGCATATTTCTAAACTGGGTATAGTTTTCTTTTGCTGCTCCAATATCCAATGTCTTAATTACCATAGCTTTATAGTAGTTCTTGCTGTGTGGAGGACTAACCTTGCCAACGTCTTAAAAATTTATATTGGTTATTCTTGTCCCTTAGGTATTTATATATACTTGAGAATCAACTTATCAAATTCCTTTAAGGAATCCTTAAAATAAACAAGCAAAAACACCCCATATTAGCTTTCATTGGAACTTACAAATTCATAAAAGGAGATCTGGAATCATTATGATATGTATCATATTTGAAGTATGGTATCTCTCTCCATTTACTTAATCTTCTTGAAGACTGCCTAAAATTTTTGTAACTTCACCTGAAATAGACTTTGAATCTTTTTTTAGATTTATTAATATATGTTTCTAGTTTTTATTGATAATGTTCATATTATCTGCTTCTAAACTGATCTTTCTGATTAATTTTATTTTTTGCTGAGCATAAAAAATTGGTTTGTTTTATATCTGCTAATTTTCCTGAACTTTTTGTGTTGTTTCTAGTATTTTTCCTGCAAAGTTTATTTATTATCTTTAATTGGTGGCAATTTTGCTTTATCCTTTTTCTTTCCTTCTACCTTTTGCTTATTTCTTTCCTTCACTTACATCACTGGCTCTGATAACCAGTTAGATATAAAGAGCTAGCGGCCATTATTCTCTTGTCCTAGAGGTAAAAATATAATTTGTAATATATTACTACTACCTGTAATGTTTCCAGTCTCTTTTAGATTACTTTTTTCCTTGCTCAAATATGCTATAAGTTATCCTATTTACAAGTCTTTTCAGAGAACCAGTTTTTGTGTTTTCTCTTTTTATCAATATATATTGTGCATTCATTACACTTTTTATGATCTTTGCTTTCTAAATTGGTATATTGAATGTTGAGTTATTAAATCTTATTTCTTTTTTTTCTTTTCTGATACTGGCATTTAAGGCTATAACTCTCAATCTTCCACTTTTGTGCTGCCTCTGAGTTTTGCTTCCTATTATTTTTACTAATGTTAACATTCAGTTTTACGTATTTTTTAAATTTTCATTATGTTTCTTGGTTAACTCATAAGTTGTTTACAAGTGTGGCTTTTTTCCTTTTTTATTTGTTATTTTTAGTATACATGACATTAGAGTGTATTTTGACATTACACATACATGGAGTATGACTTACTCTAATTAGAATCCCATTCTTGCAGTTGTACATGATGTGGAGTTTCATGAGTCATGTATTCACATATGGATACAAGTGTGGTTATTAATTTTCAAATCCATTCAGGATTTTGGGGGGGGGGTATTTGCTTAAATTATTAATTTAATTATATTATAGTCAGATATTGCTTTCTAGAATGCCTGTTAAAGACTCACTAAGTTCTCTCAATCTCTCCAAAATGTCTCTCTTATATTTTCTTTTTCTTTTTGTGATAATGGGGATTGAATCCAGGGGTGCTTTACCACAGAATTATAACTCCAGTCCTTTTTATTGAGACAAGGTTCCTCTAAGTTGTTGAGGCTGCCCTTGAATTTGAAATCCTCCTGCCTCAGCCTTTCTAGTTGCTGGGATTACAAGCATGCACCACTGTGCCCAATCCTCTCTCATATTTTCTCTCACTGCCTTCTGGTTGTCCTTTCAAATTACACTGCATTTCACTATCTCTCTTCAACTGCATCTAATTTGTTATCCTACCTACAATAATTTTTTTAAGTTTTTTAAAACGTTTTTCAGTTGTAGATGGATGCATTACCTTTATTTTATTTATTTATTTCTGCATCGTGCTGAGGATTGAACCCAGTGCCTTACACATGCTAGGAAAGCGCTGTACCACCGAGCTACAACCACTGCCCCTACAATAAATTTTTAATTTCAGTTATTGTGTGTTTTTACTTTCAGAATTCCTGCTCATGTCTTTACAAACCTCAGTTTATCTTATATTATAAGCAAATTATTATATCTCATTTTGGTGTTCTTATGCAATAGTTTCATCATTTGAAGGTCTTAGATTCTGACTCTGCTCTTTGCTATGTTTGCTTGCATGGAAGATTTTTTTCTCATGTTTTATAATTTGAGACTGTGGATTAATCTTTCAGGAGTATTTATCTGAGGGAAACTTATGAAACTTCCCTTAATGGTACCTGCTTCTAAGAAATTTGCAAGTAATTCTGCCAGGTGCTTCTGGGTTAATTTCTCAAGCTGTGATTTTCCCATAATATATAAATAACACAAATTCAAATCTCAAGCCCCAAAGAGATGCACATATACACCATAATACGTCTTTGGAAGAGATGGTATTTTCTAAGAAATCACTTCCTTGTCTCAACTGTGCTGCTGATGAAATTATTTTAGTCCCTTTTATTCATAGGTCACAATTTTGTGCTAAAGATCTCTGCTCCAATCCATAGTCTCAGTTTTCAATTTTATATCTCCACATCTTTGTCAAGACCAAGCCCTTGGTTACTGAGATTATTAACAGCCTCCAAAGGACAGCCACAGCTGTTTAAATGTTCACCCCTGAGGTTTTACATTCCATCTTTATTTTTAATCCATGGATATAGGTTTTTTTCCTTTCTGTTTCAGATATACAAGAAAGAGATTGCTTATATTAATCTACCTAACGTTTGTAAGTATGTTAGTAGAGATGGTATTAAGATTAGTAACCAAGTTTCCAGAACTACAAGTAAAAAAGTAATTTCTTTTTCCTAGTCAAAATCAACTTATGTCACATTTGAAAAGCTAATTCTATAACTTACCAATTGCAAAACTTTAAAATTTCAGAATTATATTATCCAAAATCTGTATTATCTCTCTTATCTGTTTTATAAAACAAGGTGAAAACAAATATATAATTGAAGTCTACAGATAGCCCACAGTTTAAATTAGAAACTTTATACTTTAACATGGATCCAAATTTATCCTTCAGTTTTTCTGGACTCACTCAGAAGCCTTTCCAATCAACATTTTTAGAATTCCTTTCAAATTACACACACACAAAGATGAATTCCCATATAAACTTTCTCTGCTTATTACCGACAAATTCCAACAATTTTCTTCTTCATTTCCATTTTTTAAAACACTTTTCTAAGTGCCTACTATATTCTACATACTGCAGATTTAAATAGTAATAATAATAATAATAAATAGCTGAACTCTTAGAGTTTAAATGGTAGCAGAAGGAAAGGAATAAAAATAATAGAGAAGTTAATAAATATGTATTTAGGTTGGACCACACAAAATGACCAATCAGCTATTCCTGATCCAACAACAGGAAATTTTATATGATTCAACTAAATAGAATGTGACAGGTGGTAGGTAGTAAGCACTATGAGAAAGAAGATGGCAGGGTGAGATGGAAGAGGCGGGGCCTGTGTGCAGTGTGCTATTCCAGATAGCATGGCCAAAAATCCCTCTCTTCCAAAGTGTCATTTGAATAAAGACAGGAGGGACAAGAGGAAGTGAGTAATGTGGACATCTCCAAGAAGAACATTCTAATCAGAGGGAAACATAGGTAAAAAGCCTGAGGAGGAAATGTGTAGCTCACACTTCAAGGAACATCTAGGAAAGCAGAGGGACCTAAATGGAATGAGTCAGAAAACAAGTTAGGCAAGATGAAAAAAAAGAGGGTCAGAGTCAGGTCCAGGAATGCCAAGTTGGCCATGGTAAGTCCTTGGGCAGAGGAATGACAAAATTGATTGCTTTTCATATGTGAAAGCCAACCTCCGTGGGCAGAATGGACATAGGACCTTAGTGAGAAGAATCCTGCATTTGCCCAGCACAGTGACTTCAACTCAGGTGGTAGCAAAGGAAATAGGAGAGAATGGATTGGCACAATTCTTCAATGATCTTTCTAATCTATCTTCTTTAAAGCATATCTGTCTCATCAATGTCTTCTCCCCACATGAATATATTTTCAAACTCCCATTTCTCCACCTTGGTTGATCCTGGTATCAGAGTCATTTTGCATACCTATTTTTAATTCCAACAGGAAATATCCAGATTGTCCTAAATTAAGCATTCATAAAATCTATATCTACATGTCCCACAGCCTGACAAATGTCCTTGCCACTTTTGTCTCAAATCACCCTCAAAACAATGGCAGCATACCTGATCGAGGAGCAGCAGGCGTTCACGTTGCAGGGAGCACCACCAAAGAATGAACATGTGGCCCCAACAGCCACAAGTGTAACTCTTTCTGCTTCTTCCCAAAGACTGTAAATGGTTGGGGGAGCAGGTCTGAGTCACAACCGGAAAAGGCCCTCCATTCATGGCCTACTGCCATGCAAGGTGGCTCTTCTGATGAAGAAAACTCCTAATCTGATCCCTGCAGCTGGGCCCCTTCCTCAAAAGTTTCTACACTTTGCAACTCCCCAAAGAGGAAGTTGTCTAAGGGAGTTACAACGCTTTAGGGAGAAGCTGACTATAGCTCAATGGCATGTGAATGCAACTTCTGCAACATTTGGCCCTATTTCCTTCTTACACTCACTCAGGTTCAGGTATATTCTGTTAAGCATTCGAGTCAAACTAGTGCAGCAAGGTAAACACCAAGTCATCTTGGCATGACAGAGACTCAGTTAACTCTCTCACAGTGCAATGGGTCATTCAAGAATAAAACAGTAAAATAGATTATAGTTGGTCCAAAAGAGCAAGAAGTCATGTCAAAATCATTTACCAATGTATCTTATGTTTTAAAAATTCTGAAGTTTAGTCTGCATGCAATATGCAAACAGGCTAAGGAGAAGATATGACATTAAAATGTCACTAAAATTACCACTCAGCTATAACAACTCATACACTTTAGATTTAACAGCACAGAGCCTACAAAAGGTCACAAGAAATAAGATTAAAATGAATATTCAAAACCTATTTTCTGAAAAGGCATATTGTAAAGATATAACCAGGCATACCTTTTTCTGAAAAAAAAAATTCATTTGCCTTATACAATAGAATGAAAAAAAAAAAAAACAGAAATCAAAATATACTCATCTTGCTTGCCTTTTCTCTACTTAAAAATGGAGCACACACCATACATCTTAATACTCTAGAAAATTAAGCTAGATCTGAAGTGATGTTAAGGACTATTAAAGCTAAAAATAACAGCCCTGATTCAATGAGCTATTACAAGAATTTTTTTTAATGCCAGACGGCATTAAAAAGAAATATAAAGTGACTATTAAAATATCCACTTACGTGTCCATTCCTTGAATTACATTTTGAAAAGTTTTCTTCTGCTAAAATTTCAAGGTTTTTCACAGTGCTTCTACATACACTCTGATGCCACTAACTGACAAAAAAAAAAAAAAAAAATTCTGCAGACACTAACTCTACCATCAGACACATTATTCTGTGGAGTCAATGCTAAGAGTTCTTTGCAGCATGGATATTTTTTCACATATAAGTTATCATTCATTTTTCCAAAGACTTCAAATATTATGACAACAACAATATTGAAGCAAAAAAATACTTCAATCTGGAAGTTCACTACACATAAATGCAGGCTCTATTTATGTGTCTTAATTCATAACCAATGAGGATATAGATCTAGAGGCAACAAGGAAGTGTCACCAACCAAGAAACAGTCTGCATCTGGCTTGGTTCAAAGAGGCATAGGCTGACATAGACATTTCCCTGTGTCCCTAGGCATAGTTAATCTCTTAACTTTGATTATTTTAAAATATTTAAATTGCACGGTATACTATTTAGCTTTGCATCACTATAATAAAATACCCAATGTGGGCTACTTATTAAATAGAAAAGGTCTATGTAGATCACAGTTTTAGAGAAGAGTGTCAAAGTTCAAGATTGTACTGCCCCATTTGCTTAGGATCTGGTAAAGTCAGTGAATGGCAGTATATCATGGCAGAAATCCATGTAGGACCAAGAAATCACATCTTGTGCAGGAGCAGAGAGAAAGAGTACAGGAGGGGCCAGGCTTGTTCCTTTTCTAACAACCCTCTTGCAAGAACTCAAGGGGTCATATGAGAACAACTGAGTGGTTACATTCTGCCGCAGTCTGGCTGCAGCAAACTAACCGGGGGGTGACGAACAACTTGTGTACATTGATACAGCAGGAGTGGGAGCCATTTATTGTAGGACAGGAGGGGTATATATACATTCCACACAGCTTATCTTAATTAACATAAACTAGATACAGCAGTCAACCAATAAGGAATCTCCACACTTAATGGCTCGCTGGCATTACTTCACAAACCACTCCCTCTGGCAAAATGCCAGGCGCCATCTTGACTTGTTTACAGACCCTAACAACATTCAAAACTCCAACCACCTAACACCCACAATGAACTAAGAACTTCCTGCTAGGGTGCAGCTCCCAAAGGATCCACCACTTACCAACAGCACCACCCTGAGCACTAAGACTTTAGTCACAATGGACTCTTGAGGAACACAAAACATATTCAAACCATAGGAGCTGACCATCATGGCTAAAATTAAATGGAAAACGGGTGGAGAACACAACATTAACAATACTTTTAACAAAGAAATATGAACAAAGAAAATTTCCCACCTATAAGCAAAATACTTCCCTTAAAGAAAATCCCATTCCAACTTGCACAATCAATACTCACAATTTTCAACACACTGTTCACTTTTCTGTTCAAACACTAATTCATTCCACTTTGCTGAAAGAAAGTGATTTCAAGAGTACAAGGCATCCCCCCTGGAGACTTGCTCCAGTTCATCTAGTTCAGACTGTCTAAAGATGATTCAATATTTCTCAAGTTCTACAAAAGAGATAAGCCTTTCAAATGGTCATTAGGCTTTGGAAGAGAGTTGAAAGATGCTTAAAAATAAGGTACTAGCAATGGCAGGGGTATGGACTGCTAAAGAAATATACAGAAATGTAAAATGCTACTGCATTCAGCCTTTTAAGAAATTTACTCATATAGAAGAGAACGGGGGCAAAAAAAACAAAACAAAACAAGAGCACAGGAATCAATTAGAAGAAACAGTCTGCAAAATTCTTTTGGCTTACTTTTCCCTCTTTGTGGGCACCATCTCCATCAGTACATCAGTACGTTTCGAACAGTGCTTATACCCTGCCTAGACTTGATTTTCCATTCCATGCTACATTTCAGGGAAGAGCTCACAGAGTAGTATATGTGGACTATGGTGGGTTTTGGATTCCTAACCACTTGGGACCTGACTAGATTGTTAACTGATCAGACCCCATTTTGACGGCTGCACACACTGGTGGAGGAAGGAAAGGGCCAAGGGTCACTGAACTGTGAAGAAACAACTCACCAGCAAATGGGTCACTAGGAATTATGAACAGCAACAGAAAAGACCAAAGGACATTAGTACTCAAAGCCAATTTATCGAAACTAATCAGATGACACAAAGTTAACCAGAAAGAGCCCACGGTTCTGCTGATGGCAGTTGCTCTGCAGATTTCAACCATTTAATTTTTAATCTTGGCTCCCACAATACAGGCTCTTTGCACCTTGCCCCAGAGGTTCTGAGTAAATGCATTTTATTTTTAGATGTTTTCCTCTCTTGACACAGGGTTCCACAAATATGAAAGAACAAGTCATCCCCCAGGCATGCTGAGGGTTGTTGCTACTCTTCTCTTACTCAGTAGTCTCCTGGAAGCATTTAAAATAACAATGGGCCAACAATGTTTTCCTGCAGAGCAGACCATTTTCCTTAGCTGGACCTAAAATGCTTGTGCTAAAAGAATTGAGCTTGCCTGGGAATATTAGCTTGTCCCTTTTTGATAAATTGGAAGGTATTATAGATTTGAAAGGTTATCTCACTATTATAGTGAAAAAAATCTCTATTATGAGAAAGGACAAAAAAAAAAAAAATCCCAGGTGATGTTCTTATTGAAAACACTGTTGTTACCATTCTAGCAAAAGAATCAACTGTGAGGAGAAAAAGCACAGCCATCTTAACTAATATTATTCACTATCTTTACAGGTGCTCAGGGAACACCAGTTACCTGATATGCCTGGAGTTAACACTGAAGTCAAGGACATCAAATGAAAAAAGAGATAAGTGTGATGGCTTCTAGAATAATAAGTCACAATGAGTTTGTCAATGTTTTAGAAACTATAGTTACCAGATAACCTGCAATAATGAAACAGAGAGAAGAACTTGATTCAATGATAAATTACCCATGGAACTATGTGCTAAATTACCCAGGGAACTATGTGCTATGGTAAACTGCTAATTGAGCAAAACTATGGGCATATTATAAGAATATTTCTTGTTTCTGAAAAGAATTATCCATCAAACTTGATTTTAAAACACACACACACACACACACACACACACACACCTCTTCTATCTATACCTTTCTAAAATTATTTTTAGTTAGGAGATAACAAGCAAATAGATACTGCACCATTTTCAAAGTGAAGACACACGTTTCTCATTGGAGGGACACTAGTACATGAAAGACAAATGACCATCCCTTTTAGTTGGGTTATGATGCCTTGATGGTGCAGATGCCATGCTTCAATAGAAATGTTAACATATTTTCAGAGAAAAGTACATTTTTTTTCCCAGAATGCCTTCATGATACCACTTAAGATGCTCAAGTCATGCTCTTTTCACATACATGTTCGCTATCTTCCAGAGAACACAACTAGAGATGTCCTGTCCCACAGATATTCAGTCAAAGTTGTCATCTTGTCTACCCCTGCCTTCAGGCAAGTAAAACACTATTCATTCTACTTTGCTGAAAGAAATTGATTTCAAGAGTACATCTGCTGCCAGAATTCACTTGTGCTGATGCCTAATTCAATGTGTCTTTCACTGAAGCAAAACTTTAGTGCTAATTTGCTAATTAATAGCAATTAATTATAGTTGAGCCTCCATATAATCTTAGAGCCAAATTTGGGGCTTCAAAATCATCTAGGTAAACAATGCACAAAACTTAATGTACAAGAAGCAAGAGGTAACTATTAATATCATAAACCATGTCAGCATGATATTTAGATGTATAGTTGGCCCAGTGTATCCTTGGGTTCTGCAGCTGCAAACTCAAACAACTCTAGATCAAAAATATTTAATTTTTAAATTTGGGAGGGGGGCTGTTTGTTTGTTTGTTTGTTTGTTTTTTGTACTGAAGTTTGAACCCAAGGGAGCTTTACCAATAAGCCACATCCCCAGCTCTTTTTATTCTTTATTTTGAGACAGGGTTTCACCAAATTGCTTAGAACCTTGATAAATTGCTAAGGCTGGCCTTGAACTTGCCATCCTTCTGCATTTGCTTCCTAAGTTGCTAGGGTTACAGTTGTGCACCACTGGGCCTGGCCAGATCAAAAATATTTTTAAAAAATTGCATCTGTACTGAATATGTATAGAATGTTCTCCTTGTCTTTATTCCCTAAAGAGTACAGTATAACAGCAATTTGTTTAGAAGTTACATTGTATGAGATATTCTATGTAATCTAGAAGTAATGTGAAGGATGCAGAAGAATATGAACAACTATATGTAAGTGCTATGCCATTGTATATAAAGTACTTGAGTAGTTACAGATTTTATTATCCATATGGGTCCTAGAACCAACGCCTTGTGGATGGATACCAGGGATGACTATAATCAGACTTAGCCAGCAATAAGTTAAGTGATCTGGTAAGTTATAAACCTTTGTTAAGCCTCAGTTTCCTAACCTATGAAGTAAGAATATTAATAGCAACTACATTCAATAGTCATTAAAAAGATTAAATGAGAAAATATACTTTAAGTACTTAATGTAGTACCTGGCATATAGAAATGAACAATTTGTATAGCTATTAATATACAGAAAATGTACTGCAAATGGCAGTGTGGTTTCAGCACTTCCAGAAGAAATGGATGTGCATCATAGGGCCTGGCTTATTAAACAGTCTCTAAAATCAACTTTCTGATTACACTCCAGGACATTTGCACATACATACATTCTCCCCACAAAGCAAACCTACTCCAGTCTCTGTCAATATGGGTTTTACTCCTTCAGAGAATCTGAATTTAATCCTATAAGTAATGAGGAGGCATTATAGACCCTTAAGAAGAAAAAATACAGCATGAAAAAAAAATTGCAATAGGAAAAGACTCTTTTATCCTCAAGTCATTTCCACTTATTTTTAACCCATTCTGCCCAAAACTATTGCTATTCAGGTGAAAAAGCTTTTGTTTTCTTTGCTACAGGACAATTTTTGTGTTACTGGTCATACCTGAACTACTCGTGAATGTTTCATGCAAGATAAAAAAAAAATAGTATTTAAAAAATACAACCTGTATGTTTTGATGTTGATTTTAAATTTTCCATATTGTAAAGGGAGCTCACCACTTCCAATGTGACTGAATGCATTTAGCATTTAGCTCCCTGATGAAATGACAAGGGACTAAAAGAGACTGCAGAGATCTTACATTAACTTCTGTCACATCCAGAGGTTTGGGGCAGGAAGTCGTGCTAGAAAAAATGTTACTGCCAGATGCTGACAGACCCCACAGCTCCTCAGACAAAATGGACATTTCCCTGTAATATGGGCCCTACCACTCCATGGAGTGTCTAGAGCAATCCCAGCTGCAGTGGAACGTGGGTTGCCAAGTACAGACACAATCTGTCCCCTCTCCTAAAATGAGGTTCTCATTATTTTTAAGGAGTCACACACAAGCTGTTGGTAATTTGCTCAAGTGAAGAGCCAACCATATTGAGTAGTTGCGACACTTCATATCTCAGAGAGCAATATGAACCCAATGTGCCCACAGTCCCAACTTAGCAGCAATTTCTGGATGTACCTAAGAATAGTTGAGACAAAGGGAAGAATGAAGCCTGTCACACACCCCTCGCTGGCCAAGCCTCGCTTTTGCAATACTGAACTGACAGAAAATTATTTAGTAACTCAGCTCCCTCCTGGTGGCTGCATTACAACACAGAATAATAGCCTGCTCTGGCCACCTACTGCTGGTGGCTTCTCCTAGCCTCACACACTATCCTTGGGCATCGCTAATGCAGTGGTGTGTGAACATACCTTCAGGAAAGAACACACTTTATGCATGAAAGCATTCATCTAGTTCAGTAAGAAAAATAAACAGAAAGACATGAATCCACCAAAGAATAAAAATAATCAATATGAGAAAAGACTTGACCTCAGTAATGAAACTAAAACACATGCTTAAAAATTCAACAAATTAAAGAAGCAATTTTTTTTCTGTTAAAATAATTCAGTATTTTAAAAAGTAAAAAAAAAAAAATTGTTGCTGGTGAATTTGGAACAAATTTGGAATGTTTGTGGATTGTTAAAATAGTAAATGTTGACACAAACTTCTGAAAAAGTAATTTACCAGTAAGTACTTGATGCTTTGCAAATATATTCAAAAGAAAAAGCAGGAAAATTTTCACTTCCATAATTATGTATTTCACCCTTTTAATGGTAAAATAAAGAGTTAAGTAAAATGAGGAAAAATCCTACTAAGAAATACAATAAAAGCACAAATGAATAAGAAAAACCATGTGGGTACATTTAAAAACTATATTTGTGAGTCGGGCACTGACTGTACTCCCAACATATACCACTACCTGTATTCCCAATGACTTGGAGGCTGAGGCAGGAGGATTGCAAGTTTGAAGTCAACTTGGACAATTTAGAGAGACCTTGTCTCAAAAATATAAAAGTAAAATGGGTTAGGGATGTAGCTCAGTGGTAAAGTGCCCATGGGTTCAATTCCTGGTACTGCAAATAAATAAATAAACAAACAAATAAATAAATATTTTGCTTCTGCAACTTTTTTGCTCAGGACTTCTACAATTTTCAAAATTTTATTGTAAAAATATTTCCTACCTAAAAAAGAGTATATATATGATATTTTTAAATACTTCATACAATTTCAAGTGAGATAAAAATCAGGAAAAATTATATATATACTATGATTACAATGATAAATCAAAGGGGATTCCTTTGTATAAAATACATCTAGAGGAAAATAATCTGAAATCTAGAGGAAGATAATCTGTGGTTATCTGTAAGTGCTTTTATTCTTTTATTATCTTTATTAATATCTTTATAAATAATCTGGTGGGAGTGGAATAATAGGTAAATGCCCCCTTATTTTCCCTACTTTCAGAACTTAAAAACTTTTGCCAAATATAAACTATCTAAGATGCAAATTGAAAACATCTCTGAGCCACCATATTCATTTTTATTTTTTCAGTAATTATTTGTCAAGTTCTTCCTATGATCACAAAACAACAGGTATCAAGGGAGAGATAATTGCTTGTGAGACAAATTTCATGCTTTCCAGAAGCATCTAAGAAATAGAACAGTGTAATAGAATAGCAAAGGAGAAAATTAACTCATCACAAATGCAATGAATTGAATTCATAAGTACACAGTGACATTGTAAAAGGTGAAAGATAAATGTCATGGGACTGTGTCCCTAACTTACATATTGGTAATCTGGGTGAATTTCCTTAAGTAATCATTCTATATTGTTAGACAGAATCTGGACTCAAGACAATAGGAAAATTCATCCAGACCTAAGAAGGATGCCAGGAAAAGCTGCCTGTAAAACTGTACTCTGCCCTTCTCTAAACTGCCTGTGGTTATCTGTAGGTGCTTTTATTCTTTTATTATCTTTATAACCTCAGGAAACTCCCATAGATTCCTGATCAATCATCTTTACTACAAATTTCACCCATTTCAAAAAATTCAGTCTATAAGAACATTCTATGTGACAGGAAGTTCAAACATTTTCAAGGTAGTTCCTTCCATTTATGGACAGCTTGACTCACTCAACATACTTATTAAATATTTTCCAAATACAAGCATTGGATTAGACCCTCTTTACATAGAGAAATAAGGAAAGGCCCTGCCCTCAAAAAGCTCATGATGCAAAAGAATGCACAATCTATTGTCCAGTCTAAAGTCCTGAGTTGTCCTGTGTTTCTGGGAAGAGCACCAAGGAAAGAGTAACTGCTTTGCAGACAAGCCTGGTCAGAGAAAGTGGCATTGAGGTTGCATTAAAAATAAAGGGGGAAAAAATCATAGTTAGATACCTTTAGAACACCTCTCTTGAAGACTTGAAGATTTATGCTGTGCATTTTTTATTATCTGAAACGTAAAGAAATCTGTTTAGGTTCATTTAATCTTTGCCCACCCCCACCAGCTATTTTAAAATGGAACCATTTTAAAATATGTCTCACATGTGTTGAGACCTCATGGGAAGCACCTTGGGGAAAGCTGCTATCTGATGGTGATGAACTGAGTGAGGCTCAGACGTTTACTAAGTTACCCACCAAAAGTCATACCAGTAGCTGTGACAGAAACACAGTGGAGCCCAAGGTTCTGAGTCACTCCAGTGCTGAAAATGTCCTATTAACTAAAAACACAGTCATTTTTTGTTTGAAAAAAATCACATAACATTGACTATTAATTGACAGACCAGTGTGATTTTAGCACATAGAAGAAAATACTAGCAATATATACAGTGGGCAAAAGACGGGAAGGTCTAAAGAAAACATAAGTCAATGATGCAACATGAGTTTGAGAAAACCCTCAAATCTCAACCTGGAGAAGAGAAGACTTGAACTAGTCACAATGAAGGGACTGAACTAGTTGTTACCTAGGGTAGTTGTGTTCTCTAAAGATCTGTCAATCTGTCCAAGAACCATGTAGAATGACTTGACTTAATAGTTAACTTAATGGTGGCAACCCTGTTTTATATCCCTGGGAAGGCGATGAACAATGAAAAGAGACAACAGACTCCATCTAACTTCACAATGAGTTCCCTGGGGAGCTTGTGTCCTCTGCAAGGAAGTTTCATTAAAATACAGGACAGATTATCATCTACTGGGAAAGGTGTAAGAACAGTCCTGCCTAAAGGAAAAGAGATGGACTGGATAAAATTTCAAAGTCATTGCCAACCTTTAGAAACAGCCTATGAGTCAGAGGCTGACTGTCCTGTCGGCGTGCCATCCAGAGACTGCCTCTCCTTCTACTTCTTTGCCTCACCTTTTGATGGTTTTATTGTTTATTGGAATCTCTGTCTATCCTATGATAGGGAGACATGAAAATGAAAGAAGACTGAAAACAAATTATTATATTGAATTCCTTGCTTGAGAGATTCATTTTCTTGAACAGAACATACAATTGGAGAAGATATACATGCTGGCTGAAATATGATTTGGATTATATATACATTTTAACATCTATTTCTTGATCAAACAGAAACAGCCCTATTTTGGGATGGTAATAATTGACCAGGCTGCATTTGATAGGAGTTGATCTAGTTAATGCTACAAACTTAGATTTTCAGAAACAATTTCTACTCAAATCAAACTCCATGAAGATTAGAACTGGTTCCCTTTCTCTATTGTCTGTCCCCCCACCCCCCACACACATACACCTGTTTTTATAATCTGCTACTTAAAGGAAATAACTCTGACAAGGTTTTCGAGGAGTTGCAACATGAAACTAAATTGACTGCTTTCACAAAACAACCTCAACTCTAAAATCCCTCTTATTTAAGATGTATGCTTTTGGCTTATCTGACTTAATTATCACTGATGGTCTCTAGATTAATTTTGCTCATCCTGAAACAAAAAGGTAGAGACTGAATTTAGCACTTACAATCTAAGGATAATGTCCAGGGTTTAAAGACTACAATGATTTTTTTTTAAATCAATTTGCATTGATCAGGCTTAAATCCTCCTGTAAGTATTGCTCAAAACAGAAGACTTTTAAATTAAGTATAATCAAAGAAATTGCCAATTTCCTGGGCCCCAAGTGTGCATGAAATGGATAAAAATGATGGTTCTGCTTTTTGTTACTCTCTTGACTTCCCGATACATGTATCCTACATCACACACTGACCTGTGTCCTCTGGCACTAATCATATTCCATAATCGGGTGACTCACAGACTGCAGCTCAATGTGTGTGTAATTCTAGAGAGAAAACTTTTCCCCAAGTCTCTAAGACTCCTATCCAATTTTCTACCTCAGTGCAAAAAGAACCAGGAAAAGTTGCAAACAAGCTAAAGTCTATCTAGTTCCCCCTATCACCCACAAAGTTTCTTATCACCTGGATTCAGCAACAATGTAATTGGATTATGCCCTGGCATGTATCACATGAAATAGCCAAATGGTAGTATGTTGAGCCAACTACACTTGGATGGTCTCCAGCCTTCAAATGCTACAAAGAATCCCTGGTCAGATGACTGATTCAAATTATATTTTTATGTTGGACAAAAATAAAAAGGGCAGCACAGCAGTTAAGAGCACGGTATTTTGGAATCAGATAAACCAAGATCAAATCCTGACATTGACGTTTGCTCAGGATCTTAGTGATTACTATCATTATCATCGTAACAGAAGATTCCTGGGACCACAGAAAGCCTGTCTTCATCTTATGTCCAATATCCTATAAACATCTCTTGTACTGTGATTTAACCTTAAAATACAATGGTATAATGAAAGTATGATAGCATAAGACTCCATCTCCAGTTTTCACCAGAGTAGAGTTAAAGCCACATTATAGAAACCAGAGTTACCTTCTACAATGCATTGACAATGTATGTTTATTTCTTAATACTACTTTCCAGCTTTGTCAGCTAAACCGTACAGGAGGTCCTCTGGCATGGTAAGCAGTGGTCTCACACTCATTTGGGAATGGGAGAAGGGCAGGGGAGAATGAAAAACGGAGAAATACCATTGCAATCCACATAAGAAGTGCCTGGCCTTTCTAATTAACTATACTTTGGGAACAACCATTTATTTTTGCAAGAAGGGGAGGCAGTTTGGATGGGGGTAAAGAAAGAGTGCCAGAGGAGAAGTCACTACAAATTATAAACAAAAATCTCAGTCTTTGCAACTGACAGCTACTCTCAGGACTTCCCAGGGGAGCCAATTAGTGCCAGTTGCTGAGGTGGGTTTGGTCATATAAACCTCTGTGCTACACCCACCTGCATCACACCTACCTCCAACAGAGCTACAAAGTTTCTGTTAATGAGGCTTAGGACCAATCATCCCATCCAGAATCCTGCCAAGGACTCCAAAGGAGATGTCTTAGGGTAATCAGCAGGGAAACTCCCTTAAATTCTACTGTCATATTGGAAACCAAGATGTTTAAAAGTAATGATTTGGTTTATTCTTTCTGCACCTCTGGTTTTTTCTTTTTCTTTTTTTTTTTTTTTTTGCTTTTTATCATCTGAGGCAACAGTAACTACATGCTCTGTTACATACATTCTTATTGATTGTCCCTCTAGCTACTGAGTTCAGTATTTTCATAAGTGAGCTCATAAATTCCAGGTTATAAATCCATGCAAAAAAAAAAAGAATAACAACAATTAGTTACATCTTCTGAATCATCTTCTCCTGTAGCAGTAGGAGACTCAGTTAACACAAGCTCTACAAAATAATTAAAGCAAAGTTTAAGAACATCTGGGAATCTGCCTGGCCAAATTGCTCTTGCATTAAAATTATTCATGGTGTTTCCACTGCTTCAGTATAAAGAGCTCAGGATGCATTGTGAAACCATTTAGAATGACCTCAGACAAATTGACATGGGTTTTCTTTCTTCTCTCCTTATAAAACAACACTCACCCTTCTAGAGGCTCAGCTACCTGGGTTACAACTATCAAACAATCAAGTAGAAAACATTGATTAAAAAGCTATTGTAAAGAGAACAAGAAAAAAAATTCCTCAAGGTCCTGGGCTTTGTAAAGCAAATATGAATAAAATTAACACAGTGATACTACAGGTGAAAAACAATAAACTTTAAAAAAAATCTTAGGTATTTCTGAAAAGGAAACAAAAAAAGTAAATGCAGAATTAGCTCTGCAGAAGAAATCAGATAGTTTAATTTTTTTTTAATAGTGAGCCTTAGACTAGAGGGGTGGATAAATATATGAAAGTAAAGTTTTAGAAGTGGGAACGCACAGAACGTGAAGCCCTAAGCTATAAGCCCAGGAGATCCAAAAGATACTTAGATTCTCCTCAAGCTCATATTTTCATGAAAACAATCAAAGGGAAATAAAGAGTTTGTAAGTTTTATATAGGCCATATTCTCCCTGACATGATTCTATCTTTGTGAGTCAGACAAGTGGCAGCTTTAATTTGATTTTGGTGCAAATAGAATATGATGGTACCTTGGCCTAGTAGTAGCTAATATAGTCTCAAAAGCACTAAAACTAAGGTTCCTTCTTCTACCTGCCCCCATCCTTTCTCTGTGGCAGGCAGAGTTTTCTCCAGGAAGAAATTAGAATTGATTAAAAAGCTATTGTAAACAGAACAAGAAAAAAAATTCCTCAAGGTCCTGGGCTTTGTAAAGCAAATATGAATAAAATTAACACAGTGATACAAAATGAGAGAGGTGGGGCAGGATACACTTAAAATTCTTTTGAGATTTTTGGTGAAGGGACTAGGATGTCTCAGAAGGTACACAGTATAGTTGTCAATTTCAGCAACACCTGGCAATGTTTGCATCAACAAAAGGACATCAATCTCAATCTGAGCTGACCCTCACCTGAAGAGGTAAGTTGTGTCTTCAGGATCCATTTCCCCCTTCAGTTTGCCTGAGTCCCCTCGTCTCAGATTGAAATAACTTGAAGAAGTTAGAGAAGAATTGTGCTCCATTCACACATCCCATTCCATTCCAGAGAGTGAAGTGATAATTTTTTTTTTACAGCTGAGAACAGAACATTTAGTTTAATCCTTATGGAAAGGGCCCTTGGGTTTCACTCGTTCATTTAGTCAACACCTGCTTATCCAGTGCTCTCTGTCAGGTGTCACAGCGCTGGACACTATGAATAGAGTGATGGAAAGCATAGGTGTGCTTCTTTCTCTGTGTAGTTTACAGGAGAGAGGACCATAATTTAAAAATGTAAATAGAGTTGAAACATGCTATGATTGTAGAAAATAGTATGTTTTGGTTACCTCTTCTACATCCTGTTGGTGGGGAAGATTCCCATCCTAGAGAGGTGGAAATGGCTGACACATGGTACCCAACACTGCACAGATGAAATTCATAGACACACACAGCCCAGGGGAGGACTCTGCACACCACACAGGTCACATGGAGGTTACTTGGGAGCAGTATAACAGGAGGGACTGTGTAAGGCAGGTTTTACAGTAACAGGAGGCTGAGGTGCCCCCAAGTCCCATCAGAGGATGTGACTAGCTTATTTGAATAATTCTCCAGATTGACAGGGAACTGAAGCCCACAACTCAGGGACAAGCAGACACTGTGCCTGGCCCCCATGACAAGGAAGATTGTTTGGCCAGGGGATCTTATCCAGAGGAGCATGAAGGGGAGAACTTACAGTTTGGGTTTTGGCAAAAGTCAAGACAGCAAGTAACACTAAACTTTCATCTCAAGCCTTGCCTTGCACAGTGGCGTGGAATGATTCAGAGGCTCACTCAAGGTCCACACCTGGGATTTTCTATGGATTCATCAGGATGCCTTAACTGGTAGGACCATATCCCAGAAAAACCCTATTTTCTGTCCCAATTCTCCTCTCTACATGGCCAAACAGCTCAGGCACACAAAGCATACCAAGGGGCAGGTCACCCACTTGTGTCTCACATCTGACACCAACACCCTGATTCTCAGAAAAAAGCCACACTTATTCTGGGATGCCCTGCCTACTTCACAGTTTGAGGCGGGGCTGAGCAGTGAGGGCGAGGTGCTTCTCTGAAGCAGGCTCTCACTGTGTTCAAAACAACAGTAGTAAAGAGACAAAGCCCTATTTACGTCAGTGAACATAAGTTCGATAGAACAGAACGGAAGTTGCAGAAGTTCAGAGCATTGGTCCCTCCTGAGAGAGCAGACAGCTTGGGAGAAGCAGCTGTCCACAGACACAGGAGGCAGGGTGCTCTGCTTAGCAGGGCCTGCTGAGAAGCAGCAGAATGCAGGAAGTGGGAAGCAACAGGAAGAACAAGCAGATGTTGACAAGGGTCGGGTCTACTGTAGTCACTCATCACTTGAACAGGAGGCCAAATTCCTACCCTAAACACAATCATATCATCAGTAAATGTAAGAGGGAAAGAGGGGGGTAGGCAATGATTAGAGAAGTTAAATCTCTTGCAAAGAGCACAAACAGCTTGCCACAGCAGGAGACTGGAAAGGCCCATAGAAGCAGGCACTTGAGAAACATAAAGTGGAATCAGAGTGCTTTTTTATGGAATTTTATAAAGAAAGAAAACTTGAACTTCAAGAGTCTGGCAATCTAAAATTTTTTTTGCAGAAAGAAAAGGTCAGTTTCTGAATAGAACAGTGCTCACTAGTGTCTTTCTAATTTGCTCGCTTTTCTTTTGCGGCATCCTGCAGCATGGGCAGCTTCTCCAGGATGGTGTGGCTTGACCATGATCAGCATGTGCCTTGCAGGGTGCATTCAGGCCATCTGGGAAGGGCAGGAGGCTTGGCAACCCCCAGACTTCTGATTCCTGAACTCTGACAGGGTCCACCTGGGGGTGTGCACACTGTAGACATCAGTCCTCACTTTCTCACCCCTGCCCAAATCTAGGTGGATGCACATTCTGACTCAATAAGCTCCTAGAGTTTGTCTCTAAGCTGATAGAAGTAAGACATCTGAAAGTCACACCCATCTTACTGATTTCTTGGGGCTATCAGTGAAATGGAAATAAAAGTCAATGAACAGACATTTATGCTGAGTCAAAACATATAACTATGCTCTCCTTTGCTGCAGACCAAGTGACCACGTGCCAACCATTTCCATCTAGAGCTGAACTCAAGGATAAAACCAAAGCCTGTGGGTGTCATCGTAACCCTATGTGGTTTCTACTCAGACTGCTCAGAAATTATTTTGTTCTTTTTACTTCTCTCATCAGGCAAACCTTATTAAAATGACAGCTGAAGAGCAGTAAACTCTGTGACACAATGAAGGTCTGTTCCAACAATAATAAAGCAATAATGTGGAGTTAAACATGTATGTATATTTTGATCACAGTCATATTAGGAATGTGCCAGGGAAGAAAAGGACTATGAAAAAATACTGTAGATAAGCAAAGAGAAAGAGAGAAGAGAGAAAATTTATATCAGGGCTACTCAGGTTCTACAAATAGTTGTGGTTGGGATAGAACTGTTTCATGTGTGTGTGCATGCACATATGTATTTATATTGTTCTTATTTTCTAATTTCATGAATGATATATAAATATTTTAAAAATTTATATACACATATAAAATGTTCATGTATTAATAAATAATACTTAAGACACATATACACAGTTACAAAATAATTAGAGTACTTCAAGACAATAGACCACCTTATAACCTATTTATTATAGAAGAGAAAGAGACCCAACTGGAAGCAGATCTAGCCAGCTTGTCTCTTGCTAATTGTGTCTCCTTGTGCAAAATAAGTACCCTATGGGCTTCAGTTTCCTCACCTGTAAAAACAACAACACTTCCTACTCTAAGGATTTTTCTAAGATTAAACACAGATTTAACATCTGTGAAAGCAACTCCCCCATCACTGCCACTTGGAAGCATTCAAAGATGCGCATTACCTTACCTTTTGCCCAACACTTCAGTTCAACACAGGGATCCAATCCTCTGCTTTGATTCAGGGCTCTCTGCAGAGATTAGACTGTGGAAGGTTTAGCAACTTGCAAAAAAAAAAAAAAAAAAAAATTACCAGATAGCTATTTCTAGATGGATGTTTGCTAGCTTTATTGCACCTAAGAGAACACTCCTCCTTTATCTATAAGATCTGCTGTCTGTGGCAAGATTTATCAGGGCCCTGTAAGACCTTCTAACTAAGCAAGGGCATCCCTCATTTACACCCAAAGGCTGGTTCTTGTATGTGTGCTGCTTTGTTGCTGGTATCTTTTCCTCACTTCTAACTTAATGCAGTGAACAATCAGTAAAACCAGGGAAAAGAAGGCTTTTGCAGCTCTGAGTTTTGCAGGCCATAAGTGAACCACTACCACACCCAGCTGAATGAACAATTTAAGAACAGACAGAGAAGAAGCCTCTGTTCCTGCCATCATCATCACAATCGAGGGCACATAAAGGAAACCACCAGATAATATGAGAAAACTAACATTCTCACAGCAAATGTCTTCATCATCCCTGCACACAATAAAATCAGAAAGTATGGGAAGAAATGTTTGAGAAAGTAAGAGATACAACATTCAGGACTCTGACATATATTTGCTTATTTATAGGAGCCACTGCTGACAGAAGTCATTCTTCTGGGTCTTTCCAAAAGAAGCCAATCTTTACTGAAAAGAGGAACCTTCCCAAGAACAGCAGCAGCAATTATAGTGGGTGAGGTTCTTTGACACAGTCAAAGAGGAACCTCTTCAGGCATGGTGGGACCTCACAGGCTTAGCAACTTACCAAAGGTACGTAAGTACTGCAGGACTGAAGGGACACTTGCAAAATAATCCCAAGTCTCATAAACAGCCAAGTTTCAGGACAAAAGCTAAAATCCCTAAGATCTAGTTCTTCTTCAGTTTCCAGACTACTGTGAGAGGGCAGGCCCATCTTCTGGGTCCTGAGTGTTGCACTTCCTGGATGTCTAAAAACCTGCCAAAATTATATGACAATTTTTGTGTCTATGAACAGGTGTTCATTTTTCTGAGGAAAGTTCCACACCATATCAGTGCTTCAAAGATGCCCTATAATCCAAAGATGCATTAAGGACAACTAAACCAAGTAATTCTTAAGTTCCTTTCCAGATCCCAACCATTACAGCAAGTTTTTCTGGTTATAAAAATAATGTACATTCATTGTAGAAAATTTGAAAATGTGGCCAAAAAGAAAAAAAAAGCCATCTTTAAAAATATACCACAGTTTTTATCTTTATCTCTGCTGTTTTACTTTTCTTTTTATAGATTGTGTTAATTCTATTTAAGGTAAGTGAAGTAAGTCCTAGGAGAAAAAAAAAAAAAAAAAGTCCCAAAATCACTGTCACTAACATAAAAGGAGGAAGTCAGCTAGGAATCTAACTTAGTGAAGATGTATTGTACTCTGCTATTGTATAGTAAAGCCGTTAGAAATGAGAAGTAGAGATTTTCTCAATGGGATCTCTGCTGATCATGCAGGTTCTTTCATAAAGCTCTAAAACAATAACTCTGTACTTAGATTTAAAATGTGACCTTTATTTAAATACTTACCATGTAAAAATTTCTGTACCATTCTTTATTGTTAGAATATGTTCTTTTCCAAAACTTCAGCTTGCCAAGGTAGAATATAGAGGATTTTCTTATTAGATTCTTTAAAATGCCATTCTGTAACGTCAATATTACAGAATATTGAAGGGACTCAAAGATGTGGATTGTGACCAATTAACAGTGAGACTGCTGATATCATTACAATTTTGGTACAAGATTACTACTTTTTTAATATCCAGGTGTGACAAGTCTATTCCATAGATGTTTACTAAAAGATCTGTTCATGTTCCAGGCACTGTGCTAGGTGCTACTAGTCTAACTGAGATCATATACTTGATCTAATTCTTCCCTTGAAACTAGGAGTTAAAGTAAAAAAGAAACTAGCCAGTTTCTTCTAATCTCCAGTCCTATGATTCATCTTCTGATTCTTTGCTTCATAGTCCCATACTTGGTGTTTACACGAGAGCAACAGAAACATAACCCCCACAAAATTCCTTATATCATCTTTTTGAGAACCAGTGAAAATATCAGGAGAATGTTGTAATAGCCCAGAGCACTCCTTGTGCTAACCTGGCTATTGGATAAGACAAGGAGAAATGTGACAGGAACAGCTCTGTGTCATTTCACATGAAGCACAACATTTAATGGCCCCACAATGAATGATATGCTGCACTAGGCCATGTAAAGTAAAAGATACGCACTCTGTTCTAAAAAAACAGGAAATAATTTGAAAGAACAGCGCACACAGCATTAAGAAAGATGAAGCACCTGCAGACCATGATGTTTGCCTTAACTGCAGAAAATGAAACCAAACTACAAAATAAGATTTAGGGAAGCATGGAAGATGGGGAGTAAAGAAATCGTTTTGTGAGCAATCCCTGGGTGGAACTGCATAAGGAAAGGCACAAAAGCAAGAATAACACATATAGTTTCCAAACTGGGAAATAGCAGCCCCAGGAACGACCCCACTGGTATTCTGTGGGCCAGGCGCCCCCTACAGGAAAAATAATGACATTAATTTGCACAGGAATGTGGTCTACAAAAGGAGTTTCAACTCTCCACCTGGAAGTCTGCATCAGAGTTGTGCTCTGTAGATCGTCAAAGGGGATGACTCAGTAACATGGAAATCAGGAGGAGATGGTGACACTCAGATGGACACCAGGGGATAGAATTTTAGGGAAACACTGATAAATTCTGTGGAGATGTTAGGCTGGAATGTTTGTCACCGACACATACATTTACGCGTACATTTACTGTTTATTTACTAGATTTCTAAATTTGGGTTTGCAATCCAAAATCTCTCTAGGGAAACATGTGTATAGGAAATGAACTGCAATCTTGTAAACCTGACTTTTCCCTGAAAGTTTATAAATACAGCCTCCTAAAAGGAATCCCTCAAATCTGCAGATCACAACACATGGCACAAGTTCATCATTCACTAAGACAGAGGCCAGCTTCTTCTCAGACCTTGTACTGACCAGGTTGATGATTCACCATCATAATCCAGGAACTGAAGCAAAATAAGGGTGAAAACCCAGAACCTTGAATTGTGTCACTTAAACCAGAATACCTATCTGGTTCTAGAAAAAAACTGTGACCTAGAAAAAATGAACACTGCAAGTATATGAAGAATATAATAGTTAACTAGCATCCTTTAAAAATTGTATTATGATACCTCAACAGGAGAAAATATGCCATTCAACCTAATTAGAATACTTCTTTTCTACTTATTTTATGTTCACCTTTTCTAGATACCCTGCTATAAAAAGCTGAGTACTGTAATAAAATGAGAGGGTTTGTAATACCTATAATGCTGTCTCCATTTCTAATCATTTGGCCTCTCTCTGGCTGACTTGCCGTGGTAGACTCCTTCATTCACACTACTGGGAATTTTGTTTATTAATAGTCATTGAGCACAGACGATAATATAGATACTGGGCTTGACACTAAGGACACAATGAACAAACTCATGCCTATTGGTAAGGAGCTGTTGAGGAAGATAAATAAGCAAAGAGGGAACTAAAGTTCAGTATGATAATTGTCACCCTCAGGATGAGAAGAGGGTATGAACCTCAGCCTTGAGGGAGGTGGGATCAAGGAGGGCATCTACTCAGAGGTAGCATCTCAGTAAAAAGAAAAGGGATTAGGCACACAGGAGAATGGAAAGAGTCTAAGCAGAAGCATCCTCTCTTCAAAAACTTGGAACCAGTGAGAAAATGGTGCATACAAAAAACATATCTAGCTCCAGGTAAAGAGAAGATCCTGGAAAGGTAACCAAACTACTGATGATTCTTAAGTTCTATTAAGGAGTTTCAACCCAATTCTGAGAGCAGTCAAGAGTGACTGAAGGGTTTTAAAGATGAGAAGGGTTTTGTCACCTGCAGGAAAATGGAAAGGACTTAAGAACATTATGTTAAGCAAAATAAGCCAGACTCACAAAGTCAAAAGTTGTATGTTTTCTGTCCTATGTGGAGACTAGAGAGAAAAAAATGGAAAAGAAAAAAAAAAAAAAAAAAACAACATAGCGGGTAGAATCTCATGAAAATAGAAGGGAAGCCAACAGAATAAAGGAAAAGGTTCAAGGGGAGGGAAGAGAGGAGAAAAAGGAGAAGTACTCCCTAGTACCTTGGAATTGACCAAATTATGTTATGTCCTGTGCAAATATGTAACAATGAACCCCACTAACATATGTAATAATAATGAACCAATAAATAGAAAATAAAGATGAAAAGGGGCAAAAACCAAGACTCTAGTGCTGTATGGGAAATGGATAAGAGAAAGCCTGACCAAGAGCAGAGAAATAAGCGAGAACATTGTAGCAGCAACTTTGGCAAGAAATATGAAGACCCAGGTCTTCAGGCACAATGGTGAAATGTGGAGGGACAGAATCCACCAGTCCATCTGGAGTGGAAGTCTGGGGCATAATTCAAGATGACTCCCGAGTTACCTTCACTGAGATGCAGGAGGAAAAGCAGATATGAAATGAAAAGACGAGCTCTCTTCTGGGCTTACTGAGTTTAACCTTAAACTTGACTCTAAGAAATCTAAGGCTGTCCACTAAATGACTGATTGAAAAAAGATCTGGACTGGCCATGAAATTATCTGTATATGGGTGTTTCTTGATAGCGCCGGAGTCAGCAAGCCTGCAGTTAGAGTGTGTGAAATGAGAAATGAAGCTCTAGAGACATTAGTCTATTAGCATTTTCTAAAAGAGATGAAGAAAAGATCCCATCACCTTAAAGAAGGAGTCTAACCTCTCCCAGGACACTGGAATGAGTAATCCATTTCCTCAGCTGACTTTTAGCTCAGAATGAAAAGCAAGACCTTGGAAGCTGGTGAGTCAAGCAAATGCTGATGGCAGGGGCAGAAAGAAACAAGACAAAGATAGAAAGCAGGGTGTCCCACATTGGTTCTAGAAAATAAAGGATAAAACCAGTACAACTGGGATTCTTGAGCAGTCAAGCAACGACTCAAGGTCATGGACGTCACTTTACAGAAAATAAGGATGTGCTTTGTATGACTCCACAACTCCATGCACAGACCATTCTAGTCTCACAGGCTATTGGCTATCTGACCAAAAAAAACAAAAAACAAAAACAAAAAACTAACAGAACTATCCAGCAGACTCTTTATTCTCAACCTTGGCTAAGTTCCCACTGGAAAGTTTTTAAAAATGCCAGTGTCCAGATGTCTGTGGACCCTTGTTATTCAAATTCTGGTCCACTACCAGCAGCATTAGCATCTGTGGGAGTTTGTTAATGATCTCAGGTCCCATACCAGACCTTGAATCAAAATCCGCACTTTTGTAAATTCCCCAGGAGATTTACATACCCATTAAAATTTGAGTCACATTGCCTTAGAGTCACTGGAAGGATTTGTTTAAACACAGATTTTTTTTTTTTTAGGTCAGGGGCGGAGCTTGTGAATTTGCATTTCTAACAAATTCCCCAGTGCTACCAAGGCTGCTGCAGATCTGAGACTGTGTTTTGAGAATTTCTGCCATAAATCAATTAAATTGGAATCTCCCTGGATAGGACCCAGGCACCAGTGTATTTTAAAGCTCTCTAAGTGGTTCTAATTTGCAGCCACAGTCGAGAACCGCCGGTAAAGGTACTTTTATGCCCCTGATTACATAAATAAGAAAATGAATATCAGAAGCAATTTTGCTATCCTCTGAACACCAGCTTAAACTTATGACTAAACTGTTCTTTAACATAAGATGAATTTTGAATAATCAAAGGAGGAAAAAAAATGCTGCTTCATCTTTAGAAATTCATTCCCACAGAAATGTTCAGTTGTGGTTGGAAAAAAGGTCAATTTAAGTAACCACTATCTTAATCATCACAAAACCATCAACTGAATTTATTAACTTCATTTTCTGGTGATGGGTCTTGGCATTTTAAGGATCGCACTATGTTTTTTAAAATCATGACTTTTTAAACGGAAAGAATGCAGTGTAATAATGTTTTCCTATCAGCCTGCAAAACCAAATCTTTTCTTTCTTCTGCTTTGAGTTTATTTTTACTGGGTGTTTTTTTGTTTTGTTTTGTTTTGGGAGGGGGGTTTCCTTCCTTTCCTAGGTTCTTGAGGTGGGAGTTTAGGTTGCTAATAGACACTTTTCTTCTTGTTTAATGTATGCATTTAATGGTTTAAACTTTCTTTTCCACACTGTTTTATTTGGTGTCCCACTGTTTATACTTCGTTTTCTCCTTTATTCAGTTCAATTTCTTTATTTCCCTTGAGATTTTCTCTTTGACCCCTGGATTATTTAGAGGTAGGTGTGCTTAGTTTCTGAGTGTTTGGAGATTTTCCTGTTGTCTTTCTCTTATTGATTTATATTTTGGGTTCATTGTACTTAGAGAATAAATTCTTTGTATGACTTCAATTATTTTAAGATGGGTTGAGGTTTCTGAATTGCTTAGGATTCAGCTTCTATTAGCATCAGTCCTATAGCCACTTTAAGAAAATGAGTATTTTGCTATTACTGGAAGGAGTGTTCCCTGTTATTAGATGAAGTTGGTTGATGATGTCATGGAGTTCTCTTATATTCTTTTTGTGTGAATTTGCTTTTCTTTTTTTTTAGTTATACATGACAGTAGAGTCAATTTTGACATAATTATACAAGCATGAAATATATCTTGTTCTAACTCAAACCTGAGTACTTCTCTTTTCCTTTCCCTTTCCCCTCCCCTGTTGTCTTTCCTCTACTGATCTTTCTGGTATTCACATAGTTATTTTTTAATTAATTTTTTGTGGATATACATAGTGACGAGATTAACTGTGGTAAATTCACATATGTATACAGGAAAGTTAGGTTCGATTCATTCTACTGTCTTTCTTTTTCCCATCCCCACTCTCTTTCCTTCATTCCCCTTTGTCTACTCCACTGAACATTTATCCACTGAACAAAAACTCCACCACACACACACTTATTGTGGATTAGCTTCCACATCTCTGAGAGAACATTCACCCTTTGTGTTTGGGGGATTGGCTTATTTCATTTAACATGATAGTTTCTAGAGCCATCCATTCACCAGCAAATTTTATAAAGTCATTCTTCTTTATGGCTGAGTAATACTCCATTGTGTGTGTGTGTGTGTGTGTGTGTGTGTATGAGTGAACCCTTTCCCCACATCCTTACCAACTTTTATTGTTACTTGTATTCTTGGTAATTGCTATTCTGACTGGAGTAAGATGGAATCTCAGTTTAGTTTTAATTTGCATTTCTCCATTTCCTAGAGATGGTGGACACTTTTTCATATATTTGTTAACCATTAATATTTCTTCTTTTGAGAAGTATCCATTTAGTTTCTTTGCCCATTTATTGGTTGGGTTATTTGGTAGGTTTTTGTTTGTTTGTCTGCGTGTGTGTGTGTGTGTGTGTTTAATCTTTTTTTTTTTTTTTTTAGTTCTTTGTGTATTCTGGATATTAACACCCTATCTGAGGTGCAAGTGACAAAGATTTTCTCCAATTAGGGATGCATCACAATACCAGATCTTAAATTATAACACAGAGCTATAGTAACAAAACAGCATGGTATCGACACCAAACAGGCATGAAGATCAATGGAATAGAAGACAGAGACAAACCGACATAAATAGAGTTATCGCATACTAGACAAAGTCACCAGAAACATACACTGGAGAAAAGATAGCCTGTTCAACAAATGATGCTAGGAAAACTGGAAATCCGTATGTAGTAGAATGAAAGTTAACCCCTATCTCTCACCGTGCACAAAACTCAACTCAGAGTGGGTCAAAGACCTAGGAATCCCTGAACCTGCTAGAAGAAAATATAGGCCCAACACTTAAACATATGAGCTCAGGAATTAACTTCCTTAACAAGACTCCAAAACCACAAGAAGAAAAATAAAAAATCAATAAATGGGATGGCATCAAATTAAAAAGCTTTTTCAGAGCAAAGGAAATAATCAAGAGTTCTTTTATATTCTTGATGACTTACTGTCCAGTTGTTCCAGCAATTGTTGAAGGGTAGGTGTGAAAGTCTGCAACTGTAATTGTGGATTTGTCTGTTTCTCCTTGCAGCTTCATCTGTTTCTCCTTCCACATCTTCATCTCTGTCCCTGACTACATGAAGAGCTGAGTCTCCAAGTCTTCCTGGTAGAGTAGCCCTTCCACTGTCACATGATGCCCTTTTCTGTTGCTGGAAACTGCCTTTGCTCTGAAGTCAATTTTATCTGATAGTAATATAATCACACCTGCTTTCTTTAATTAATGTTTACATGATAATAATCTTACAAACAGTCTTTTATTTTCAACCGATATCTCTATGTTTGAAGTGAGTTTCTGTAAAGATCATATAGGTGGGTCATACTTTTTACTCTACTGTGTCAATCCCTATTTGTTTGTTCGTTTTAACAACTTTGTTTCTTTTCTATGCATAGCTTTATTTTTGTTTATTTTATTGCATCTATTTTAGATGTATAAAATGTTTTGAGATCCAAATGCATAGTGAAAATATTACTACAGTCTAGAAAATTAACATATCCTGTGGAGAAAAGTTGACAGATTTCCTCCAAGATAGGTATGTGATAAGGATGCCTTCTCCCATCCCTTCTGTTCAACCTCATATTGGAAATAATAGCAAGACAAACAGATAAGAAAAGGACATAAAAGGCAAATAATCAGAAAACAAGTATATTTGTGGATGACAAGATGCCCTATGTAGAACACCTTAAAGATTCCATGAATAACTCTTAGAATTAATAAATTTAGTAAAGTTGCAGAACATGAAATCTACAAACAAAATCAGTTTCATTGCTTTATATCAATAACCACCTATTGAAAAGGAAATTAAGAAAAACAATCCCGTTTAAAATAACATCAGAAAGAATAAAATGTTTAGGAATAAAATTATCCAACAGGTGAAAGTTCTGCATACTAAAAACTATAAAACATTGATGGGATAAATTGAAGAAGACATAAATAAATAAAAATATATTCTGTGTTCATTGATTAGAAGAATAAATATTGTTAAAATGCTGATGCTACTCAAAGCAATATACAGATTTAACACAATTCATATCAAAATTTCAATGCCATTTTCTCAGAAAGTAAGAAATAACAATATATATATATATATATGGAACTACAAAAGATCCCAAGTAGTCAAAACAATCTTGAGAAAGAAAAGCAAAGTTGTAGGCATCAAATTTCCTGGCCACATGATAAAGCACTGATAATCATAACAGTATAAACAGAAACATCAACCAATGGAACAGAATATAGAGTCCAAGAACAAACCCAAGCAAAACCAATCAACTAATATTCAACAAGGGTACCAAGAAGACACACTAGAGAAAGGAGAGTCTCTTCGATAAATGGTACCAGAAAAACTGAGTATTCAATGTACAAGGATGAAATTGGAGTCTGTTCTTACACCATACAGAAAAACCAACTCCAAATGGATGAAAGTCTTACACATAAGACCTGAAAGCATAAAACTGCTGAAAGAAAACACAGGGATAAGATATTTGGCACTGGCATTGGCAAGATTTTTGTACAACACCAAAAACTCAGGCAGTGAAAGCAAAAATAAACAAGTGAGACTTGTTCAAACAAAAGAGCTTCTTTAAAACAAAGGAAATAAGGAACAAAACGAAAAGGTGACCTGTGGATTGGGAGAAAATATATATCTCATAAGGGTTAGTATCCAAAATGTATAGGAAACTCATGCAACTCAATAGGAAGAAAACAATCCAATTTAAAAATGAGCAAAGACCCTCTAGTGAAACATGAAAATCGTGGACAGGATATGAAAAGATGCTAATCACCAAGGAAATGCAAATCAAAACCACAATGAGATATCACCACACACTTGTTAGGATGGCTATTATTTTAAAAACAGAAAACAATAGACAACAAGTGTTGTTGAGAGTGTGAGGAAAGGGAATCCTCATATCCTGTTAGGAGGAATGTAAGTTGGCGCAGCCACTATAGAAAATAGTAGGAAAGTTCCCCCAAAAAATTAAAAATAGAACTACCATATGACCCAGGAATCCCTCTTCGGAGTATATTCACAAGTAAAACAAAATCAGCACCTGAGAGAGATATTTGTACTCCTATGTTCATTGCATGATTATCACAATAGCCGAGATAAGTACACAACCAAGTGTTCCTTGATAGACAAAAAAATTGTATTAGTGGGCTGTGAATGTAGCTCAGTGGTAGAGTGTTTGCCCAGCATGCTAAAAACCCTGGATTCAATCCCAGCACAGTTAGAGGGAGAGGGAAGGAGGGAGGGAGGAAGGGAAAAAGAGAGAGAGAGAAGCAAAGAAGAAAATGAAGAAAGAACCACACACATACACAACACACAAAGGAATATTATTTACCCTTAAAAAGGGAAACACTGTCATTTGCCACAACATGGATGAACTTATAGGACAATATGTATAGTGACATAAGTCAGGCACAAAAAGAAAAAAAACATATGATCTCATTTATATAGATAATCATAAAAACAAAAAAAAACTAATAGAACTAAGTAGAATGATGATTACTAAAGGCAAGGTGGGAGTTGGTCATATGGTCCAAATGTAGGTCATATGGTCCAAACTTACAGTCATGTTTAAGAATAAGTCTGCAGACCTAACGAGGTGCCTTGTTCCCCATATAAGATGGTGAAAGTGTGTGACTGTTTACTTGACCTTTGCTAACACCAGGCCAGGTGTCATCAGAGGGAGAAAACCCAGGTGTACTTAGAAGTTCCCATGTGGTCACCACTGACACTATTAGGGTGAATGAGTGGGGGAATAAAATAGGGGGTTCCACAGAGATAAAAGTCATGGTCTCCAATGTGGCCTTTTTTGACACTATCCCAGTGGGTTATTGGGATATATCATCAAACCTCACAAACATGAAAATTAGGGTCCCATCTGGCCTTTGGTGGAGTGGGTTTGGTGGGTCCATAGTTTTTTCTTTGTTGTTCTCTTGGAAAGAAGGGTTTTCATCTACAAGTTTTCTGTCTTGCTAGATTGCCTCTATCATGGTCCTTTGGCTATGAAGAGTTGACTTTTGATAAGGAGATTTTTGTCTGTACCCATTGTCATTTCTAGCTATTAACTTCTTTGGTCCTGTGTTTGGTGTACATGGGGCAAAAATAAAACCCAGGGAACCTACCACCATGATGTTCTTTAGGGTTAGGTCTCAAGTTCCCTAAACAATCCATCTTCTTCTCTCCACCTTTCAGACTATTCTTATGTGTAGATAGCATGTACATAATGTCTAGGATTTTATAGAGATAAGAAGGTGTAGTCTATCTTTCTAGAAGGAGAAGTCTCAATTTTTAATCATTTTTAATTAATTTATTAATTTTTAATAAATTAGTAAATATAAAAAAAGCTACCCCTTGAAGATATGATTATATGATTGACATATAAATTACCTGGTTGATATACAGATAGGCTAGATATACTAGAGAAGTCTGTATAAAAATTTCAACATCAGTTTTTACTCATACTTGGAAACTCAAAATACACTTTTCTCCTATAAATGTAAATTATGTTTATGCTCTCAGTTTCATGAGCTGTCTGCTTCCTGATCATTTGCCATAATACTACAAACAATCAAAGCCACTTACAAAGTTTTGTGAGAGGTACTAAGTGTTCTACTAAAAAGTTTTTGATGTTAAATATTTAAATAGCAATGAGCAAAGCTGTAACATACTTTTCTTCAAATATCAGTAAATTCAAGAAGCAGATTATACTAATTACAATCACTGAGAAGTTACACATCATGAACTCAAATTTCTCTTTATGAGGCTTAATGTAGTCTAACGTTTTACCCCATGGGAGTTACAATATGGAAAGAGACATAAAAGATTGGGGTTGATTGGTCTACCTCGCAGCAGGGCCTGCAGAATGCACCAAGTCTTGAAAGGCTGCCTTGCTATCTGATAAATTTACCTCTGGGCTGTTGCTATATTTGAGAGTGGCAAATGAAAATCTGGGAACAACAATCTTTAGAAAAAGAAACCAGAGATCAGGGCTACATGAATTCCTTGAGCACTAAATCAATCTTACTATGGCAAAAGAAATTCGGCTCCTAATCAGCCAGCTCTGAGAAACCAGCTAGAATGAATACAAGGTGCTCGCATCTCAACGTTCAAATATACAGTACCATCTATAAATGGGTAGCACAGTGTTTTAGTTAGCTTTTCGTTACTTTAATCAAAATACCTGATGAGTACAACTTAGAGGAGGAAAGGTTATTTGGGGCTCAGAGTTTCAAAGGTTTCAATCCATAGACAGTCTATTGCTTTGGGCCCAAAGTGAGGAAGCTCTTCATGGCAGAAGGGCCCCACTTGTAGGAAAGCTGCTCAGCTTATTATTTGGTCAGGAAGCAGATAAAGGAAGAGGAAGGGACTTCAGGGAAAATGAACCCTTCCAGAGCACACCCCCAGTGACCCACTTCCCCTAGCCACCATCCATTTGCCTATAGTTACCACCCAGTCAGCCCATTCAAACTAAGATGAACTGACTCGGCTACAGTTCTCATAATTTAATCACTTTACCTCTGAACATTCCGGCACTAATAGCAGATTTTCGAGTTCACCTCATATCTGAACCTTAATACACACAGAATGGAGAGGCGAGACAAGACCCAGCAGATTGGTACAGTGAAACAGTAGTCTGTCTAAGAGACAAATTTACGTCAAAATTGTTATGTGATGTCAGCTTAGGAACCAACTTCCTCAAAAAGTCTGCTAAAGCACAAAAAGTAAAATAAGAATCAAAAAATGGGATGGCATCAAACAAAAAACCTCCTTCACAGCAAAGGAAACAATCAAGAACATGAACAGAGAGAGAGGTGCCACCTGCACCTCAGATAGAGCTTTAATCTCCAGGATATAAAAAAACACTCAAAAAATTTAACTCCGCCCCCCCAAAAAAAAGCAACCCAAACAATAAATGGGCAAAAGAACTAAACAGAAGAAATAATATAAATGGCCAACAAATATATATATATAAAAAAACAATGTTCAACATCTTTAGCAACTAGAGAAATGCAAATTCAAACTACACTGAGATTCCAAACTCACTCCAGTCAGAATGGCAATTATCAAGAATACAAATAACAATAAATGTTGGCGAGGATGTCGGGGAAAATGATCACTCATACATTGCTGATGGGGCTGCAAATTAGTGCAACCACTCTGGAAAGCAGTATGGAGATTCTTCAGAAAACCTGGAATGGAATTACCATTTGACCCAGTTATTCCATTTCTTGGTATATACCCCAAGGATTTAAAATCAGCATAGACAGTGACATAGTCACATTAATGTTTACAGCAGCTCAGTTCACAAGAGGTAAGCTATGAAACCAACCTAGATACCCTACAATAGATGAAAATGGAACATTATTCAGTCATAAAGAAGAATGAAATTACAGCATTTGCTGGTAAATAGTTGGAACTGAAGACTATCATGCTAAGCGAAATAAGCCAGTCCCAAAAAACCAAAGACCCAATGTTCTCTATAATATGTGGATGTTGACATATAAGGGCTGGAGGGGGGAAGAATAGAAGTTCAATGAATTGGACAAAGGAAAATGAAGAGAATGGAGGGGGGAATAGGGTAAGGAAAGACAATAGAATGAATTGGGCCTAACTTTCCTAGGTTCATGTATGAATACATGACCAATAAAACTCCACATCATGTACAAGAAAGGGCATCTAATTAGAATAAGTTATACTCTATGTATGTACAATATGTCAAAATGCACTCTACTGTCATGTATATCTAAAAAGAATAAATAAATAAAATTTAAAAATTGTTATGCAAAAGACCAGATCCCACTTGGGAACTTGATCGTTACCTTTACATCTATTCGTCACCCACTCTATTCCAGGTACTGTGCCAGGTAGGGTAAGGGGCTACTAATATGACTATTACTTAATCTCAAGGAAATTTAAAAATTAGTTGATGACTAAAATGTATAATAATGAAAGACATGGTAGCATGTATTTCTACTACTAGGTCTCTCAATAATGGGGTTATCTTACAAAGTCTCTGAGATAATCCCCTACTAGTTTTGGGAACCACCAAGAAGTAGCACTTTTTAGGGACATTTTCCTTGGTCACTAATCTGTTCCCTAAAGTAGTTCATGCCGGTAGGCCTTAACTGTAATGCTAAAGTTTGCATTAAGATACAAATGTCATATATGAGGAAGAAGTGAATGATTTTCTTTTGCTGAAGGTTTAGCATCACGGTGGTTTACTTTCACATGAGCTACGTAATAAAAAAGAGACCCTGATGAAATTTCTCCAAGATACTCCACAACAACAGGACAGTTTCCCCATCTGGGCATTTCTCCTGCCAAATGATGGAGACCAAATGATGGAAAAGCTGTTTCTTCTGGGTTCAAACCAGACCTTCTCTACCACTACCACGAGGAAACCTAGAGCAGTAAGTATATCTAACATTTCACTCACGTTTTGTCCCCACTTATAAAGCTAGTGGCTTGTGACTTATCCTCATATTAGAAACCCTCTTATCTGACATGTTCAGGATAGGTGGTTGACTCATTTATTAAATAAATGTATTAAAGTCAAGAATCTTCAAAAACAATACCTTAAACATTATAAATGAAAACATTTCAGTGCATTTAGCTTGCTGCTCTTTTGATGTAGGTCTTTGCTTTGAGTGTGAATCTGCTAGTTAGATTTCTACAATGTCTTACATAAAGCACATCCATTGTGCGTCATCCATGATTTCCAAGTTTTTGTCATTATAATAAAGTGAGAGATTAAGACACTTGGAAACAATCTGAGTTAACCGTTATTCCCATTTCCCCAGTCTTTTATGATCGGCACACCTACAGCTAACTCAACCACAATTTTTCTTTAGCAAATTGACTAGCATTCTTTTAATTTTTCATATAAACACTTCTCTTAACTTGTGAATGTCACATTAGTTTACTTAATAATCATTTACTATATTTACATAGTATAATAGCAGTGAGACTATCATCAAAAGATTTAGAACTCCTGGTAAACAGCCATCACAAGGGGACCAGAAGCGCATGCGTGTACTGAAAGACAGCTTTCTGCAGTGTCATAGACATTACCATGTAGATTTTATGGAAAACACAGCGTCTGCTCATCTACTCAGATGGAGATGGGATAAGGAATCCACTCTTCTTTCTTGAGCTTATAACTCTTGTAAATTCCTGTTCATTTAGAAAAGAATCAAACAAATAAACTGCAAAAGAACCTGTTTAACACCTCCCCTGACATTACAACTAGAGAATGACCTTAATCAAAAGGCACAGATCTAAACAAAAATCTACAGGGAAGGAAGCAAAGAATTCAAGGCAGAAAACAAGGGGGAACAGAGAAAATTTTTTCCTCTGCATTCTTCTGAAGAAAAGTCATGTATGAATATAACATTACTAAAGTAAAAAGAGAAAGATACTACCTTACCAAGTGCTGTTCACTGCCACTCAAGTTCATAAAGGGACTTACTGCCCACAGCTTCCCAAATCATCAAAGATGGGTTGCAATAAGATAACCTTGAGAATTCCTCTCAGGTTTCTTTGCACAAACCTTGACAAGTGAATGACATTTTTAAAGAAAAACCAGCATACCACATGGCTGGTTTGGCAAGTTTATAAAGTTGTTTCAAATGCAATCACCAGTTATGTGATTTAAAAAGCATTTTTAAATGTCTTATAGTACACAGGCAAAAGGAGCAAAGTGAGTTCAGTGTCTCTAACCAAATAAAAAGCTTTGAAGAAGTAGCTGGCACCAGTAAACATGTTCTGACTGGACAATTTAAGCAGGGCACCCATTTAATACTACAGTTGCTCCTCCATGTCTACATTCAATCTGCATCACAACAATCCAGAAAACGTACTCATTCTAAAAAGTACCTTAGGAACTCTTCAAGAAATAGCAGAAATTAGTTCATTTCCTTAGTGACAGAAGAGATTAAGTCACCCTAGAAGGGGTAATGTGGTTTTACCAGTCCCATGAAATATAACAAGCAACTATAGATACTAAGCAATATTTTCTAAACAAGTAACATCCTCAAGGACCATTTACAACAATGATAAAAACAAGTAGCAGCCCTTCCTTCTTGCATTTGATCTCCATAGACACATATTCTCTGTAAGTTGGGAGACACTTGTTTACATAAAATAAAACTCCAGCTAGTGTAAAATGTGTATCAGAATACCTGCAAATGATATTTTTGCAGAAACTGTACAATAATAGAGGTGGCCAATGTGTGATTCATCACTGGCTATTTTTAAGCTCCAGCCCATTATACTGACTACCATTATAGTTATTTAAGCATGAAATGTTTGCCCTCATTTTTATTCATATGGTTCATGGACCATTTGCTGTCAGCTATAAAATCATTTACAAGGTAATGGAGTTTACAGTTGAGAAAAACAAGAAGCCTCCTAAACAATCTCAGAATATTGACTTAGTGTCAGGCAGGTGGCATGAACTTAAATTGAATGTGAAACTGGAGTAAAAGGTGACTTTTTAACAAGTACTTTCTTAAAAATAAATGAGCAGAGGGCTTTGCAGATGTTCAGGTATTGTTTCCCCTTTAATAAGAAAGAGCTTAGCCATAGAGGGATGAGAACTTGGAAATAACCTGCAAAGTCTTCACAGTTCACACACCACAACTGGAAAAATTGGGCAAGACAAGACTAATGAGAAATAGAATACCATATCTCACAACCATGCCTTCTACTAGAAATGTTCTATTTTCCAATAAACATAAAAAGTAAGACATTTCAAAAAATCTGTAATGCCTGTAGATTTTATGGAAAACACAGCGTCTGCTCATCTACTCAGATGGAGATGGGATAAGGAATCCACTTTTCTTTCTTGAATGTGTGTGCTGGTACCATTCTAGATACCACAGAGGGTTATGAAGATGACAAGAACTTAGTTTTAAGATAAATACATGAATAACTTTAGCACAAAGTAGACTACAGCAGTGCTACAAACAAAACGTATTCATGCTGTGATATAAAGCTCACCAGTTGTCAGGTTCAGCCAAGAGAATGAGTTCCACCCCAGTGCTGCTGTGTAGGGGAGGCGACCCCTGCAGGCCTTAGAGTACCACTGCATACATATGCTTCCTCCACTACCTGGAAGCTCTTTGAAGAACTGAAGTTTTTATTTATTCTGGGTTTCTAACACTTAGGTAATATCTAGTACATACAAAGAAGTTACTAAGTGTAAAATGAAACAATTTAAATGAAATTTCCTCCATCAAGAATTAGCCACTATTCCTTCTTCCCCTTTCTCTACATGCATCTGTTCATGTTTCTAACACATGAAATATAAAATTTCTAAATATAAAAATTCTATCCAGCTAAAATGCTGATTCTTCATTATAGAAATATCTCATTTACCTCAGGTTTTCACCCCAGGCAAAAATGTTATAACTTTTCTCTGGATTTTTCTATAATTCATATCCTTCAAGCTTCTAAAATGGTTTGAAATGACTAGGTTCTTAAATCAATTGTTGCATCTAAGTCTCATTTGACACTACTCCCCCAAAAAGTTTTGTTTGATTATTGCTATGTGTAAACGTTTGCTTTTATGTATAAGCTCCTAGAGGAAACCATTTGGCTCCTTCGTGAGGCCTCCAGCACCCTCAGGAAACATCCATTTACTGATTTAACAATAACTTATTTAGCATCAATATTGTTCCTGAAGCTAAATAAAATATTGATTAAATGAAATCATATTTCCAGAGGTGTTTGAAAGATCCTTAGCCTTTGAAAACACTTATCTCTTCTAACACGGTGCTGTTTTGCTCAAAGGCTACTGGCACCCTGACTAAGACTAACTACTCCATTTACTTTTTGCCTTAAACCTTCAAGTACTGTCTTTCTCTGAGACATCTGCCTCCTGGATAACATTACAGACAACACAGACTGATAAACCTTTATCCATGCCTTATCTTACATCAAAGAGAGTATAAAGTTCAATGAAAAATAGTATGCTTCTTTATGATTTTTCCTTAACTTGTACACAGGAGATTCCTAGATTCAAAATGCAAAAGTCCTTTTTTCCCCATGAAAATTTCATGTCTCTTCATTTGGTCCTTCATATTCCTAACATAGCAAAATAAAAACAAAATGGAGAGAACACTAACTGTACAGCTTTTAGCTCATTGCTGGATGCATAGTAAAGACTGGACCAAAAAAAAATAGTTAACTATTTTTAATAGTAATAAACAGGCAAAAAGTTTGTTAACTCTAAGGAATCTTGTACATAAGTGGATATTTTGTTTCACAGACAGTTCTCATGTAATCAGAGATTTCAAAAGTCAACATTCAGAAAAGTTTATTTTAAAAAATTTAAGAGCCACGCTGGGCGGTCTGTAGTGGGAATTTTACATGCATTCACTTTGAAGTTTTTCATTTACAAGAGATCATTTGTATTTCCTTCAGAGAACATAAAGCACGTTTGTTACTTTCAATCACATGTCAATGGTTTCATTCTCAACACCATGACCATCCCAACAAGAACATCAGCAATCACAACAGGATATGAGTATCTCACTTGAGCACTTCACAGTCACCAGATTGCATCATGTGTACCTCATATTTCTGAGAATTCATCCTCCAATCTTATAGATTGCTAATTTTCATATTAAACTAAAGCTGCTGATTCACCTAAGAGAAAACAAAGAAAGAACATGTACAATTATCTTTGAATCAACAGCTGCTATGCCCACTGAAATATTCCCCCTGTCTCACATTGGAACACCATCGCTCTGCTTTTGCAACTAAAAGGAGATTGTTCTAAATGCAGATGATGGGAAGGATAAATCATCTTACTTTCATGTCTTCCCCAGAGTGATTTAAAGGAAATGTTTTAGAAAATGTTTATAACATTTAAATTTGGGTGTTTTTTTTGAAACACTAACAAAACCTAATGTAGAATGCTTATAAAACTCCTTGAAGACCCCAAAACACAACAAAAATGCCAGGTCCATTATAAGTGAATTAAATGTATCTATGGGGATTCAAAATAAAGACAATTTGCTCTGATAAAAAAAAAAAAAAACAAAAAACTCTGGAGTAAATTTCAAACAATTTGAGTGATCCTAGAAATCATTATAATCTCTCACCATCTGTGTCTTCTGACTTCTCCATTCCTAACTTCTGTTCAGTTTTTCTCGTCACAGCCCCAAAGTAAAAAGCCTATTTTAAAGGTTATCCTCTCTTTTCCCACCTCTGTTGGGCAGACTTCCCTACTATTATAGTAGCAATTAAAAATAATAATAACTCTAGCTTACCAATGACTGAGATTGTTACAGATCTCCTACTGGACCATCCTCTGGTTAAATGTTTAAAGCTCAATTAAAATGCAAATTAACTGTAGACTATATAGTAATTACAGCAATAGCAGGACAGGAAAAAAGTTTTGTCCAAGAATGCAAATCTTTGGAACTGTAATTAAATGTGTAATTGTTTCTATTTTACAGAAACCTCTATGACCTGGAAAGGGACCAGGAAATCCTAGCTAAAATGGTGTCAGATTAGGATATTGCAATCTGGCGGAGAAAAGTCACCTTAGAGACACAACAGTTTTAACCATGTATCTTTTATGTCCTGTCACTGAGCTAATTTTTCCTGAATTGTTAAATTGGGTGGGTTAACATAGCAAAACCCTTTTAGTTCTTTTGGAAAAGATACTGGTCACTTGATGACCTTCAATAATTTATCAATGAAGAAGAAACATGTCTTCACATATGTTGAGACATGACTTCTAAATAACAAGAGATCAATATTTGCATGTTTCATATGGGTGTGTAGGAACAGTGTACATACAGGGCTTTAGTAAGATATATATGTCTGTAAAGAACATATGCTTATTCATATGGACCGCATTTCACATGACAGTGGCTGGCGGTGGGGGTGCCAGGAGGATGTACAATTGGAATGAGAGAAAACCAACAGCAATAAGAGTAGGACAGAAGGCACAAAGCACTGAAGGAGTCATGAGAGGCAGATGATTATAAGTCATAATGGTACAGAGATCAGTTTGCATTCTGATGATCTCAGAGAGGCAATAAGTACAAGAAAGGAACAGAAGAAATTAACAATTGCCAAAAAATTAAGAAAAAAACACACCTTACAAGAAATGACTGTGGCAGAGAATTAGTAAGGGTTTATCAATATGGAATAAATCATATTTATATAAAGCTATACATTCCCATGGAATATCTATAGAATAACCAATGGGAGAGTGTGGACACACAGAAAAAGCAATAGCATCATGATTTCTACAAATGTTCTTTCTCCCAATATATTCATCGTTACTGAAAAATATGATACAAGTTGATAATATAGACAGACAAATTGTAAGTGCCCTAGCAGGAAGAGTCTGAATATTTTCTTAAGAACAAAATGTTCTGCACTATCTTGAAGGGATGTGAAGTGGTATCAAAAATTGTTAGAATCCTTTTGCTGCATCTCTGTTGGCCCAAAGAACAGCATCTTTAATGAACAATGACCTGGGTACTGCTTCAACATCTTGACATGGCCACAAACCATCTCAAAATTGCTGACCTCCATCAGAAATTGATAGTAATGATTCTAGTCTTGGACATTTTCAGGAAAATGGAAAAGAATTTAACCACTTGTCTTTCTTTAGCTCTAGTTTTAAAGTAGTGATATTCTAAAAGTAAAAGCCAACAATATACCATAAATTAAGTGTCAAGCTACTAACAATAGCTATTAGGCAAGTAATACGTGATTCCATTTACCCGTAAGAATCTACACTAGAATAAAATCCTTAAAGAAGAGAGAGATGATGCTAATCATTAGGAAAATCTGGAAAACCTTTCAAGAAAAAAGGCCTGAAAAGACAGGTTTTTAAATTTCGACCTCACTAGTCATCTAAGAAATACAAACAAAATCAGTGAGATTCACCTACAAATAGTAAAAAAAAAAAAAATCATAAGATGTAAGTTGAGCAAGCAGACAATGAAACAAGCATGCTTACAGAGAGTGGAACTTCCTTTTTAGAAAACAATCTGGGAAAAGCCTTTGACCTGGCTGTTTCACAGCTGGGAATCTATTCTGAGTAAATAATCTAAAATTCAAATAAAAATGTATGTAACCAGATGTCCCCTGAAACATTGCAGATGATACAAAGAAATGACTAGCAATGTAAGAATGGTTAAGTAAATTATATTATATTTTTAATAGTACATACATGTTGTAAAGAGTTTTTAATTACACAGGAAAACACTCAAAATACTAAGTTGAAAAGCAGGACTTCACACTTTATGCTAGATGTGATGTCAAACTCATTCATGTGTGTGTGAGTGTGTGAATGTGTGCTTTCACAACCATGCACACACTTTGAATATTGCATTCTGAGATCACTATCTCTCTAAAGACACACATTGTTTTTCTAATGACAAAAACCACATTATTTAAAGAAAAAAATTTTCATGGTTTTCCAATAATGCTGTGCAGCTAGAACAAAATATCATTTTGGACTTATTACATTTGGTTAACAATAAGTAAGAATTATGAGCTTCCAGACAAGGTCTAGGCATGGTAAAGTACAGCCTATCTTAACTACATGAACATTATCCATTTAAACAAGCTGAAAGCCAACCATTTTAGGATATCAAATCACACTTATGATTTAGATATATTTCGTATGTGAAAAGCAAATCATTCTTTGTACTGAGCCATGCCAAGAATCTTTATTAACTTGTAAACTTCAGACAAAGCAGAATATATTTGAAACAACATAAAACACATTTTTTGCCAAGATTCTATATAGATCCTACAGTTCTTCCAAACAAGCCTAAACTTAATGTTTAACTTAATTCTGACCATTAAACATTCATAACCTTTTGCTGTCAAGAGACGTAAAATCTGTTTCTCCCGAGTCTATAGTTTTTAGACTTCGTTGCTGTGTAAAATGTTTTTATTTCTACACTATAGATGAGTGCCAAATCAAATGAAAGGTCTTCTTTCTCTTCCCCAGGAAAAGATATTACAAAGACTAGTATTGTCCATGAATTGACAGAAATTATTTATCAATACCAATAGAAGTGGAAAAGCTTTTAATTTCTCTCAACCCTAAAACTAGTTTCCATGATTATGTTATCATCAGAACAGAACTAATTTTGAAATGTCTCCTCTGTTTTGTGATGTGGTCCAAAATGGGAATGGATCTTTGTTTTGACAATAGACACTGATGGGCACTCTAAAGGCTTCCTGATGATATAGGGGATCTTTTCTCCAATTCTTGCTTTTCTGTCTTTGGTCACGGTCATTTCTAAGAGTACAATTTCCTTTTCTTATAGAAAAAAGACTATTTCTAAAATTAATCCTGTTGAAGCATGATCAGAACAATTTTTGAGCATAAATTCCCAATTTACTTAAAATAACTTTTCTTGAAATTCTACACAGAAGTAGAATACCTGTGCTCATTTTTACCGTGTAACTGCATGACAATGTGTTCATACAGCTCTTTATAAAAGGTAATGGCATTCAAATCCAAATACAAGACAATTTTGAATATAAAGAATTAATCACGTCAATTTGGAGGGCTTATTGGAACAAAAAGTGACAATTAAATGATACTTGATTTCTACCTCCTTTCTAAGGCAATTTCCAACTTTGGAAATATAACTCTGGGGAGTGCTATTAAAATGGCTCAAACAAATTTAAAAATAATTAAAAATGGCTCTATAATAAATTTTTAAAGCCAAAGAATTTTTTAAAATCTCAGTTATTTAGAGACATTGGGATCTGCAGAATTTTAACATACCACATTTACTAGTTGTTTTTTAATTTCTTTATGCTACTTGTATTTTCTCATTTTTATATTAACTTTGTACAACCTGTTTTAAATAATTGAAAGACAAAGTAAGTAGCAGATAGCTCATTTGCCTATAATTTCTTTTATTGTTGTTTTGTTTTTCTTTTTGGTGTTGGACTGGGGATTAAACCCAGCAGCACTTAACCACCCACTCATATTCCCAGCCTTTTAAAAATATTTTTATTTTGAGAAAGGCAAGTTTTCAAAAACTGAAAATTTGTTCACATATCAATATTTTTACAAAGAAACTTTAAAACAAATGAAGAAAAAAGAATATACGTAGCTGAGCGGGGTGCCACATACCCGTAATCCTAGCAGCTCAGGAGGCTGAGGCAGGAGGATCGCAAGTTCACAGCCAGCCTCAGCAAAAGTGAGGTGCTAAGCAGCTCAGTGAGACCTTGTCTCTAAATGAAATACAAAATAGGGCTGGGCACATGACTTAGTGGTTGAGTGCTACTGAGTGAAATCCCCAGTACCACCCCCCAAAAGGAATATATGTTTATAAAAGAAGTATATTTTAAACCATGCAACTATTGTTATTATCGACATTTAAATTTTTTAGGTAAATTTACATGTAGGAAAATGCATAAATCCTAACAGTACAATTTCTACAAATGGTTGAGTGCTACTGAGTGAAATCCCCAGTACCGCCCCCCAAAAGGAATATATGTTCATAAAAGAAGTGTATTTTTAAACCATGCAACTATTGTTATTATTGACATTTAAATTTTTTAGGTAAATTTACATGTAGGAAAATGCATAAATCCTAACAGTACAATTTCTACAAATGGATACATGTCTGTAACCCTCACCCATAGGATGACAAAAAACATTTTCATCTCCTTAGAAAATACCCTCATGTCTATTTAGTCTCTTTTTAGTCAATCTGCCCTCCCAGAGGTAATCTTTTTTTTTTTTTTTTTTTTTTTTT
>NW_025999924.1:2844036-2918457 GCF_001458135.2 Marmota marmota marmota | reverse complement strand
TTAATCTTTCCCTCCTGCTCTTCCTCCCTGCTCTGTTCTTAGTTGCTCTCATTATATCAAAGAAGACATTCGGCATTTGTTTTTTAGGGATTGGCTAGCTTCACTTGGCATAATCTGCTCTAGTGCCATCCATTTCCCTGCAAATTCCATGATTTTGTCATTTTTTTTAGTGCAGAGTAATACTCCATTGTGTATAAATGCCACATTTTTTTTATCTATTCATCTATTGAAGGGCATCTGGGTTGGTTCCACAGTCTAGCTATTGTGAATTGTGCTGCTATGAACATCGATGTGGCAGTATCCCTGTAGTACGCTCTTTTAAGGTCTTCAGGGAATAGTCCGAGAAGGGCAATAGCTGGGTCAAATGGTGGTTCCATTCCCAGCTTTCCCAGGAATCTCCATACTGCTTTCCAAATTGGCCGCACCAGATTTCAATGCATGAATCTCAGAGGGACATAAACACCAGACCATAACATAGGCTCTGCTTCACTGTCACAGGTGTAGTACTTACGTGAAACAGGAATGATGGAACATAGGACCCCTATGATGCTGCAGTATCCCCCTCCAAGGAGTCATTCTCAGGCCTCCAAGCTTTCTGTGTCTATCAGAGATAGGATAGGACCAACAGCAGCCTTCTTCATCAACCTTATTTGTCTTACCCAAACAATTAGAGCCAAGACCTTTTCTTAACTCCAACATAAGGTTATTACAGGGGGGAGAATGACTTAGTAAGCTTGCTTCTTAAAAAAGAAAAAAGGCTACATGGTTTACACACACTTTATAACAAGTATCACAAATGCTTTTCAAATGTAACAAGTTTGACAAACTCAGAACAATCTATTTATTTACTTTTATTGGTTCTTTTAGGTTACACATGACAATTAGAGTCATTTTGGCATAAATATAAAAGCATGGGATTTATATAATTATAAATTGACTTATAATTAATTATAATTTGCTCTAATTCAGGCCCAGTACTTCCCCTTCCCCTCCCCTTCCACCTACGCCTATTCCCTTCCCTCTACTCTAATGATTTTTCTACTATTTTATAGATTTTTTTCATTTGAATATTTTAAACAACCAAACCTTTCTGTGTAATTGCATAATAAGTCAATGTTTCCCAACCTCTCTGCAACATGCTAGATGCTAGTGGAAGAACTAAAATATTTATGTACTGAGAAAACTTTGTATACTGGAAAAATATACATGTTTTTGTGTTTCAAATAGCTTTGTCTTGATAAAATTCAAAGCATATATATATATATATATATATATATGCAAATATCAAACAATTATAAAAAATATAAATATATATATTTGCTTCTGAGGGTTGAACCCAGGGACACTTAACCACTGAGCCACACTTATTTAGAGACAGGGTCTTGCTGAGTTACTTAGGGCCTAACTAAGTTGCTGAGGCTGGCTTTGAACTCATGATCGCCCTGCCTCAGCCTCTCGAGCTACTGGGATTACAGGTGTGAATCACCATACATGGAAAATTCAAAGTAATTTTCAAGTGACTTTTTCTCATCAAGTATTTTCTTCACACTTTATAGATACTGGAGCCATTTTTAAAAAATAAGGTTTGCAAAGTTTTGTGACATTAGAGCAGATCAGGAACAAGGAACCTAGGCAAAAATGCAGAAATACAAAGTAATAGAAGTTATGATCATCAAGAAACATGAATCATTTGATAGTTTTCTAAGATCCAATATGAAAAGAACTGGTTAATAGAGATGGAGGACATATGCTATGAAACAACAACAAAAAAAAATGTTGTGAAAAGAAAATAAGCAGTTGGATGGAAATTAATAAATCTAGAAGTGTATTATAATGTCCAAGTAAGCTATAAATGTTTACATCATTTCAACTTCATCACCAAAATGTTTTTAATTCAATCTTCTTTGGGGAAATTAATATTCATGAGATTGTACCTCCAAACACATGATAAAAACAGAATTCCAATTACTGAAAAACACTGTAATAAAATGGCTGAGACTATTCTATAATGAAGTTTGTAAGTCCACCTTCATATAAAAATCTAAAGCATTTTAATTCATAAAACAGAATTTCTATTCCAAGCCACTTATATAGGAAATGCCATTAATAAGATTTTCTTGTGGAAATTTGAACACAATATCGCTTCAATGTATGCTTAATTTGACATATCCAAAGAAGAAACATCTTCAAGATGTTCCAAGTAGGAAGCCCACTCCAATTGCAAATGACTTGTGTTTATGGATGTGATTAACAAACTGTAAGCACTTTCAGCCTTAGAAAAGGATTTTCAGCTAATTCAAATGTACTCCTAAAGTGAGGCCTCCTAGAGGATCATGTTCTTCATGTTCTTATACCTGTATTCCAGATAATCTCTCTACTTGGGTAAAAGCTATAAATTCTTTATTTGGACATAGTTCATGTACAGTCTAACAATTCCTTTTCATCTTGAAGTCAACAGGTATCTACCAGTAAAGTCAAAATAGCTTATAGGTAGTTTCTGGTAATTGAGCACAGAAAATTCATTTACATCAAATGTATTATTTTTCCATAATATCTCCTATTTATTATTAACTACGTACCATTCAACTAACATTAATGTGTTTACCTAAAAGATTAACAAAGTTATCTACCTTCATAGCCATTTAGAAAAGGAAAAATCTTTCCACTCATTCCAAAACAGATTATAAACACACTCCTAAGTTAATTTCAAACAAATGTACTCTTCTGCAATCTGATTCTGGAAAAACATACACAGTTGAAAATTATACAAAGATAATGCTTAAATAATAACTGTGGAACAACAATTACTATATTTGGATACCCAATTAGGTGACTAATTATTTCAAAAAAGCAACTGCACACCCAAATAGATACGCACTAATTTCTTTCCCACTCCAATCCCTTAACTTCCTCCTGTCCACATCAGTTTTAGCTCTCATATCATTTTTTCTCTATTAAGAACAATTTGTTAAGTGGTTTTGTCTCTTTTATTAATATGTGCAATTCAGTTATGATTTCCTGTCAATTTCCAGTGAGGATGACTGGGACAGGTTATTTGGTCCTTCATTCTCTATCTTTGTGACCTTCACAAATCAATAGCACAAAGGAAATTCTTGTTATTTAATTATATCATCTATCACAGTAAGTAAATATAACTGCCAGGCATGGTGGCGCAAGCCTGTAATCCCAGCAGCTCAGGAGGCTGAGGCAGGAGGATCATAGTTAAAGTTCAGTGTCATCAATTTAGTAAGACTCTGTCTCAAAATAAAAAGCAAAAAAAAAGGAGGGGGGGTTGGGATGTGGCTCAGTGACTAAGTGCCCTTGGGTTCCATCCAAGAAAGAAAGAAGTTGGGGAGGGAGGGAAGGAAGACGGGAAGAAGAAAGGAAGGAAGAGAGGGAGAGAGGGAGGGGAGAGGGAGAAGGAAAGAGGAGGAGAGGGGAGGGAAGGGTGAAAAGAAAAGACCCCCAAATTACCCAATGGATTCAAGCACAATGTAATTCTGCTACATTTAACAGTCACCATGGAGCTTTTAGTTCTCTGTTTGCTTACTCTTTTGAGGTAATACTACTTTTTTTAAAAAGAAAAAAGTTAACTTTTAAATTCCTATTTTAATATTAACCATAAGACTGTGCTTTAATCCCAAGTAGAACTATATATTTTTAAATTAAATAATTAGCACATAAGCTCCAAACAAAAATAAAATTGCGGGTTTTTTTACTTCCTAATAAGAAGTTGAGCTGCAAAATAGCCTCAGCTAGCATGATTTAATGCTACTCTTATCAATTTGTCACAAATACCTTTAAAAACAAAACTAATCAAGAGCTGATTCCGTAATGTAAAAGGAATAGAAAGATTCTAGCTTTGAAAAGGGGAATTCAGTATTCCCATGACCTACTCAGATTTCACTTTCAATTACTTGGCTCAGAGACAGAAAACTAAGAATACATCCTTCTTTCCTTCACCAGGAAAGAGGCACTCAGAGTTCTGGACTTTGAAATTGTGCTCTGAGGCAAATCTTATTTCTCCAACTATTCAATCACCTTTAAAAAAACAAAGTGAGCAGAAAGTAGTAGGCCACACATTCCAAATACTTAGTCTGCATAGGTAGAAATTTTTGTGGGTTGGATGGGGAACAAAGGTAAAGAGAGCACAAAGGAATAACCTTGATATGCTAGGAATTGTAGATACCATGTAAAATTGCCCCTTACCTATCAAAGAATCCAGATGCAGGAGGTGAAAGATGGAACAGCAAATAAGGAGAAGGTACCTTGAATAAATATTGCTGGTAAGAGGGCATTGTAATGGATACTAACCCACCAATGAGCATTCAAGTATACACGGGATATTAAAGGTTTCATCACCATAACAGGGAAAAGGAGAAAGAGGGAGCTGGAACAAGGAAAACCCATTCAACCTGAATATCCTTGAGGCTTTATTCAAAACTGAATAGAAAAAAAAATCATAAAGCACAGAACAAGGGGAAAATAGTGTTTCAAAAATTCAGAACAATTATTTAAAAAAAAAAAAAAAACTTTACAACCCCCACAAAAATTCAGAAGACCATTTGATATACTCAGTATTAAAAAAAAAATGGTATTTGACCATCATGAAAACAAAACAGGATAAAATAGAGAAGGGCTAGGCAGGTTAACAAAAATAATGAACAATGGGTGAAATGAAAAGAGAGAACAGTATTTAAAAAAAAAAAAAGACTATGAAGAAACCACAAATAATGTGGAAGAATTAATTGATACTGCAGCAGTGGATTTAAGAATTATTTTACTATTTTTTTAAAAATCCCAGGAAGACAGGAGGAGGAACGCATGACAGAGAAGAAAAAAGTCAGAGAGGGCTAACATTAGCTCGTCTGCCCTCTAAAGGAGCGGAGAGAAATAAAAGGAACAATAATCAACAATATATTGGAATAAAACTTCCTGAAACTCAGGAAAAGAGGTGACTTGGCTCCAGAAAAAAAAAAAAACTAAACTAAATTTAACATATCTGGCATTTTTTAATCTAGTGGGTAAAGAAAGAAAATCCTGACAAATTTCAGAAAGACATATACATTCTTATTTTCAGAAAACTTAAAAACATGCTAGCTTCATATAAAATACAGTTACTAAGGAAATGTTATACCCTTAACAAAACTGTGATATTATGTATTACAATGTATGCAAAAATATGTTTATGAATTTCAAGAATGTATATATATATGCATAAATACACACATATACATATAATGCACACATACATATATGGCTATTAAAACTGTAAGAATCAATTGATAGATTAATAGATGATACTAAGGGAGTTAAATAAAATTCCCTTAAACAGAAAAAATAGTTGAAAAGTAAACAGGACCATAAAGTGTATATATATATATATTTCTTAAAGAGAGAGTGAGAGAGAGAGAGAGAGAGAGAGAGAGAATTTTTTAATATTTATTTTTTAGTTTTTGGCGGACACAACATCTTTGTATGTGGTGCTGATGATCCAACCCAGGCGGCACGCATGCCAGGCGAGCGCGCTACCGCTTGAGCCATATCCCCAGCCCCATATAGTATATTTTTAAGAGTACAATAAATGAAGTCAATTTAAGTTATACATAAAATTTTGAATTTCTTAAAGAAAATACTTTTTGTAAAATGTTGATCAAAACTTGATCACATATTAGAGGCAAATAAGGATATCAAAGAGTTATAAAATATATGAATTATATCGACCAATATATGCCCACAAAAATCACAGTATGTAAAACATATACACACAAACACCATGGAAATTAACATCAGAAGATAACCTTTTAAAACAAAAATATAAAGAAAAGATTAAATAAAGTACTCTTAAATGTCACAAACTAAAGAAGACATCAAAATTGTAATTATAAACTATTTTTAAATTAAGGACAATTAGAAAATCTATATAAAAGCTGGTGGTGGGTGAAAATGGACTTGGAGAAAAGTCATGGTATTTAGGGTTTTCATTAATTTTAGAAGATGAATAAAAATTGGAAAAACAAGATACTCAACTCATTCTGTTAGAAAAGTTCAATTTATTCAATAAAACAACCCTAAGAAAAGTCACTGGAATTAATCAATAAAAACAGAATGAGTATTCATTTAATAGGCAGAAAAAAATAAATTAATAAATATAAAAGCAGAATAAAGGGCAGTGAAACAGGTAAAACTTAGCAAGTCTAATGAGAGAAAAAGACAAATTTCATTTAAAATGAAAAGGCAGATACAACTAAATATAGAAACAAGATTAAAAATATTCTGCTGAATGTGCTAAAATGATGCAGAGGCAATAGCATAAAAAACATAAATTAACAAAACTGATTCCTGAAAGAAATAATAACCAGAATATAATAGAAAAAAATATTATAGCAGAAAGAGAAGAAGAAAGCTTTTAGAAAAAAAAATCTATCTAAACAAAAGGAAAAATGCATAGGTGTTTTAAGAGGTATATACTATTTCATAATTATATTCTCCAGTACAGATAAACCACTGAAGGCAATTGTATTCATTTTACATAACCATTATAAATCTGATATCAAGCCAACCAGTGATGATGTTTTTAAAGAAACATTTGTGTCCTTTTTATTAAAGTGCAAACATATCCAAGTAAAATATTGAACTAAAATCCAAGAGTATGGGGGGAGGGGTGGAAATCACAACTGAATAAGAGTTCCAAACACATGAAACAGAGGCAGAATCATTATTTTCCATAAGTAATTATTTCCCTTAAAATGTCAAAGAAAAAAAATACATCATGGGAGTTATGCCATTCTAGATAACAAAGTGTATTAGAAACAGACAACAATGAAAACATTACAACATTATTTCCAGACAAGAAAGGCAAATAATTAAAAGAGATTGGCTGCCAAAGAGACCTAAATATGCATACTGTTAAATTTTAGAATAAGAAAATGTGACTTTTCAAATCACTGAAGAATATATAATCAAGAAAACTTATTAAGAAAATTAGATTGTGCATGCCCAGCAAATGCTTAGGTCACAGAGAAACAGCAGAGTTCCTGAGGTCAGCTTCCAAATTCAGCCAGAAAAACCATTTGAAAATTAAATAGCCATCTAAGTGTCAGGGGGACAATGAATGGCCATCAGCTCTAGTGCCGGTTGCCCCATTTCTTTCCTCCCCCTCCTTCAGTTGCCACTGTCTAAACTAGTGTACCAAAATGAAAATAATTACCATGACCCCAAAAATTGTGCCCCCGAGTTAATCAAAATAGTATTCCATGGAGGATGAAGACATTTATATATATTTTGTTGTTGTTGTTGTTGTTGTCACTACTTATTTTCATGAAATTTTAAAAATAAAGATGCTTCTATTCTGTTTGTGTGGATGGACAGTCCATGGTCTCATTAAATGATTCTGGAAAAAAGAGAATACAAATTCTACCTCCACATGTGACAAACACTTTTTTTTTTGTGACACTTTAAAGAATTTTTAAATTTTAATTTTTAAAAATGCAAGTTTTAAAAACCAAAGGGAAATTTTTACATTATTTACAACCACATGTCAAATCAGTTGCATAATTTGCACCTAAGTGCTTTTTTTTTTATTGGTTGTTCAAAACATTATAAAGCTCTTGACATATCATATTTCATACATTAGATTCAAGTTGGTTATGAACTCCCAATTTTACCCCAAATACAGATTGCAGAATCACATCGGTTACACATCCACATTTTTACATAATGCCCTATTAGTAACTGTTGTATTCTGCTACCTTTCCTATCCTCTACCATCCCCTCTCCCTCCCCTCCCATCTTCTCTCTCTACCCCATCCACTGTAATTCATATCTCTCCTTGTTTATTTTCCCATTCCCCTCACAACCTGTTATATGTAATTTTGTATAACAATGAGGGTCTCCCTCCATTACCATGCAATTTCCCTTTTCTCTCCCTTTCCATCCCACCTCATGTATCTGTTTAATGTTAATCTTTTCTTCCTGCTCTTCCTCCCTGCTCTGTTCTTAGTTGCTCTCATTATATCAAAGAAGACATTTGGTATTTGTTTTTTATGCAGGGAAATGGATGGCACTAGAGCAGATTATGCTTAGTGGCAAACACTTTTATAACATAAAGTCTGGTAATTTCCTAATTCTATCACATTTGACTATTCTATCATAGTTGACTTCCCAACTAACCTTCCTTTCTTCAATATGTTCTATAATACAAACTTTCATGAGGCTGAATTTAAATTAATATTATTTTGAACATTTATCAATACTCCTTATTGAATTCTAAGATACCAAATTTCTAGGACATGATTTCTAAACTCATCTAAAGCCACCTCCTTCTGGATCTGTGTTTTAAGGATTGTCCAATTTTTAAAACTATAATAACAAATCTTGTGTAAATTGGTTGCAAATCTAATTCCATTATGAGATTATCAGCCCATCAGATAAAAAGAAAAGCCAGAATCCCCACAGAAACAGTTTTTTTCTAAATGATGCCACATGGGCCAAAATTTGCTCAAAATGCAATTTAGGATGCTCTCCAATGAGTGTTACACCCTAACTCAGCATGGTTTGTAATTATGGCATTATGGAAAAAGCCAAAGAAGAGAATTACATCTGCAGTTTTCACAACCATTTTTTCGCTCTGAGTGCCAAGATAATTCAGAGTAAAACAAATGCCCTGTGTCCAAGCTAGGATTCAAATTTGAAGATCCCTCATGGCTCCCAATCTTTTTTCTGGATAACAAACTTAACCCACTACCTCCACTACTACAGTCCTCAATATCATACTGTCCTTCCTCCCAGTGATATAGTTATGATTAAACTCTTCTCTAATAATAATAATAATAATAATAATAATAATAATAATAATAATAAATTGGCAGATGGCAGTCAAGTCAAATACTTATATTGTCTGCGTTTTTGCTTTCTTATCTATTAAAAGTACATTGAGATCTAAAGACGTTCATGTCTTTCTGCCTGCATACATACTCACTGTTTTGTTCATTCTAAGGGGCTTGGTAAGAATCTGTTAAAATGAATTAAATTTTGTTATGAGTGAATTCATCAAGAAAAGACCCTAATGCTCAAATAAGTAAAAGCCCTTTGTTCCCTCAGCATCTTCCCCTGGAGAAACAGCCTGGGGGCAGGAAGAAACATAAAGGGGATCAAGGGAGGAACTGTAACAGAGAGTTAAATTAGAATTATTATAGGGAATTCTGTTTCCTACAATTTCAGCACCCAACAGCAGCCACATTTGTAGGAAAAAAAAGGGGGGGTGGGGGTGATAGTCATTGCTCACAATGAGTCTAACCATAAACAAGTGAACAAACTAAAACTATAGAAAACAGTGGACCCTGAAGCCTTGACATTTAAAACTCACTTAAGAAAAAAAATATTCAAATAGGTATGTATCTTATTAGTAGATTAGGTAGACCCTTAGACTTTTTCTCTTCTTCTAGTAACTTAGAAACAAAGAGTGTTTGATTAATTCTCTTCTAAGAATTTACAATTTATTGGGGTTATAGTATTTCCTAGTTCCAAAGACTGAAAAACCACAACCAATGGAAAAGAAGAGAAAAAAAGAAAAAAAGAAAAAAAAATTCCCTTTTTACTGGATAGCTAGATGGAAACATTGGGAACTCTAAGCCACTAGGATATCTTGAAATAGCACATAGTTGTCATGTCAGATGAAGTGTATGAGGTGACAAATTTTAGTTTCTCAGAGCAGTATTAACTGGTTTATATTTCATATAATTATTTTGATTACTGGCTAGATTTTTGAGTTTAACACTTAAATATTATAAGACGTGTGGGTTGGTTAACAATACACTAAAAATATTTTAGTATGGAAGTCCTTGGTGGTTTTTCATTTAAATCCACAACTAGTATAAAGTAACATCACTTGATGGTATCTGTTCTAGAGTTCATTTTGGGGTTTTTGATAGAAATAAATCACTTCATTTGTGAGTGTGCCTTTTGTCCTCCTTGAAAAGTAGATAAGAATAATACACAAATACTAGGGCTTCATGTGGCCGCTATATTGAAATATAATTATGGACATGCCTTGCCTTCATAAATTCTCTTCTTTATGGGCTTCCATGATTGACCTGTAATGCAAAGTCTTTCTAATCTTGGACTTCTCAGTGACCTTACAGTTAGGAGATCAAAGAAGACAATAATTTCACATTACCAGCATTTGGGGGATCACATTTAGAATATTTGTGTTCTACTGTCAGCATCTTATTTTTAGAACAATAAAAAAAAAACAAGAATGTTTGCTTTATGCTAGGATGATAGCAGACTGGAGAACAAAGATACATGAATAATAGCTGATGGAACTGAGGGTGGCTCACCTGTGGATTCAGGGCTTCTAAAAAATGAATCACAGAGAAGCATTGAAATTTCTTCTGCAAAGCTCCCATGATATGAAAGCAGAGATGGACAGCACAGACCCAACTCTTCCCAGGCACACACCTAAACCATTTCCCTGCTGTTCTTGCAGTTAGGAAGGGCTGTATGGTTGATTTCTAACCAATGAAATAGGCTATTTCCACATCCAGCAGTAAAACCTCCCAGGTGATTTTCTAAGTTCTCCTGAGAAAATTAGTAACAATTTGTAGATTAGTAACAATTCCTAGACCCAAGCCTTGCTCTGGCTCAACTCTGATGCTTCTTATTCCAGGATCTTCTAGAGGGTGTTTCTGTTGTCTCATCCTTCTCTCACTCTCTGAGCCTTTGCTGATTCCCTTAGGTATCTGCATTTGTGGGACTACTTATAGTCTCTCTTTATAGCTTTTTTTTTTTGGGGGGGGGGGTTCCCGTCCCAGCCAAAAAAGAAATTCTCCCTGTGAGTGGATACATTCTTCCACATGTTCTCCTGGGTTCCTACCCATATACCCCTTAACATGCCCACATGTTAGAAATAAGAAATTTCGTTCTTAGGCCATTTCTATTAACCAGAGAACAACTCATTAAACCAAGCACTTCTAGTACTTAGTGACACACTCCTAATCTCCAGGTGTCTGTCTTTCCATCCACAGCCAAAAAAAAAAAAAAAAAACATTTAGAAAATGAGGCTCTATTTGCTGAGTTAGTTTCAGATTCATAGAAACATCTGCTCATCTTCTTGAGTGGACATGAACACTGCACAGAGTTGACACCAGGGGGTCAAGGGCAAAGATGAAAATCTGACAACCCATGTACAGTTTTCTACGCAAACCATAATATCCTCTTTTAACCTCTAATGTTTAACTCAGTCCAGGCCTTCATATTTAAACAGCATAGATCAGTTTTCTTCATATGAAAAGGAACATTTTTATCTCCTTTAGTTAGTTCTCATACTAAACACACAAACATACAGATTTTTTTCAAAAATAACTTACATATTTTGTAAATTAAAATATTTTTTCTAGCCTCAAATAATATGTGTGTGTGTGTGGGGGGGGTAGAATCAACCTTTTTTTTTTTTAATCTATCCCATCTCTCTCAAATAATTTACTTTTGTTTATACAGATGATGCTAACTCGGGTTTTTGTTTTATTTTGTTTTGTTTTTTTACAACACATGGATATACCATGGATTGCTTATGCAACAGCATAAGAAAATGTATATTCCCAGTTTCCCAAGGAAACGCAACCAACAGTTCTGTTTCTTTCCTCAAGCTAACCCACTCCCTACCAGGCATATTGACATGACAATAACATTTCAAACTTTCTCAGGATTCTTCCCACCTTTAATTCCCCACCTGTCCCCTCACTCTCAGCCAAGGAAAACAGAACTCCTAGGGGGGGCGGGGGGAACTTCCTCATTTGCCTCATAACAAGCACACAAACATAAGCATCTTTGCAAATCCTTCCCTCCAACTCTTCTCATGAGCCAAAACCATCATTATTTATTTTTTCTCTCAATAGCTGTCAGCTTCCTATCAACTGAAGCTTTACCATTGACCTTTTTTTAGGGATATATGAACTGATTTTTATTTTATATTTTGATAATTATATTATCAAATTATGTTACTGTTTCTTTACACATTCTCTTTTGTGTAACTTATTAACCATTTTGCTGTTTGTGGGTCCATAAAATAATTTTCTTTCTGGTTGTAAACAAAACAGAGGAAGGGTAAAACTGTCTATGCAACTTAAGTGCCTACTCAAGTCTCCTAATTACAAATATTTCTAAAGAAGTATACAACTCTGGTCATATCACTGACTTTTTAAAATTGTAGACGGACAGGATACCTTTATTTTATTTTTATGTGGTGCTGAGGATCGAACTCAGTGCCTCACACATGCCAGGTAAGCATCCTACCACTAACTCCAGCCCCAGCCCATACCTTTGACTTTTAAGCATACTGAAGTTTCTCCCATCTAACATAAAAACAAAACAAAAAACTTTTGCAAATGCTTCATTTTCTGTTTTTCTTTTCTCATCAGACTGGTATATTCTCACCTTATCCAAATTTACCAGCCTTCACTGACTCTTCAGTCTGCTCTAGTCTCTGTTTTCATCATAAAATAGCTCTTGCTAAGGTCAACAACTACCATGTCAATAGCTCCAGAGAACTTTTTGGCCATTCTTTTTTTTTTTTTTCAAGAGAGAGAGAGAATTTTTTTCAATATTTATTTTTCAGTTTTCGGCGGACACAACATCTTTGTATGTGATGCTGAGGATTAAACCCGGGCTGCATACATGCCAGGCGAGCGCGCTACTGCTTGAGCCATATCCCCAGCCCAGTCATTCTATCTTTATCAAAACGTTATCTCCCCTTTGTTTCCAAGACTCCACTGCTTTCTGTCATATCTTAGGTGAGATTCTTACGTCTCCTTTATAAGTTGATCTTCCTCCATGCAGCTGTGAGAGTATTTAAAATAAAATGTCACAAAACGTGTCCCACCTGGCTCATCCAACATACCTGTCAATAGTTAATGGAAATTTTTTGTCTCGTGCCTTCTTCAAAAATACCTTACAGCAAAATAACATAGGACATTGATTTTCATGCCTGCTCTTAAAAGAGACATTCTGATGCCAGGCCACCTCTCAACACTGTCAGCTTTAAAGTGAAGTTAAAAATGTCTCCAAGGAGCTGGCAATAGCAAGGACTCCTCAAAGACAACGCTGAACTTGAGGCCAACTGGAAGGTTGACATAAGGCACACAAAACAGAAGAAAACAAAGTATATTTAATTATATAGCACCTAGGAAATGATATCTTAAAAGGTCTTGCTTGGACAAGAAAACCCACAGAGAGGTAATTCATATGTCAAAAGAGTCCATGTATAATGACATAGAAGGAGAAAAACAACTGAGAGAATATGGTAAGACTCCCCAGGATATAACAATTATATCACCATTAAAATAATTTCATTTGGGGAGTCAGAACTAGGAGATGAATATTATCTGCTAAGCCTTAAAAACAAATAAAAAGTTCCAATTCTTTCATTCCCACTAAGATTTGTTACATCTCTACTGTTCCCTAAGCTAATTCCCAAGTTACCTAAGTCAAACAAGAATGAAACAATGGACAAAATTCTTAAGAGACAGGTTCTTTGGAGCCATAAGAAAATTATAAGATAGAAAGTAAACTTAGCCATCCTCATATTAATTTAGCTATAGTTCAGATACATTGATTTTTTAAATCCAAGATTTCAGGTCTCTCTGTATGTAGGCCCTTCAAATTCTTAATGAAGAATACCAAAACATTTTTTGGTGGGGGGATAGTGTGGATTAAACCCAAGGGGCTTAACCACTGAGACACACCCCCAGCCCTTGCTTTTTATTGTATCACTGAGTTGCTAAGTGCCTTGCTTAGTTGCTGAGGCTGGCTTTGAACTCATGATCCTCCTGCCTCAGCCTCCCAAGCCGCTGGGATTACAGGTGTGCAGCTCCACGCCCTGCCAGAACTTTTGATACATGAGTCAGAACTTTTGATAGATGATTTGTGATGTCTTTAAGTGGAAGTCAAGGTACAGTGGCTTTCCCTTGATAACAACCTGTAAAAGTTAAGAAAAGAAGGGATAACTATAAAAGGAGAACTGAACTAAAAGAAACTATACAGAACTTTCTCTGGCTCTTTTTCTATAATTTTTAAAATCTTGGGATAATTGAAGAGTCACAAACAGTTTTAAGAAATAATATAGGAATGTCCAGAATATCCTTTACTCAGTTTTCCCCAATGGCAATGATATTACAACCAGGATATTGATATTGATACAGTTCCAACCCACAAAGATGTCCCACATTCCCCTTCAAACAGCCACACCTATCTCCCACCTAGTTTTCACTCTTCTGAATCCCTGACAACTATACTTCTACACTAATTTGCTTTCCATTGCAAGCTTGCATCATCTCATCAATTTTATATAATTGAATTATACAGCACATGACTATGATTCAGGGGTTAACTTTTTTCACTCATTCTAATTCTCTAGAGAGTCACTCAGGTTGTCATGTATACCAATAGTTTGTTCCTTTTCATTGCTGAGTGGTAGTCCATGGTGTGAATGGAACACATCTGGTTTAACCATTCACCTACTGTTTCCAGTTGTAGGCTATTAAGAATAAGATTGCTATAAACACCTTGCATAGGTTTTTAAGTGAATATGGAGGTCTTCATCTCTCTGGTATAAATGCCCAGGAGTGTGTTTGCTGGATAGATTGGTAGCTAAGTGTCTTTTTTTTTTTTTTTAAGAAACAGCCAAACTGCTTTCCAGAGTGACTACACATTTGACTTTCCCACTATGCATGGATGAGCGATCCCATCTGCCTCTGCCCTTGCCAGTACTTGATGTTGTCACTACTTTAATTTAAGCAATATGATAGTTGCCTCTGGCTCTCTTTTGAAAGTATAAATATAGACAACAGTAGACACTTGCCTCCAATCAGGGATAGTATTGAAACCTTTAATTCAGGAACTTAACTTTTGCCATTAGTTTTTCCTAAACTCTGATGAGCAAAATTCAGAAAGTTGCACGCCTAGATTATCAGAAAATTTTAAAAATTAAATAATAAATGTCCAATCATGTAATTCCCTTCACTAAAAAAAAAAGCTTCATGAACATAGTGTTTCCTGTTCACCCCATTTAGTACTAATATTTGTTACTGTGATTCTCTTAAACAAGAAGTCTTGCCCATGCAGAGCTGTTTGCTCACCAACATATTGAACCCATTCAGAAATCATTGGTTATTTCTCAGTATTAACAGATATTCTACTATTTTACCACCAGTTATACTGCACTCCTGATGGTTACAGCTTGGTTCATTTCTAAAAATGTCTGAGCTTAGATTGCACTGACATTAAACCATATCACATAGGCCAAACAACTGTATCTTTTTTTTTTTTTAATATTTATTTTATTTAGTTTTCGGCAGACACAACATCTTTGTTTGTATGTGGTGCTGAGGATCGAACCCGGGCCGCACGCATGCCAGGCGAGCGCGCTACCACTTGAGCCACATCCCCAGCCCAAAAACAACTGTATCTTTTCACAGAGGGTGGGTACAGTAAAAGCCACCAGGCTTTCTTTCCTACTTTTCTAGAAGCTTCCTGTCTCCATGAGACTGATGACTTCTTTATCATCTGCTTGAAAAATCCCACACCATAGAAAAATATTTTCAATAGATAATTATTTGATAAATATGTACCTGGGGGAGGTAAATATTTATGTCTATGCGCTACAATCCTGGCTGAGCCTGGCAACTTAATTGATATTGAATAGATTAACAGGAGAAAAGCATATAAGTTCTATATGACATGGGAGCCCTCACAAGGCAACAAAGGCACAAAGAAAATGCTTTCATATTAGCTTGAACAAAGAGAGGCAATTGTGGAAAAGTAATTAAATTATATGGGGATAAGATAAGAATTATTTTAATAAGGTCTGTTTACACAGTATTCTCTTAGCCAGAACTCTCCATCAAAGAATGTTTCCTTTGTCCTGGTACAAAGAAGGCATTTTCCTCATCAGTTTTATCTCTTGTCAGGGAAGAAGAAAAAAAAAAAAAGGAGAAATTAGAATGCCCTTCTTACATCTGCTGTTATCCAAGTACCTTAAGCTCAAAATAACCCTTATACCAAAAGTGGCATATTTTGCCACTTCCCTACTAAATCTGAATACATGTATACCTATGTCCCATCTATTTCACTCCTGTGACATGCCTAGCAGAAATGTACACATGTAAGCCAAAAAGATCTACAATGACTATGGTAATGGCATTATTTATAGAAGTTCCAAACTGAAAACACCTTAAATGTCCATCAACAGTATAATGCATACGTAAACTGTCCTATGTCAAATGCAATAGAATATTTTAGAGTGGTGAACCAGGACTTTCTGCTCTTTATAGAATAAGAAATACTATGGATACCTATCACAAACACAATGTTGAAAGTCAAAAAAGAATACACACTGAATGATTCCATTTATACCGAGTTCAAAAATTATTTGGAGGTAGTAAGTGGAAGGAGGTCAGAGGGGGATAACTAGGGGGCTGATAACGTTCAATCTCTCTATCTGAAGGGAAGTTGTGTGGTTACGTTCACTATATGACAATTCATCACAGTGAACAATGATTTCTGTATTTTTCTGTAATTCTATTAAATCTAATATTGCAGTTTATACGGCTTTTAAAAGGATGAGAAAGATTTAAATGAAGGTAATTATGATAATGGCAATCATGATAATGATGATGGAGTCAGTCCCTTCTCTGCCTCAGGTAACAGTCACTAACCCTCTTGCACAAAAGTTTAATCCTGCTTAGGGCATTAGGGTTCAGAAGACTGGTTTTAACAAAAAGTTCACCAGGCAGGGTCTGTCACCCTATTCTAGTAGACTTGGATAGTTCAGCCCCTTTCTGACAATGACTAAGAGGTCACAATAGGGGTGTTGTTGGTACTACCTAGATAAGTAAATAGTCATGTCCCGGGGAAAGTAGACTTTCCTAGGGTTTGGTGAGGTTTCTGTCACTCTGAGAAGAGTCCATTCTGCAGACTCTCCAAGGAAAAAATAGAGCCCCACAGGTGCATGTCACTCTAGGGAGGATATGCAGTAACCACACTCCTGGTGAATCTCCAAGCAGGTAGATAAAATTAAGCTACCGAGAGGAGAATATACATTTTCCATGAAATAAATCTTGGTCTGATACTTTAATGCTTGAACTGCTCTGAAAAGGGTATTAATGATGCAGTTATAATGGCAATCCATTATATTTATTTAATTCAATTTAAACATTTATGAAGTACCATCTCTATGCCAGGCACTGTGTTAGATGTGGTAATGCAATGGTAAGCAAGAGACACAAAGCCTCTGTCCTCAAATAGGGCCACAATCGAGCAAAGAATATAGACAAATAAAGCCAAGCAATTAAGTATGCAAATGGTAACATAAAAGTCTATAGCAGGAGTCAGGGAAGGGATCCAGGGCTTTCTGCCAACTGTAAAGAATGGTCTTGGCATCCCAGAGAAGTGGGAAGGAGTACGAGGAAAGACAAGCCACAGGAGAGCACAGAAGTGGGCAGCATGGGCAGCCCCTACAGTGTGGTGAGCCGCTTCTGCCGTTTATGCAAATTATGGTCGCCATTACAAGATGGCGCTGGCTCCGCTGTGGTCTGTGACAAACAACTCCTTATTTGGGAGAGTTGGCGCATGACTTTTCATCACCCTATGAGAAAGCTCCACGTGGCTGCTTTGCATTGGGGCTTGAGATGCTTTATTAAGGCTGGGAGGGGCATCCGAGAGAGAGATGAAGAACTATCAAGGGCCTGAAATAAACTACTGAAAGAAGATTCCTGAGTGTTGCGTCTTCCTTGCAGGCAAGAAGTCGCGACACTACAGGAGGACTAACAACCCTGGAAATCTGAGAATGGGACCATGGCAACAGACAGACCATGCCAGGTGACCCATGCAGGCAGGCATTCTGACAACTCTTTAGAAAATCAAAATGTATGCCATAAGGCAAAAACATACTTTGGATGACAGTATATATGGTATAACCATTTATATGGTATAACAGTATATATGGTAATTTCTGGGACATCTGAGTCCTTGCTAGCCAGAAAATATGCAGGAATCTCCTGTACTGGCCTGATTAGCTGCACAGCCATCATAAGATCCACACACTTAGCATAATGGCTCTAGAGTGCAATATTCCCATCAGCACACTTGATGTGGAATCTCTCACTGGACTATAATTATATTTTATGTCCCATTAATAATAAAGATGAAATAATAGTTTGTTCTACTGTCACAGTGACTCAGGAAATATTTATTGCATTTCACTATGGCTTTGAACTCCTAAGCCTCCTGCCTCGGCCTCCCAGGCCACTGAGATTACAGTGTGCACCACTGAGCCCGGTGAGTACAAGACTTTTTAAAGGAATAGTCTTTCCACTAAGCCATTTCACCTGCTGTGTCTGCATAGCAGTCTTCTTCCAGAAGCTACTTAATAGCTATAGGAATAGCTTACTCCAAGAGCTACTTAATAGCTATAGGAATCCTACTCATGTTCCTTCTTTTTCCTGCTTCAAAACTCACTCTGAATCTCTAACAAGTATACGGCATTGAGGTCCTTGCTTATTGATCTGTACATTGACACCAGTCTTTGGATACAAAAAAAAAAAAAATGAAATCTTACCTAAACTATATTTGTTATGCTTGCTGTTAGTGTGCAAATTTAAAATAAACATTTCAGCAACTTTTAAGCATATTTTGTATAATGACAATGTCTGAGGTAGGAAAAGTTCTAAAAATCTAAGCTTAAGGCCAAGAAACACTTTGTAAAAATACAAGAAAAAATTGACATCATCCAAAGGCTAATAAAGATATTAGCTATCTTTATAGCCATAGTCCACATAATTGTCCAAAACATATTCATTCAGATTAACAATAACAAAAATATTAAACAGTCAAATCGGTGGCCATATATACATGCAATTCTGAGTCATTTAAACAAAAGAGCCCTCACGCTGTTAAGATTTGTGATTCATGAGAGAGTCAGAATTTCATCAGAGAAAAGTAAAAATGCCTAACACAAGTCAAGGGGTAGCAGACACTGAGCTCAGAAATTATAACCCGTGTTCTGTGTCATGGTAATCTGGCTCTAGAGCCCTGCTATTCTAGAGGCTTGTGCAAAGCTTAGTGTGACCTGCCCCAGAGAAGTTTGGCTATCAGGTCAGGGCAGTGAGCTGCATGGTCAAAAGGAAAGGATGACCTTCTCAGGGTTTCTTCATTATACTGAGCTCTCACCAACAGCCCACTCATCTCAACTCCAGTTCAGGTATGACTCGCTCTCCCCTCTGATTCACTCTGGGGCTCATCTTTAAAATACAGATACTAACCTGCTAAAACATCCCCGAGGCTAAAAGCTTAAAATATATGAAAGATGAATAAGTGCACCTGGGGCTCTGAGGACTAATGCCATAAAACTGTCATCGCTCCCCAACAAACATTATTTCGCCCACTCACTCGATGTACAATCTGTGGCCCGTTCACACTGCATATGGCTGTGGACAGAAAACACCTCAGTTCAAAATGGGCACAGTGGGTCTGGAAGAGGCTTCTGCCACAGTGTTCTCTCCCCAAGTTTAGCTTTGAACCTTATCTCCAACATAAGGATGCTGAACAAGCCCTCATGGAAGCTCCAAAGGTTGTGAATATGGATTCTAACTCTTAAGTCAAGGTTGACTTTCTAGTGGCCTGAGCAAAGCATTATTTAAAAATCTAAAGCACCTGCAGCATGGACTCTGTGCTCCCTTTAAAAATGGCAACATTTTCAACACACCAGAGAGAGCTGATCAAATTATTTTATGTGCTTATACAAACATGGCATAATGAATCCCTCTATTATATATAATTATAATGCACCAGTAAAAAAAAGTAAGTTTTTAAAAAGGAGAGACTATTTTAGATAAAAAGGACTTTCAGGGAAAGAGAGTCCCTCCATCTCTCCCAGGAGCCTTTCCAAGCAGTTGTAACTCCAGCCAGGAGTCCTATACATTCTTACCACAACCAATGCTGCTCTTTCACCTGTGTGCTCTTCTCCTGGGCACTTTGAAGTTGAGGATGCTCTGCCCTGACTCTAGAAAGGTCTCATTAACAAAGGACAGTACTTAACTAATTATTACACTTGCTATTTCCTTTACTTTTTTCCTGAGCAAATAATATTATTTTGGTAATTTATTCTATAAGACTAAAAGGAAACTGAAACACACTAACAGGAATGAAAAGAACAGAAAGAACGTGGTCTCTATTCTTAAAGAAGGTTCAGATATAGCTATGGATGGAAAGAACATAAAAACAATGAATAACAATACAAAACAGACTGCAATTAAGTTCTGAAATGAGCCAGTCAAACAAGTGCCACAGACAGTAAGGTGGGAGATGTGCCTGTGGGGAGTGGTGCTAGTGACAGGGCCTTCAGGGGAGCTGGTGATTGAGTAGGGGTGGGGAAAGTCCTGAGTCATGGTCCTGACCTTCTATGCAGTGGACTCTTTGTAAGCCTGCAGTCTTCTCTCAACCCTTAAAAATATATGAAATAAAATGCATTGGATTACAGAGGAAACCAATTACAGTCATTTCTGATATAATGTCTGCTTTGAAAACATGAGTTTGCTCCAATGCAATTGATACATTTGAAAACAATTTGGACTGAACATGGACTTCATGTTTGTTCATGCAACATTCCATTACTAGAAACACTAGGTGAATGAAAACAAGGGCACCCTGTGAACCAGCCACATAGGAATACACATAATGTGCAATCATACTTCCAACTTCTACCTTCTCTACCAGATGCACTGTGAGCTGTAGCCAACTACACCTGCTGGTGACCTTTCCATCTGATGGCAAATAATCCCTATGGATAAGAATGCAGAAATATGAACCATTTCCAACAAGCTTCAGGTCTTTTCCTAACATGAGGTACCATATTTACTGTAGTATGTATATATTTCTTAACCATTTAATATATAACTTTGTCTACCTGTGCTACTATCTTTATTAAATTCTTGTCTTTTTTGTAAATATATTTTAATGGCCAATAGACCTTTATTTTATTTATTTATATGTAGTGCTGAGGATCGAACCCAGTGCTTCACACATGCTAGGCAAGCACTCTAACACTGAGCTACAACCTCAGCCCAAATTCTTGTCTTTTTAGAATGTATAACTGACAAATTTTTTGAGCACTATTCCCCCAACTCCATTTTCCCACGATTCCTGTGGTACTTATTGTGTTATTTTTTTCCAGCCATGGATTTTTAGAAACTTAATGTTGCCCTATACAGAATGATTATATATTTAAAATATTTTTAAAACAAATTTGTGAAGTAGTAATATATATACTTAGTCATTCACAAAGTAAACAATAAGACCTCATGGCTGGAAATACAAGCTATCATAATTTCCAAAGTGGTAAGCATAAATGACATATAGATATGTCTGTAACTATAATGTCACAAAAGAACAGTGTGATTACTATTGGTGACAGAAGCAGAAACTTCTAATACTCCTGTGGTTTTTTTCATCTGCAGTGAGGATTGGAGAAAAAAACTGAATTTCAGTTAGACATTAACAATAATAGCAATACAATTTTCTCTCCTCCAGTTTCAGTGATGTCCTGAATTCTATTCACCCTCTGGGTAAAGAACCCCTGTTGCAGACAGAGGAGAACATGCAGAGCAAGTCCATGACAGAAAGTGAAGTGAGTAAGAGCATGATATGATGGGAATTGTTCAGCTGAATCTGATCATTTAGGACAGAGCGGGAGAGAAGGAAAAGGAGAGAACATATGGACATACAGAATGGATCAGTATCAAGGCCAGATAAGATTTCCTCTTGGTTTTTACATTTTAAAGAGCATTACACCTCCAGGGTCCACTTTGGTCCTATTCACAGGGCTGAATACTGACTCGCTGACTCACACTCATATCAACCAACACACGGCCTTTGTACCATAGGAGATTCAGTCACCCCCTTCCCAGTGTATTGTGATTTGGATGTGCTCCCCAAGTTTATGTGTTGGAAACTTGATCCCCAATGCAAGCAGTGTCAGAAACAGGTCTTCTGAGAGGCAACTGGGTCATAGGATAGAAACTCAATTGGATCAATGTCATTATCAAGGAGAGTTTGTTATCATGAGAAGAGATTGTTATAAAGGTGAGTCCTCCCCCTTGTGTCTTCTCCAATGCACATGCTCACTTGTTCTTTCACCTTCTATCATGTTGTGATGCAGTATGAAGGCCCTAGCCAGATGCTTCCACTCTGCCCTTGTCCTTCCCAACTCCCAGCACAGTGACCTAAATAAACTTTTCTTTATAAAATTCCTGGTCTCTGGTCTTCTGTTATAGCAACAGAAAACAAACTAAGTTCATATGAATTTGCCCATGTTCTCTTTCTTCCTGAAGTATGATACAATGTCAATATCACTCTGAATTTCTCTGTTGCCTGAATGTCTTCCCAATTTTGTCTTCTTGAGTACTTGGTTATGTAAAATGTCCTGTATCTATTATGAAAAGATATATTCTGATAGTTTACATTTAGTTTCAATTGATTAATAATGCCTTATTGGTAAGTACTTTGATCTGATAACAATGAATCCTAGCCTGGCTCCCAATAATTATTATCTTCAAATTTGATAACATTAACTTGTTGGATTGTGGAAGGTGGGAGTAGAATAATTATTATAAATCACCTGTAGACTTTAGTTCACCATAGGGATTCCAGTAGCCAGAGGGTAACTTCTATAAGCAACAAGATTTCTGATTCATCTCCTGCTCTGAATGTATTCCTACCTGTTTTACCATACAAGATACATCCTCTAGATACCCATTTGCTGCGTTCTTGATCTCCATCCCATGGCATATTTCCTATTTAGGATAAGTATGGGTGCTGAGGTAGGGCTCTGGGCTGGAGATGCACCCATGGTAGGAGCAAGGAAAAGACAGAAGAAGCACAGAAGTGAGGGGCCACCACTCAGACCAAACATGCCCTGTTTCCAAGTAAATGTCCTGCTATGCTTGCTTTAAAACAGAAAGGTAAGGTTCCTCTGTAGCGTATTCAAACCACTACCTAGAAAAATGCTGAGCCAGTTGGGCTAATGGGGTATGAGAGCTCTGAAAGGAAGGAACTTGGTTCTCTTACAAACAAGAGATCCTTCCTGCTTTTGTTCCAGGTGATTCTGAGATTTCCAAATAAGCATAAAGGGAAAGAAGAGAATAATTGAAATCTAGATTCCCTAACCCTGTTCATGTTAGAGATGTTTGACTTTTGTCTGTTTTATGTTAGGCATTCCACATAATTTTTAAAAGTCAAAAGGTTGAAAACAATTGGACACAATGACCTTCTACTCCAAGCCTTCTAGAGAAAGGCAGACCAAGACCTGCTCTGGGAGCATGAAGAGAGCAGACAGACAGACACCCCTATTCAATGTGATGTGAGAAATAAAAGATGCCTACCCCAAATCATCTCCTTTCCATGCTCCTTGCAATTTTCATCTTCTTCATGCTGTCAAAGACAAAGCCAGACTCCAGTTAAAGTGGTAAGGGCAGATCTAGTCAGTAATGGACTACTGCAATAGGGATCGGGGCCAAGGGTGAAATTAATTGAACTTCAGTTTGTGCAGGTGTGACTGGGCGATTTAAAGGGAGCCTGAGAGAGTGAGGTGCCAGTAGAGTTGGGGGAATGAAACATCATAAAGGGTTGGTCAGCTCAGCTATGATAAGGCCGTGTGATGATGGCTGTCCATGAGCTGGCAATTACGGCAGTTCAGAGTCTATCTGCCCACAGTGGCCTTCTCCCCTTGAAGATTAAAATGATGGCTTTCAATTTCTTAGGAAAGATACTCTGAGTTTCAGGAGATACATATATATCTCAGAGGCTGCAGAGAAAATATTCGCCTTTATCAGCTCTTTATAGTAAGTGATCTAAGAAAGGGTGATCAGGAGCCTATCCTCAGGTACCAGCTGAACAAACAGTGATTTCTCCTGGCAGCCCTGGGTTTTATTAGGTAAATTTATTAAGTGGGGTTGGGCCATCCTAGGGATGCATTCTTGAACTGCTAGAAACTGTGCTTGTCTTTTAATGTGTGATAGGGAGATTCATTCATGTTCAGAATCTACTGTTTTTATAGGCCAAGTTGAAGCCTGGTTAAGAAGAGGACTCAGAGAAGGCCTGGCTACAATATGGTCAGGAAGGGAATTTTTGTTAATACCCAAAAGTATTTATAAATCATTAAGTGATGACATTAACACATCAAATCATCTGAAACAATTATCCCTTTAGCATCAACCAGCTTGGCCACATGGGCGCTGAGGCACGAGAGCTCTGGGGCTGGATATGCACCCAGGATAGGAGACTTTACAGAGCAAGGAAAGGACAGAAGAAGCACAGATGTGAGGGACCACTACTCAGACCAAACATGCCCTGTTTCCAAGTAACTGTCCTGTCATATTTTAAAACAGAAAGGTAAGGTTCCTCTGTAGCATAAACAATGGACTTACCAAAAGCCTTTTTAAAAGTTTATTCTTTTATGTTGAGTAAGAACCTACTTGAAAGCTTCTATCTGGCTTTGCTTAGCAGGCTCTCTATTCTAATAATGTAAAGATAAAATCAAGGCTGGTCCTTTTAATTACTACCAACTTGAATGTGGACAGTATTTTACTAATAAATGTGTTTTTGCTGCATGGCCATAGAAATAGAAAGCCCTGAACTCATTTTGATCACCAGGAAAGGTTCATTTTCTTAAGGGTGGAACTCTAGTATATACGATAGCATTTTCTGAGAGTGCTTTTCTCCTGTTGCAGAGTGCCTAATGGCTTCCTGAGTTGTACTCCTCCACAACGCAGCTTGGCAGCAAGATGTATTGATAGAATCTTACATTATTTTACAAACTGAAACACCAAGAACCTTGGGCTCCAAAGCAGCCTTGAATATTCACATAGAAGCAAGTAAATTTCTTATTTCATATAAAGACCTCCATTCCTCATTGTCTTTCACTTTGTCCCAAAGTGTCTTAATGGTGAAATGACACTACAGATGATCCATGACCTCTTCTTGCATAATCCTTCTCTTCATTTCCTGTCTGTCAGTTTCATACTTAACCGCAATTATGACAGTTCCCACACTGATAACATCCATCCAAGGGAGGGTGGCCAGACAAAGCACAGGATTCCCAGTTAAACTGAATTCCATAAAAATGATGAATGACTTGTAGTATAAGTATGTATTGTTTTAATTCTGGCAACTCTTTTCCTAGGCAAAAATCTACCATCCAATCTTTTCCTCTTTCCAGGTAAATAAAACATTGTTCTAGAAAGTTGTGGAAAAAATGCTAACTGCTTAAAATATAAATCATTAGATGAATGGCTTCTAGGAGCTAAGGTTATGTTGACTGCAAAGGGGTATGAAGAGATGATGATGATGATGATGATGATGATGATGATTAATTTTTTTGGTACCAGAGATTGAACTCAAGGGCACTCAAGCACTGAGCCATATCCCCAGCCCTATTTTGTATTTAATTTAGAGACAGGGTTTCACTGAGTTGCTTAGGGCCTCACTGTTGCTGAGACTGGCTTTGAACTCACAATCCTCCTGCTTTAGCCTCCCAAGCCACTGGGATTACAGGTGTGCACCACCATGCCTGGCTAAAGAGATTTTATCTTAATTGTGGTGGTATTTTATGATTGCATGCATCTGCTGTAACTTATAGGACTCTATAATTAAAAAGGGGTAGATTTAATTATAAGTCATTACCACCTAAATAAATACAACTTCTAAAATTAGTCAGTGAATATATACTACTCAATATCAGATAGATCTTACATGTTCCAGATATCATGTAATTCCTCTTTTGGCATCATCAAAGTAAATGCTCCACAGTAGCTATTTCTTTCTCTTTTATTTTTTTTCTAATTCTCCTAAAACCTATAATTCCAACATTACATCCCTCTCTGCAAATAGGTTTATTCATTCATGCAAGAAGTGTATAATATTAACTAGGTCTGAAGATACATAGGTGAAAAGAGAGTTCCTACAAATGACAGTCTCTCAATGGTTAGTGGACAAATAGACATGGATTTTTTTTTTAATGTATAACAGGTAAATACAAGATTCACTAAACAGAGAAAGAGCAAGCATTAAAGTCTCTTTAGTAACTCAAACAAAGTTCAAAATGCTTGTGTTCATTCAGCCTTTGAAGCAGGGAGTTATATTAAGTAGATAAAGTACATTGAGTAGCCAGGGAAAAGAAGCAAAAGATAATCTGAGCAGGTGGGCTATACAAATGATGGAAGCTCTTGTCATTTAGGTGCTGTCAGAATTCTGGCTTGTATAACAGAGATAAGTTCTGGTTAGTGGGAACAGAAAAGGCCAGCTCTGTTGGAAGGACACAGTGGCTCACAGACTCAGTTGGAGTCTGCAGCTCCAAGCACAGAAAATGGGCAAACACTCGGGGCATTCAGGATACTTCAGAGCAAGAATCACAACTACCATCCCATAGCAAGATTTACAACTAGGACTCTGCTGCTGCCAACACTGAAAACCAATGGACATCATCATGACACCCAGATTGTATTCTAACAGCTTCGTGGGTCCTGACCCACTTGCTCCAGATACCAAATCCCAGAATGAGTAACATGAGCACAGCCAACCTCGGGGGGCCGCCAGAGTGCAGAGAAGACCATAGAAATAGAAAGCCCTGAACTTGAAGAGCAGCTGCCTCCAAGATTATACTGCACAGGGAACTGCCCCAAATAGGAGAGAAGGTTGAATCTACACCTAATCTTCCTAGCTAGTTCATACCCAGGACCTCTGTCATCTTGGCACATCTGCTCTTTCTAACCCTGATCACCCACACTGGAAAGAAAATCTCTTCACCATTCTTTAGGTCTCATACTACCACGTTTACAATTTGTCACACTTTAGACTGAGTGATATTCGTTCTTCCAACTGGGAAGGTGCCTTTTGAAGGTAGGTATTTCATGGTGGCCATGTGTCTTTTTATTCCCCCTATACTCAGCACAGTGCCTTCCACAGACGCCTGCCTACTGCACATCTGTGCTCTGAGGCAACTCACCACGTACAGTTGGAAATGTGCCATTTTCATTTGGCAGGATCAAATCTCCATCAAATCAGACCTTTTAATTTCAGATCACAGAAGATTCCTGCCCTAAAGGCTACTGCCATGAACCAAACCTCAGTAAGGCAGATTATAAATCAGCCAAAACCACTGAAGATTGTATCAATGTGCGTGTGGCTTTGGAGCTGCCTCAGAACTGGCATGGAGCATGGCTGCAGCTGCCAGCAAGCTCTCTGAAGAAAGAAAAACAAGGATTCAGGCCCACAGTGTGATGTTCAGGGAATCCCTGATTACACAGCCTTTTTTGACATTGCATAAAGTAAACAAAAGAAAGTGCCTGTGAATTATCAAGCCTTTGACAAAGAAATAAAAGGACCTGCAGAGCATTCTATTACTTTTTCTTCTAATCTTGGGAAAAGAAATAATGTATTTCACTTGGCTCAGAAAAAAAAAAAAAAGAATTACATTAGTGAATTGGAGAGTCTTGTCTTCCCCCAATTGAACACAGAAATATTTAAGGATTGTAAAGGGGAATTTTATCTCAGGCCTTGATGTTATCCTGGTACAACGGTTCCCCTTTCAGCCATGACTGGCATGGGGTGACACTTCAGTCACCCCACCTCACCAGAAACTCCAAATGACCTCTTCCCTGGTGGGGTCAGTGAAGAACAATAGGACAGAACTGGGTCCTGCTATGCCCCTTCATGAAGTTGTTACATCATTTTGAACCAGACATGAGTCTCAAAGACCCATTTGCTGTCAAGTCTAGATTTTGACCAAATAAAGATTTTAGATTAAGGTGGCTATTTAAGTGGAGCTTTATGAAAATTCCAGGTAAGAGGGAGGGATAATGAAAAGTTACAAAGTACAGAGCAGAGTTATGATTCAATGAGGATGACAAACAATATTAGTAATAAGGATTTTCAAGGACATTGAACCTCAGAAAGCGATATCATTATCAGTCTTTGTTCTATATGTAATAGAAAGAAGAAAGAATATTTTTCTAGTGTTAAACTTTAATAAGTTTTTATTCTGCACTTCTGTAACCACCTAGTTAGGAAATAAATGTCAAAGTATTTTCTAGAGAACAGTCTTATTTTCATAAGTACACCAAAAAGAATAGTGCTGACTGAAAGAAGTCAGACTCGAAAGCCAAGGGAAGTCAACTCCCCTTTCATTATGAGTGAGCATCTAGTGCGCCAAAGCAATATCTGTTACTGCTCTGAATGGGAAATGATGTTTGTTTGTTTTTCCTGTTGAAGTCATGCTTATGCTTCAAACAATACAAAACATCATACAAAACTGTGGAGCCACAAATGACACTGAGCCCCTATCCCATTACAGGAGAGTAAACTGGATTTCAAATAGTCAAGTGACCAACCTGGGGGCATGTAGTAAGCCCACCCAGCAGGCATCCAGGCCTCCTGTCTCTGGCCCTGTCCCTTTCCTGCTCTTCTCCTGACTCCCATCCATGCCACACTGACTGTGGTTACCCCCTCTCCCAGAAGAGATCATAGTGGATTAACAGGAGTCTTTATGCAGAGCCTGAGAGCAGGTCACAGTGATCAGTTCACGCTGAGGTGGAGCTGGAAGAGCAAGGAGGACTTATGGTCATAGTGATTCTCTCTGGCTTGAGGTTCTCACACATACTTCTTTCCTTCCACCCTCTGCTCACTGCTATGAGTAACCCGCCACCATTCCCCAGGTGTTTTACTCAAACACAGGGTCAAAACTCCTGAAAAATTCTTAGAAGAACAAAAAACCAAGGCCATTTAAAGACTCAAAATACACACTCAGTGCCTTCAATTCACATTATCTTGTTAATACTTAAAACTAAGAATCCCTGCACCAAGCATTCACCAAACATAGGCAATTGTGTAGTTATTGCTTTGCCTTTAAAAGAGTACCATTTGTGAATCATTTGCAAAAGCCAGGCCGAAACTAACCTGAAAGAACCAGATCAGGATGTACAAAAACTCAGAACTATGCATCAGCTTGAAAACACAGTAAATATGGTACCCTGAAGTTAATTTGTCAATCAAACACAGACCCAACTCCTTTTACTCCACCAATGTCTGATCACCATGAATTTAAGGACAAGGAAGAGTAACAAGCGGCCCACCATGAATCCTACAGGTCCAGCTTCTCTCCTTAGGTGCCAGTTTTTCTTATTCTAAGACACAAAACCAATGTAAGCAATGCATTTTCAACAAATAAAAGATGTTTTCTTCCTTGAAACAAGTAAAGATCTAAAGTGCTTGTGAATGCCATGGGACTTCTTCATGGAAAGCAGAGAAAATAAGTGAGACTTGTTACTTGGAGGGTAGTCTCCTTCATAATCAAGATTCACTTCTTTTCCTAGATGTCATTTTCTCAGCTATAAAATGGAAGGCTGAACTAAATGCCCTTTAAAATCACTTCATGCATTGACATTTAGTAATCTACAATTATGAGGTATTCATACACTTTTGCATGTTCTTCTATCCTTCTCTATGCTTTATTATTTAGCAGCCACAATAAAATATTATCATTACTGTATAGTGGATAAGAGTGTGAGCTCTGAGTCTGGCAGCATAGTTATGTGACCTTAGAGAAGATTAACAGCCTCTGAGTCTCAGTTTCTTACACTTTAAAATGAGGCCCTTGTCTGAGGTTTTTTCCTAAGTCCCAGATTTGTTCACTTTGAATGAAAAAAAGGAATAAAAAATGCTGGGAGCAACAACTGACCTGGAGAAAACACTCCAAAAGCCTATCTGCTATTATCTTTTATTATTGCTTACTTGAGACCTTGTCTTAGACATGAAGACACAGCATTAGAGAAAAGCAGAAAATCCTTAATTCCTTGAGGTCAATAAATGTTCTCCCTGAGAATGAATGTAATTGGAAAGCCAATATAACAAAAAACTAATACTACTTTAAAACTTAGAAAAACTACTATTTTTCATACTGATAAAAATGTCTCAGGAAAGAAATTCTCAGGACTTAACAGAGTACTTCAATAAACCGTTTGCTCTCAAAAAGTAAGCAATTCAGGAGGTCGTTTTGGTAAAGCCTTGAGAGTTGGGCTTCTCTGGACAGGATTTTAATTTTCTGTCTTTGCTTATGTCCTTCCTGGTGGGTCTGTTAAGGCATCTTGTCAAGCTGCCCATTCTCTTAGATTAGCTAATTGTAATGTCAAGCTATGGCAAACAACCTAAGACAGATTGAATACGTACTCTTTGGGCTTTGTAGGACCCAGCTAACCACAAGCCTAAGTCAACTAGAATATATGAGGAAATTGTTAATTTTTAAATCATTCATTCTCAAGGTAACGTGCAAGGGTCTCATTCCATAGGGTTGTAAATGTTAATCATGCTCTCCAAATGACATGGATTCTTTGGAACTTGTCATGGCTCACATCTAATCATCAGTAAACTAAAGTCTTCTACTCTATTTGGCACAGGGCAGATGGAAACACCCTAGTCAAACACTGGAAAGATAAAATGACTCACATGGAACACAGTAGAGCCCAGAAAAGAAGAGGTTACTATCACCAATAAAGTAGTCATCCCATGTCCATGATTTTGCTTTCCACAGCTTCAATTACCTGAGGTGAACAATACATCATGATGCCTATACCATTTGCCTAATTTTAGCTTATTGGGCAGGCACCATATCATCTCCTATTGTCATAAGAAGGGCAAGTATAGGACAGTACAATATTTTGAAAGAAAGAGAGAACACATTCACATGACTTTCTTTCCAGTATATTTTATAAATGTTCTGCTTCATTTTTAGTGGTTGTTGTTAATCTCTTACTGTGCCTAATTTATAAATTAAATTCCGTCATAGGTATATATATAGAGAGAGAGAGAAAAAAAATAGTATATATGGAGTTTGACACTATGAGCTGTTTCAAGCAATCACTGATGGTCTTGAAATGCATTCCCTGCAGATAAGGGGGCATACTGCTGTGTCCTGGCACCCAATGTGTGAAGTATACTCACAAAGAGACGTTGCTACTCTGCAAATGGCACTGATGATGATGACGACACAACAACCACAATAACAATAATTTACACTTCACGCCTATTTACCAGGCACTGCACTAAATCCTCTAGACATAATTCCACATGCATCCTCATAAAACTCTGGGGACTGGTTGGGGCTGTTGCCTGTCTCAGGCCCATTCATCACCTTTCCCCTTTCTGTTCCCCTCTCAGCCAGCTTTTGGCTGTGTCTGGCTACAAGACAGTAGATGGGAGACTGGAAAAGCCAAAGCTTCTCTCCATTCTTTGCACCTTGAGCAGAATCTCAAAAACAAATGGATCTCTCCTATGCCTCCTCCAATTCCATGCTAATTATGGCTTCCTCTAAGTGACCTTAGCCCCTGGATCACAGTAACTTTGTCTCCAATATATTGTTCCTCCAAATTAGGATTAGTAGATGTGTCTTGCTATTACTGATAGTTGGCTTTTTTTGCAGTGACCCCATTAGGCTTCTCAGCTCTTCCTACCTGCATAATGAATTAAATCCCTTTGATTCAAATACTTAAGATGATTTATGTTTCTTCTTTTGGACTATTAACATTCTCATTTTACAGATGAAAAAAATTGAGAGGTGGTTTATCCAAGATTACAAAGCAATAAACTGTCAAATTTGGGCCCAATAATTTTGAACCATATTCTTGGACACTGCCTTATATTTTCTCTTCTTAATGAGATGACATAAAAACATAAAGGTTAGAAACATCAAGGGACTTCTAGATACCCCCTACTTCATGAACAATGAATCCTCATACACCTATTATCTTATTGCCAGTTTTTCTTTAAAAGACATGACCAAAGGTCTTCTCTGGACTGTGAGCTTTGCTGGGGGAATCTAAGTTCATACTTACACCAGTAACAATAAAACTCTGCATTCATTAGTTCGGGTTCTTGACTTTTTCCAGGCAACTTAAATTTAATGTTACAAAGTGAATACATAGATCATGAACTTCCTTAACTAAGTACCAGTCTCTTATAAAGCTGAAGGTTGTATCCATAGCGTATTGGGTAAAGGTATTTGTGAGACTACACTGAAGAATCCATAAGTCCTTCTGATTCCTACTAAGTGCTCACTAGACAGACAATGTTCCTACACTCAGTACCATGAACTACCCAATGAATCAAAGAACTTCATGCAAGAGTTGCTTCAATATTCACCAGCTACCTCAGTCTTAAAAGAAAGCAACACAAGGGATACATAGTACATCAGAGACAAATCGCTGAAGCACCCACAAGGGCATCTACTGAAGTTTAGTTGATCTTAAGCTCCATCCAAAGATTTCCTATAAAAGGGGAGATGTTTATGCAAGTTAAAAAAATTGTGTGTGTTGATGTGTAATCTTCTGTAGATTGACATGATTCCCACCAAATTTTTACATAGTTCTTTCACTGTATTAACTTGCTGATTTAAAATAAATTCCATTGATTTTCTTATTACTAAACTGGTATAGGCATATTTTAAAATATATATACATTTATATATATATATATATATATATATATATGAGTTTAAAGAAAAAATAGCAATGATCATGGAAATCTCAAAGATAACCTTTACTAATACTTAACTTTTTTGTTTCCTTACGGTCTTTTTATAAATTCCTTTTATTTTATGTTATTTTTTTTACAAAATTGAGATTATATTAAGTGTAGTTTGTGGCCCTACTTTTTTCAAAAATTAACCTTAAGCCTTTTCATTATTTAATTAATTTTAAATATGTAAAAATTTTAAATAGTTGCATTAAACTACAGCAAATGAACCTGCCACTAATTAACTTGTGCTTCTATATAAATATTAGATGATATTCAGCTTTTTAAGTTTTGAGAAGTATTTCTGAAAGAGTACTGTTAACAAAAAGCATTGAATTTCAGATTTTCCTTAGGTTATAATTCTAAGATATAGAATTACATTTCTAAAACTGCAATTATTGGATCAGGGAGTAAATATGTTTGAATGCTTGAGACATGTTCCAAATTGTTTCCAAGAATAATCCAAATTTCCATTTAAATAACAAAGTCACTGAAGTACTTTTGAAATCTATCCATAACCTCTTATTTTCCTTTAACAAATCAAATTTATATTCACTGAGTAAAAAAAAAAAAAGCTAACAGATCAATTACGACTTTAAATTTATGAGTATTGTTTTCTTCCACTTTTCATCATCTTCTGGTCTGTAAAATCTTACAGGAACAAAAAAATGAAGGATGTTCAGGCAAAACACGGTGTGTTTTACGATGGATTTTGATTTGCTAGAATGTTTCCTCTTTCGCACAGTATTGTGGTAATGATGAGTCACTTCTTGTATTTGTCTTATTCTCACTGCCCTTCCTAAGGGAAAATCATCCAGCATGTCCTCCCTGGTACTGAGTGGCTCTGAGAGTTCGGAGTAGGTGAGATGATATGGGTTCCGCTTATGACATCCTAACACCAACTGAAGGAAGAAATCTGTTGACATTCAGAAAGCAATAGGCAGAAAGGATAGCCTCAATTTTCTTTCTATATTCATCTTGCAGAATTTTAGAAAAAGTATTCATATGCTGTTCCCTAATATCCCAAATTACCATTATTTACCACCTCTTGTAAAAATGACAAGAAAATTTGTTCAGTCTATTTCTGCTGGTTTTCAATCCATAGCAAATTGCCACCCGAATGAATATTCACAGCTCTGCCCTATCCACTGGGCAGTAGCTCTAACTCATGGGGGACATTAAGCAACACTCACTAGGCAGGAATCAGGATATATATCTCCTGGCCCAAGCTCTGCCACTAATTGTGCAATCTAAGCTGCTCCTAGAATCCCAGGGGCTCCGTTTTTATATCTACAAAATAGGGTCTGAAGTAAAGGAGACAAACATTCTCATATTCCATAATTTTGATTTGAGTTCTTAATAAGCATTCCTTTTCTGAGTGGTAATTAAGCATCCTTCCCACCTATTTATGTCCCAGTTCCCCTTATCAATAAAAGTTCAATAATGGCTGGGCATCATGGTGCACACCTTTAATCCCAGTGGCTCAGGAGGCTGAGGAAGGAGGATCTCAAGTTCAAAGCCAGCCTCAGCAACAGCAAAGTGCTAAGCAACTCAGATCACATGGACATTTGTAGGAAATAAAGAGATTTGCTTTTAATGTAACCACAATAAAAAGCTATGGAAGGTTTTAAGCAGAAGGCTGACATGATCTGATTTATATCTTAAAAGATCACCTTGGTTGTATGTAGAGAATGGACTGTGTATTGTGTTTTCAGCCATACTAAAAAGAACTCCTATTCTCCCACAAAAACACCAAAAATATTTGTTCTGGAGAAAAACAACAAAAAGACAGGTTAAAATATTTGAAAATATTCTAATGCAGAAATGAATTAGAAAGAAAGGGAAATGCTCAGACACTCAAGTCAGTGAAAAAGCATCAGTCCAGGGAACTAAGTACACTACTAGGGTCAGCTTCTAGCATGTAGCTATAGTGTATCTCTGATGACCTAGAACTTCAGCTTGTTACAGAAGAGGTTTGGTGAATACGTATGCATAGTTCCACAAACCCAAGAAACTTAAAAGTTCCTCTCTCTCTCTCTCTCTCTCTCTCACACACACACACACACACATACACACACACACACACACCCCACATGAGAAATTGTCTTTTCACTAATATGATTTATAGAATTCAAGAATTAACCAAACCCACAGCATAATTCTGTGAGGAAAAAGTGAAACAGAAGGAAGAAGACAAAAAGCAGTCATGATTCCAGGTTTGCACAGTGGGGATGCAGGGTGACTCGAGACCTCCCCAAACTGTAACCTGCACCTGAAACTCCCTCCTCAGTTGTTTTCTGTGGGGTTTGAAGCAATCATAATCAGCCCAAGAAAATTAAAGCCTACTTTCAAAATAAGTGGGGACCCACACTAACATCCACCTACTTTGAAGATCTATGTGCCTGTTTGACCCACAAGGTATACAATAAACACTCAAGTACCTTTAATTTAACTTGTCTCAGTAAAATCTCAGAAGTGTTGGTATTGTCCTTGCCATCAGGATCAATGTAAGGCAGGTTAGTTTAATATGTCTACCCTCCAGCCAAATATTTTTCGGTTAGCAAACAAGAAACTGAGTAGTAAAACTCTGAAACGATTCTTACGATCACTTTCTCTGTTTCCACTATCTCTGTTTTTCCATTGCTTCCCAACTTCTCATGTGATGCCTCAAAGAGAAAAAGCCAAGTGTAGTATAAGGAAACTTGGATGTGTTCCCTGCAAAGTATTATTAAATAAACTATATCCTTTGAACTTCTAAATCTACCTCTGGGAATTCAAAGGTAGAACTGTGTAAAGTTCTTAAATATAGAAATGGTCTGCACAAAAGTATACCACACAGCATTAATTAGTATTAATAGAATAAAAAAATGTTCTGATATAATCAAGTGAACTATAATATTCATTGATGGAGTAGTAACAATATATTAGAGATGAAAATTCTTATAAAATTATGTTAAGTCCAATTCCTCAAAATTCAATTGCTAATATGATGACCTTCATGGAACTCTGGGGTATTTATTCCTTTTTCTCATCTTTTCCCTATATTACAAAAATTTGTTAAGAATTTTACATTATTTTTATAACTGTATATATATTATAAAGACAAAAAAATACATCTTCCAAAAAGATCTATGTTTTAAAGGATTAACCCCTAGGGTGACGCTATTAAGAGGTGGTGGGAACCTTTGGAAGGTGAGGCCTAGTAGAAGGTCTTACGTCATTGTGGGTGTGCCCTGGAAAGGGATTGTGGGACCTCGGCCCCCTCCTCCTTCTCTTCTGCTTGCTAGTCACAAGGTGAACAGTACTGCTCCAAGGTGCTCCTGCCATAATGTGCTGACTCACCACAGGCCCAAAACAATGGCACCAACCAACAAAGGACTAAAGCCTCCAAATCTATGAGCCAAAGTCAGGTGATTGTCTCAGGTATTTTTGTCATTGGTTGAAAGCCAACTAATACAAATAGAAAATGTAACTTCTAACCTCAATGCCCTAACATTAGATAAGAAATAGAATCCCATGCCCAACTATTCTCAAAATAGAATCTGTAATTCCAATTTGCTAAGATTCAAGTAGGTGACTATTAGAGAAAGTATGCTAATGACTTTAATGTTAATTCAAGAAGTATTAATGACCATATAGATACAAAACATCTTCAAGAGAACACTTTCCCAAAATGTATGCAAACTTTTAAATGAAAACCTAATACCATAAAGTAAATTTGGAATCAAATAGGTAAGGTAGGATAGAGAGTCCAGCATAACACAATAGGAAAACATTGAAATTTATTAGGATATAGCAATGCTAAATGCCAGTGATGACACCAAGTAAAATACACATTGTTATTTTTTTTCATGTGCAGACTATAGTCAATACCTTGCCCCAGGGACTTCAAGTACTAGAAAAATAACCTTAAACTGAAAGAACATCTCTATGGATATTTTTAGATCAACAAAATATATCAAAGAAAAACAAAAACTCAAAAAACAGAAATGAAACTGATATAGTTTCATTTTAACATATAATTAAAAGGTTGAGACTCTCCAAGTTATAATGAATAAAATCAGATCTTACAATTATAGATCTTTGTATCTTAAAAAAAATCAAATAGTGATAGCACATATTTCTCAAGATAGCAAATACTTTATATTTTTCTGTATTTCTACTTGCACCATTCAGCAGTAGAGCACATTTAAAGATCAGAATCATGCCATTTTAAACTGTTGACGTTTACTATCCAAGGTAGAGCTAAAAGATTTCATTTCAAGTCAAAGTCCATGAATTCAATACCGATCCAATTGCTTACTTGAGCTATAAGAGGGCTTTTCTGAAAGTTATAAATGGGATCCCCAAATAAAAGCTTCAGGTGATGAAAATGCTGTTTCTTCAAATCATCTGTCCAACATCACTAATGGATCATGATGTCTTTTTATAAATAAGAGGTGTCTGAATCCTAACACTTTTTGAGGACCTTCTCTTCATCTTTTGTACATTAAAAATAAAGGGATTTCCAAGTGACTTATTAAGGGTTGCAAAAATATGCGTGCATGAAATCAACATATGTGTATCAGCATATGTACTGATGATAGTGCTTGGGGAAGCAGTTGTGTGCATCTCCTATTTTTTAAGAAAGCCCAATACCCACTTCATGAATTAAGCTAACTAAGTCAATGAACAGATTGCCAAGCAGTTGAAATATAGTCCTAGGCTATGAACCACTCAAATAAGCTCTTAGGTAGGTTATAGAGTCATTCCTGAAGATTGTAGGAAAGGATTTCAAACAATACCATCTGCTAGAACCACCACCCTGAAAATATTACCCTAGCCAATTATCACTTTAGAACACCACAGGAGTTCACTCCACCTGTGTTGGAACAACTTGGCTGCAATCCATAGTCACATCCTGGCTCTAGCTTTATAAATGTGGCTTCCATAGGAGCCAATACATTTAGAGTCTTGAGATAACAGATACTCCCAGCTATGTGTCATCTCCTGGCAGATAACACTGGTCAGCCACGTGTTGGATAAGCCTTCAAGCTTTCCTTGTCAGACTCTTTCCTTCTAGAACCCCAGCTTTCACTTATATCCTCTCTCCCATCTTCAGATTAGGAGTCCTCCATATGTGCCTCCCACTCAAATAGCAACTGAAGTAGGCCAAGAACCTCCCATGAACTTGTTACCTCCTGAGTCATTTATGGCAAGGGTCACAAGTACAAATGCAAACAGGTGCCAGGCAGATTACATAAATGAATTAAAATAAGGCCAGATCAAGAAATGTGTGAACCATCAGGAGCCAGCAAATGCATCCCACATCCAAAGTGGACAGCTTAGCCCTAGAAGTTGTCAACATGTATCATTGCAGGTCTGGTGGCCAAATGGTCTAAATGTTCGAATATATATATATAATTTTTTAGTGGCTCCTTTTTTCTTGAAACTGTTTGGGCCAAATAAAACATCATAATTTAGACTTTTTTGGTAGTCAAAGCCTTCATTCATGTTTAGATGGCTCTAAAATCACCTTAATACACTTACATGTGACCAGGATTTTGAAATATGCTGTTTAGAGCAAACAGAATCTTCCAGGAGCTTCAGCAGGTGTAAGCATTTGTCTGAGGGCATTAGTCATACAAGGTTCACAGGCTGTGAGCCAAAGAAGTCCAGCTTCCACCTGCTTTTGTTTCAATCAATTAAACCCTACAACAGGCAGATAAAAGGGTCTCAGTTGTCATTGCCAATCTTACACAGCTGAGTATGTACACAGCCATTTTTGGCACTATGCTCTGGAGACCACCCTAGCTTCCCAGATCACCCAGAAGTAAATATAAGAAACTCCATTTGTAGTGGTAGAGAAGGGGGCTTCTGCCCAAGGTCAATTAACCACCATCAACAATAGTACAGGCAATTCTATCCAGTTTGGCCTTACGGCAGGGATCATGAGTAGCCTGCTGAATATCCATTCCCTGCTTCTTCCTTAGTAACAGAAACCCCCAACTTTTGGCTAGGCAAACTGCTGCTTGGCAAGACAGATTAAATTTCTCAGCCTCCCTTGCAGCTAAGTGAGGCCATGTGACTAAATTCTAATCAATGAGACACAGGAGAAATGATTGTCTGGACTTCTGGAGGAGAAAAGTCTTTCTGTCCTTCTACTGGCTGGAAAATAGAGGTGACACCTGTAACTCCAGCAACTGTCTTTTTTTTTTCTTTCCCTTGAGAAGGGGTCTGACTATATTGCCCAGGCTCAGCCTTGAACTCCCATGGTCTGTCATTCTCCTGCCTCCGTCTCCTGAGTAGTTGAAGCACACTTCACCATGCCCAGCCACCATCTCTCTTGAATCATGATTGAAGTCTGGAAGCTACATGCTTAGAAAATGAATAAGAGAAGTAGAAGAAAACTGGGTCCATGTTGTCCTTGCAGAATTGCCAAGCCAGCTCCATATTCCATCTTTCCAGACTTCTTTTAACATGATAGATAAAATCTTTGAGTATGTAAGCCACAATTTGGCTACATGGCTGAATGTAACTGTGAAGCAATCTAGTTTCTCACCTTGCCTGAGCCATCTTTCCTTCACCTAATCCCTTTATCCCTTTTAAACTCCTATTGTAAACTAAACTCTCATAAGCTCAAAATTTTTCTATCACTCTTCCACCTTAATCAATACATGCCATTTTCCTTGATGATACAAATTTGCTCCCAAGGCAAGGTCGTGAGCTTCCTCTTTGCCTGCCTGTTCGGCTTAGCAAGGCTCTCAGTTACCTGACAGGCTGCCTTTCTTTCTTCTCTCTGGAGACTAAGCGGAATGTGCAGGCCCTCAGGTATGAAAATGATGCTCTGACCCATCATTGCTAAAGCATTTTGAAAAAGTATTTTTTGTCACCTTTCTCCCACTCTCTTTTCTCAAAGGCAGGCAGTGTGACTAGGCAGAGCAGAGTGAAGGTTGATGCCACAAAAGTGTTAAACTAAACGGTTCACCTGGTGATAGGAACCAGGGCCTTGGCCTCTAATTAGCCCTGTGCTTTAACCCACAGAAGTAAGTAGCCTTAGATGTACTAGAATATTGGCGCTTTCAACCTCTAGTTTGAATGACAGGACCCTGAAGGCAAAACAGTTCCTGTGGAGTCTGTATTACTGCTTTTTATAGTTCAAACAACTCAATTTTGTCAGGTTTCAAAGTATACTTCAAGAAACACTTTATAAGTAAAGTTAATGGACCTAGAGATATCACTAGCATAATTCATTAATTAGAGGAAAAGAATGGGGTATGAGTAGATATTTTGAAATGCACTTGGAAAAGACTCATTTATAATATTTGAGATTATTTCTAGTAGTCCTTTCATAGCTTTCCATAAAATAATATAAAGCTCAATGATTTCAACTTGGAACATTTTGGAGAAAGTACATGACCCAATAGTATATTGGTCATGGTTCAATTAAAGAGAACAGCATCTACTCTAGCTATTCTAAAGAAGAAAAACATTTTATACAGATAAATGGCTTTATATTGGAGAGGATTGAAGAAATACATCTAACTAAATGGAGCCTTCAGAAATAACTCTCAAGCTGGACCACAGAACAAGGCCACCACAGGAACTGCTGCCTCTTCAGGGATCAAGAAGCTGCCTACCATTTTGGGATGCTGCCAGTACCATAACCACAGGGCTTCGTCACAATGAGGAAGCAAAGACCAACAGGAAGGCAGCTGGATTATGTAGCCACTAAGATCCAGGGACCACCCAGTCAGGAAGGTGCTGACCTTGCTGTTACTGCTGTCAGCTTCCAAGTCATATGGCTACTGCTGTGCTGTCACCAGCATAACTGATAGTCCACGCCCTGGCTCTCAACTGTCACACAGTTACTGACTAGATCCTTGGACTGGTGCCAATGCTGAGAGCAAAGCAAGGAAACATCATGCCATTGCATAGTTGAAGTAGCAGCAAAAATTAGGCTCTGCTTTGCTTCCACCTACTGAATAAATAAGTGCATAAATTGCTTATTGTTTCAATAGGCGTCCCAGTGAGCAGAATTCTCCCAATAGACTGGGACTTGAATTGTTTTCTGCCTTGTCTCCAGGGAAGTCAAAGAGATATTTCCAGTTTTGTAGGTACACTAGAAGGAAATTAGAGTGAATTCTGCAAGACAATCTATGCCATACCACTGAATAAGTTTACTTTAAATGTCATATTAATAAGTGTATACCAATATACCAATATATGCACAACACTACACCTAGACCAGGCAACCAATAGCATTTACAGAAAAATTCATTGGGCCAGGGTCTTCAATTTTCAACTCCTAGAGTATTAAATATATAAACCATTCTTTTTTTGTTTGTTTGTTATAGCACCATTCACTGGACCAGATAAAAGCAGCCAATACTTACTAATGAGAAGGATGATCTTGGTAAGTATTCTGGAAAGCTCTATAAATGATACATACTCTCCCAAGAATCTTAATAACTAAGAAGAAAATGTAATGCAAATGTGAATATCTATGTATTAAGTTATAGAAATATAAAAAAAAGAAGTTCCAAACCAAATCCTGAAATTATAAGTACTTTAGAGAAAATAATTCAGAAAGAAAATAGGGGAAAGTAGATATTCTTAAATCAGCAACATCACCCCCCTCCAGTTGACTGTAAAAAAAACACTATCTAAATAGCACTGGCCACATTTATTCCAAACATAACAATAATACGAAGTAAACATGCAAGGAGCAAAGTGCATTATAGAAAATGCCAAGGCACACTATTAAACACTGTGAACTGGTTTTCAGACCAATGCTGACATGTCATATGTCATTGAATAAATATTCCAGGGCACTCATTTCATTCTGTTGGACACTGCAATAAATGTGCCCTATACTAAATCACTGAGAAAAACAGGAGTTTGACAACTAATTAGTCTGCTGGTTGAGCAGAACCCACTCTTCTATATACCCAGTTTTGGAATAAATCATGCAGACAAGGCAGTACTGGTGATAAGAACTATAAATTGTGGTTACTATTCCCATAGAAAACTAATTAACACTGATACGTGGATGCTAATTCATAATAAGGAGTTGGGGAAGAATAGAGGTATTTTGGACTAGACAGAGGGGAGTGAGAGGGAGGGGGATGGAGTAGAAATGATAGTAGAATGAATCAGACATTATTACCTATGTACATATGATTACATGACCTGTGTAACTCTACACCATGTACAACCACACAAATGAGAAGTTGTACTCCATTATGTATGATGTGTCAAAATACATTCTACTATAATGTAAAACTAATTAGAACAAATAAAAAATATATTTAATAAAATAGCCATTCTAACTGAAGTGAGATAATATCTCATTGTAGTTTTGATTTGTATTTCCCTGATGGCTAAGGATTCATTATTTATTGGTTATTTGTATTTCTTCTTTTGAGAAGTGTGTATTCAGATCACATACCCATTTTTAATTGGATTACTTGCGAGGTTTTTTTCCTGTTGTTAAGATTTTTTAGTTCCCTACATATTCTAGGAATTAACCCTCTCTCAGATAAATAGTAGGCAAATGTTTTCTCCCATTCTGTAGGATGTCTCTTCACTCTGTTGATTATTTCTTTTGCTATGCAGAAGTGTTTTTAGTTTTGATATAATTCCATTTATTTATTTATTTTGCTTTTTTCCCCTGTGTGTTTGAAATCCTATCCAGAAAATCATAGCTTGTGTTAATGTCTTGAAGTGTTTGTATACTCTATGTTTTCATATGATAGTTTCAGAATTTAAGGTCATACATTTAGGTCTTTGATTCATTTTGAGTTGACTTTTGTACATAGAAAGAGACAGAGATCTAGTTTCAATTTTCTGCATGTGAATATTTAGTTTTCATAGCACCATTATTGAAGAATCTGCTCCTCTCCAATATATGTTTAAGGAAACTTTGTTGAGAATCAGTTGACTGAAGATGCTTAGGTTTATTTCTGGGATCTCTATTATATTCCACTAGTTTGTCTATTTTTAGGCCAATACCATGCCATTTTGGTTACTATGGTTATGAAGCATGTCTTGAAATCAGGTACAGTGATGGCTTCAACTTTGTTCTTTTTGCTCAAGATAACTTGGGACATTCGGGATCTTTTAGGCTTCTATATGAATTTTATGATTATCTTTTATAATTCTATGAATAATGTTATTGGAAATAGGGATTTCATTAAATTTGTAGATCACTTTGTGAGCTATATACATTTTAACAACATTATTTCTTCCAATCAATAAACATGGGAAGGTTCTCGATTGTTTTTGTGTCCTCTTCAATTTCTTTCGTCAGAGTGTTGTCATTCTCATTTCAGAGGTTTTTTCACTTTTTGGTTAAGATATTCTCAGGGTTTTTTTGGGAGGGTGTTCTGATTTTTGTAGTTATTATGATTGGGATTGCATTCATTAATTTCTTATTAGCAAATTTATTATTAGTATATAGAAAAGCTACTGATTTTTATATGTTTAGTTTGTATACTGTGAACTTAACTGAATTTAACAATTCTAAGGTCTTTTGGTACAGTCTAAATTTTTGTATATATAGAAGCATATCATCTGGAAACAGGGATAGTTTAAATTCCTACTATCTTATTTGAATGGCTTTATTTCTTTTTCTCGCTTAATACCTCTGGATGAAACTTCTAGTAGTGTACTGAATATGAGCATTGACAGCAGACAATTGTTCTGTTACCCTGCAAGTAATCCTTGTATAAGATCTTGTTCCTGATCTTAAAGAAAATGCTTCTAGCTTTTTTTTTCCTTTTAATATGATGTTGGCTATGAGTTGGTCACATATAGCATTTATTAGGTTGAGATATGATCCTTCTATACCTAACTTGTTCAGGGTTTTTATCATGAAGAGATGCTGAATTTCATCAATGCTTTTTCTGCTTCTATTGAAATGATCATATGATTTTTATTCTTCATACTGTGATGTGATGTTTTACATTTGCTGATTTGCATATGTTCAACCATCCTTGGGCCCCTGGGATAAAACCAACTTGGTCATGAAAAATGATCTTTTTTATGTAATGTGGATTTGATTTGCTAATATTTTGTTGAGAAACTTTGCATGTTATAGTACCAAGAATACTGACCTATAGGTTTTTTTGGTTGTTGTTGGTTTTGGTAAAGGGTAATGTTGGCTTCACAAAATGAGTTTGAAAGGGATCCCTCCCTTTTAATTTTTGGTGTAATTTGAAAAGAATTGGTATTAATTCTTTAAAAGTGTGATAAAATTCAGCAGTGAAGCCATTGAGTCTTATAGTTCTCTTTGGGAGATTTTATTACTGATTCGATACCATTACTTATTATTGATCTCTTCAGGTTTTTTTATGTCATCAGTATTCAATTTTTTTAGGTCATATGTATCCAGAAATTTGTTCATGTCTTCTAGGTCTTTTGTGAGCATGTGGTTTTTTCATTATAACTCATAATGATCTCCTGTATTTCTGTGGTATTGACTTTCATGTCTTTTTGTTGTTGTTGTTAGTCTGGCTAAAAAAAAAAAATATTTTCAAAAACCAAGTTAATTTATTGTGTAATTGATCTTTTATATTTTATGTGTATATTTCATTTATTTCTATTTTTATCTTTGTGTTTCTTTTGTTTCATTAACTTTGCCTTTCTAATCTTTGAGATGCATCATTAGTCTGTTTATTTGAAATGTTTCATCTTTTTCTGGTAAACATGGCTATAAACTTCTCGCAGTACTGCTTTTACTGTATCACACAAGTTTCGGTATGTTGTGTTCCCATTTTCATTTGCTTCAGGAAAGTTTTAAATTCCCCCTTGATTTCATCAATGACCCATTGTTCAGTCTCCATGTATTTGTATAATTCCTAAAAATGTCTTTTGTTGTTGAACCCCAACTTTATTCCACTGAGATCACAAAAGATACAGGATAAAATTTCAATTTTTAAAAATTCGTTAAGACTCATTTTTTGGTCTAATTGCATAGTCTGCTCTGGGGAAAGTTCCATGTGCTGATGAAGAGAATGTAGTTGTTGAATGGAATGCTCTGTGTCTATTAAGTCTATTTGATCCATTGTATGGTTTAATTCTAATGTTTCTTTCTTGATTTTTTTTATCTGAAATATCTGTCCATTGATGAAAGTGGGATGTAGGAGTGCCTCACTATTGTTGTATTGGAGTCTCTCTCTCCCTTTAGGTCTATTCATGTTTGTTTTGTGAAAATAGGTGTACACAACAGGTGTATACAGATTTACAATCATTACATCTTTTAATTGAATTGGTTCCTTGATTGTTACATATTGCCTTCTTGTCTCAGTTTTCAGGTTAAAGTCTCCTTTGTTACATATGAGGATTACTACTCCTGCTCACCTTAGGATCCCATTTGCTTGAAATATCATTTTCCAACCTATCAATTTTAGTTTGTGTGCAGCATTAGTGGTGAAATGAGTTTCTTGTAAGCAGCACATTGTTGGGGTTTTTTATTTGTTTTTATCCATTTAGTCAGTTTATGTCTTTGAATGGAAATATTTGATCTGTATAGTAACACTCAAGGTTATTATTGATAGGTAAAAACTTAACTGCTGTTGATTTTCTTTGGGTTGTATTGACTAATTATTGTTCTTTTCTTTCCCTCTTGTTCATCTTTGTGGTTTGATGATTTACTGAGTAGCTAATGTTTGCTTTCTTTTATGTTCTCTTTTGTGTTCTGCCAGTGGGATTTATATTTTCATATGCTATCATTATGATTGTTATTTTTCACTTCTGGGTATAGGGACTCCCTTAAGCATATTTTGTATGACTGGGCTGGTGGTCATAAATTCCCTCAGTTTTTACTTGTCTTGGAAAGGACTATTTATTCTTCATTTCTAAAGGATAACCTTGCTGAGTATAGTATTAGTTATTTTGTTTCAGGAATTGGAATATGCCATTCTATCCCTTCTTGAGCTATAAGGTTTCTGATGAGAAATCTGCTACTTGTCTAATGGGGATAGCCTTAAATGTGCCTTGGCAATTTTCTCTTACAGATTACAGAATTTTTTTGTCTTATACTTTTGATAGTGTAATATGCATTGTGAAGATTTTTTTGTCCTTGTCTATAGAGGGTCCTATAAAGCCTCCTGTGTATGGATATTCACATTTTTCTCAAGATTAGGGAAGTTTTCTTAATAATAAATTAATTATTTAATTGAAGAGTTTTTCTATGCCATTAACTTTCTTCCCCTCACCTTCAGAAACTATTCCAAAACTGCAAACATTTGTTCATTTATTGGCATCCCAAAGGTCTCAAATGCTCACTTGCTTCTTCTCTTTTCTCTCCTCCTTCCTTTCTAGTCCTCTCTTCTTTTTCTTCTTTCTCCCTCACCCTCCCCACTCCTTCTGACTGGGATATTGCAAAAGATCTATCTTTGAGTTCAGATATTCTTTCTTTTCCTTGATCTATTCCATTGTTGAGGCTTTCAAACTATATTTTTATTTGACTTACTCTTTATTTTCAAGATTTCTGTTTATTCTTTTTCAAAATCTCTTTTCACTAAATTTTTATTCATACCTTTTGTTGTCTTCCTGATTTTATTTAAATGTTTATATTAGTGAGGCACAGTGGCAAACACCTATAATCCCAGCAACTTAGTGAGATCCTCAGCAACTTAATGAGACCCTGTCTCAAAATTAAAAATTAAAAAGGGCTGCAGAATTAGCGAAATGCAAATCAAAGCTACACTAAAATTTCATCTCACTCCAGTCAGAATGGCAGCTATCAAGAATACAAACAACAATAAGCGTTGGCGAGGATGTGGGGGAAAAGCATACTCATACATTGCTGGTGGGACTGCAAATTGGTGCAGCCAATCTGTAAAGCAGTATGGAGATTCCCTGGAAAACTGAGAATGGAACCACCATTTGACCCAGTTATCCCACTCCTCAGTCTATACCCAGAGGACTTAAAAACAGCATACTACAAGGACACAGCTATATCAATGTTTATAGCAGCACAATTCACAATAGCAAAATTGTGGAACCAACCCAGATGCCCTTCAGTAGATGAATGGATAGGGAAACTTTGGTATATATACACAATGGAACATTACTCAGCATTAAAAGAGAATAAAATCATGGCATTTGCAGGTAAATGGATGGAGTTGAAGAATATAATGCTAAGTGAAGCAAGCCAACCCCCCCAAAAAACAAAGGCTGAATGTTTTCTTTGATATGAGGATACTGACTCATAATGGCAATTAGGGGTGGAGGCAATTAGCATGGGAGGAATGGAGGAACTTTAGATAGGCAAAGGGGAGGGAGGGGGAGGAAGGAGCAAGGGGGTAGGAATGATGGTGGAATGAGTTAGACATCATTACCCTAAGTACATGGATGAAGACACAAATGGTGTGAAAATACTTTGTGTACAATCAGTGACTTGAAAAATTGTACTGTATATGTAATGAATTGCATTCTGCCATCCTGTATAACAAATTAGAATAATTTTTTTTTTAAAAGGCTGCAGATGTGGCTCGATTGTGTGCCTCTGGGTTCATCCCTAGTACCAAAAAAAAAAAAAAAAAATGCTTATCTGTATTCTCTTAGATTTCAGTGAGCTTTATAATAATCATTTTTAAAAATTCCTTATCAGGCATTCCATCCATTAAAATTTGCTTGGAATCTGTTGCTAGAGAATTATTATATTCTTTTGGTGTCATAATACTTTTTTTTCCTTTCAGATTTATTGTGTTCCTATGTTGAGCTTTGTGCATCTGGTAGATCAGATATCTCTAGCACTTCCATGTAGAAGACCTTCTTCTGAAGTGTTTCTTGGGTGTCTACTTGTTATGCAATGTTAGATTTATTTCCAGATGGGCACTATAACATACTTTACTTATAGCTTCTTTGGCTGTGACTAATGACCTTGGGCCCAGTGCATACCAGGAATGAATCAAAGAGACCTACTGTTTCCTGGGTTATTCAAGAATGGGGACTCTTTACCAATTTAGGCAAGTGTGGTGCAGACAGCAGTGGGGATGCTTATTATGTGGCTACTCCTGCAATAGAAATTGTGGTCCTTTCAGGTGATAGGGGTTTCTGCAGACAAGATTGTTGTTGACTCTGCTGCTAGCAATGACCTTCAGCACTGGAAGTCCCAGCAATGCTGAGGGGCCTGAAGCACCTCTGACCAGTCAGTAGTACAGTTCATATACTGCATGGGTAAAGACAGTGGTGAAAATCACAGTACCCACTTTGTGGCATTCAATGCATCTCAGAAAAAGGTATGGGGAGAGGCAGCAGCAGGAACCATAGTATTCCTCTCTGCCAGTGGCAGTGAACACCTGGAAGTGGGACTTCACTTTCAGCTAATACTGGGCAAAATGCCTCTTAGCCTTCTTTGGCCATGTGCACCTGGAGCTGGGATAATAGTTGGAACTTATGATTTTCTCCTCCCAACTCCTTCGGCTGCACTGTGAACTAGGGGGACATCAACAGTTAGAGCCATGGAGTTGTTCAGGGTCCCTCAGCACATTCCCGTAGGCAGGACAGCAGCAGAGTGAAGCCATTCTTTCCCTACCCTGTCAATAATAGGCATCTGGGTGAAGCTAATGTTTCTTTGTTGATTTTTTTTATCTGAAATATCTGTCCATTGATGAAAGTGTTGCAGGGGTGACAGTTGCAGGGGTGACAGTAGGAACCATGGTATTACTGTCTGTTGCTTCAGTGATAGTACCTGCAGAGAGCAGGAACTTGTCCAGAGCCCAGAAAGCTGCACTGGCCCTCACCCCCAGCCATGAGCACCCAAGTGCAGGATGATAGCCACAGATTTGCTCAAGGCCACGTCAGTGCACCCCAAAGGGCAGAATAACAGGTGAAACCTTGATGTTCCCTCCCCATCGTGACAGTAACAGATGCCTGAGTGTAATAAAGGGGTTAGGGGTGGCAGAACCACGCAGGAGCCTGCCTTCAGTTCTGGCACTGATGTAAGTCCTTGTGCAGCTGGCCACACCCTTGGTCTCATAGGGCAAACACTCTGATCTCCTGCTTTCTCCACTCCCCTCTATGTCACAACTCGCATGCCCTACAGGACCAAGCATCCAGAGGGAGGTCACAGTTACTCCACTGGGCCAAGTTGGGTTGCCTAGGAAGCCATCCCCAAGTCAGTGCAATAGAACATATGTGGAGTTCCAGAGATGGGAGTATGTTTGGGTTGCTGACCTACAGAGCAGTCCAAACTCAGACAATAGTTCATTTCTCAAGATGGCTCCTGGCTACAGCACACTGGAGGTTTGCTGGGAGATGATCTGAGATCTTTTCCCAAAGCAATACTTCCGTGAAGATTTCAGATTGCTATCTAAATGGGCTGAGAGCCTGAGGACATTATGAAACTTTCCAGTAGCCAGCATTGCTAGTATCTGAACTAAAAGAGTTTGCTGGGACTCAACTTTCAACCCGACCCCTGCAAAAGGGAGACTTACTCTGCTATCATCCCAGATCCCTGAATCTTATAAGGTCCCAGTCTCTTTTCTGATTCCCATGTTCTCCCACAGTCACTCACCTCAAAATGCAGCTATCCAATCATTCTTGTGGTGGAGGTGAATGCTAGGCACCTCTCTTTGTCCAACTTGGATCTTGAAAATCTTTTCATTACCAGCAAGGATAACTGACTATACAATTGACTATACATGGCCCTCTTGGCAGAGGGCCATGTACACCTAGAAGTCGAAGCACTAGTACTTTGACTCCTTAGAATTCAGTTTGGCTCCTAAGTTCTCTGAGACAATCCAGGTGCAGGGCATTGTCCCACACCAGGACTCACTTTTTAATCTATAACTTCCCCTTATCTATACCCAGACCTTTTTTCTGGTTCTCAACTCAGAGGAATCCAAAACCGATGTCTATCTTCCCATCATTACTATCCCCCATCTCCTATGAACTAAGAAGGTACCTCGGAGAGGGACTGGGAATACCCCCAAGAGAGTGGAGAAACCCCAGAGGGCCTGAAATTAATTGGTCTGGCTGACATCAGAGTCACATGGCAGACCAGTGGAACTAGAGTTATCAATCCCCAGGATCTTGAGTGTTACATTCCCATTAATATTAACAGCATTCTCACTAACAAGAAAGAGCAATCATGTGCTCTCTGGATTTGCTTATGGAACAGGCCTCATAATAATCTTGAATATTTTATTATCAAGATGAAAATGAAACATTTTACCTAATCAAGATTGTTGATGCTTTTCTTCAAATTCCATTTTTCTTACTTCTTACATATTTATATAGATTGCTTTGAGCTGTAGTACTTATTTCCATATAATTCATAAATTTTGAGGAATCCAAATAGTGATGTTATTATCTGCATATGCATTCTTGAATGATAATTTTCATGACATTGTATTTTTCTCTGACTAGCCCAATTTCTATCTATGAGTAAAATTATTCCTTGAAGCCATTTGCCATGGCTTATACCTTCTTCTAATTTGGGGGAAATATACTAGTGTCCCCCGTTTTTCCCCTACTTAAAAAAAATCATTCTTTCATCATTTACTATTGGAAAAATAGTAATGAATAATGATAAATGAATGAATATATGGTGGTGATATTGATCCTTAACACTAAATTCGTTTGATGTATTCACTAGATTTGACTAAAAGTGCACATCACCATGGACCCCATGGCTTGGAAGGACAAGAAGCAAGGGAACTGACACATTGGCAAGTGGAGTCTGGCCAGGCTGGTAGTACTGCTATAAGCTCTATTACCTTGCTAATTTCTGGCTTGCATGTGTGGTACTAGATACCCACAGGTATTAGTAGCAATACTTTCATGGGTTAGGAAAAAGAGACCTTGGCAAAGAAAATGATACAGTAACTAGAAACAGGGATAGAGAAAAGAAAAGGATTTTAATTCCAGTGGAAAGTAGGTAGACAGGCAAGGAGAGGGTACCAGAAGCCAGGTGAGGAGGAGGAAGTGGTACAGGAGAAAGTTGAAATCTGAGGCAGGGGATTTGTCCCACAGGTTAGATGGGGCCTCAAGAATCCAATTGCCTCATGCTCCTGCTTTACAGAAGTATAATTTACATCACTAGGCTCTTCACATATGCCTCTGCTGCTTCGTAATTGTTTGAACTCCATTATATTTATGAATGCAGACTCAAGCTGTGCAGTGAATTCATTTTTAAACTGCCTGGCTTGTTTTCTCTGAGTTGTCTTTGTAAAAAAAAAATTCACTATTGGTCTTTTAAGACCTATTATGAATAATCCATGCCATGCCTTCCTTTCATATTTGCTAATCTTTATATTCAACTTTCTATTAACTGAAATTTCAATTCATTTAAAAATTATACCATCCTGGGCCTAAAGCCTGATTCTTATTTTTTTATGCCAAACCAATTATATTTCAAAGAGTAAAATTTTATGCACCTTTCTACTTGAATTTTTACTAGATTCCTGTCTTTTGATTTCTTCTACCTTTTAATAGTGTTGAGGTGATAAAAGAAACATTCGATAAACTCAAGCACTGGGAATTGAGAGGTTTGGATGATATTACTCACCTCATATGTAACAGGGATTTGTGGTGTATAGAGAAATACTTTTCATCTCCTTGGTAATAACACCAACAGTGGTAGTAACAGTAGAAGTAGTAACAACAATTATGTTTTGCTTCAACTAGTGCTCCTGGTATACTGTGTACCTAGGTTGTTGATTGGGCACATTTAACTTGCTCATTTACCACAGACTGTAGGCAGTCTCCCAGGCCCAACATTATCAATCATACCAATATTCCAAGCACTAAGTTTGTATCATGTCATTTAATCTTCATGACAAGTCAACTTGTTACTTTCTCCATTTTAGAGCTCAAAACCCTAGGACACTGATGGTTTAGTAATTACCTGGCTAGTAAGTGAGATAGCAGGGATCTAAACCCAGGTAGTCTGAAATAGATCCTGCACATTGAACCCTCTGCTATATTGTGGTGTTCCCTTGTCTGCTTCCCAATGACTGACAGGCTTGGGCATGTGAGGGTCCAGGAGTAGCAAGGGAGTGGTTCCCCAAACCCAGAGAAGATAGGTTATACATAGAGGTGGAACAGGTTCCCACGCCGTGGATTCCCAGGGAATAAGTGAAAAAATAAGCAAAACATGGATTCCCTTTTCTTCATCCTTTTGCCTTTGATTTCTTCAGCCATCTTTCTGATCACTGCATTTGGCTTTTGATTTCCTTAACCAGCACCAGTAGTGGGGTGATAAATGATCTTGTTTGGGTTAACTATATCAGACTCATTATAGTATATTATATTGAGCCAAGAAAATATCTAATTCTGATGGAGTATTCCTTGAGTGGTAGCCAGCACTATTGTTAGTATGTTGCACCCAGAAGGCACATTGCATGACAGCCATTCATCTCTCCCTGCCCATGTCACCATGGTGACAGAGACCTGCCATCCCAGAGCCAAAGCCTTCCAAACCAGCCCCATAATTTACCCAAGCAAAATGCCAAAGCCCCTTGGCAGAAAAACATAAGAGTTTATTTTTTCATAATTTAATATGCTATTTCATTCAAGTTTCAGTTTTGAGATATTATAAGAAATAACTGTTGGGCTGGGGATGTGGCTCAAGCGGTAGCGCACTCGCCTGGCATGTGTGCGGCCCGGGTTCGATCCTCAGCACCACATACAAACAAAGATGTTGTGTCCGCCAAGAACTAAAAAAAAAAAAAAAGAAAAAAAAAGAAATAACTGTTGCCATTTTCCCCAAAATTTAAGTAAATAAGAAATAAATGAAGTCAAACCATCAGAAAACAAGATAGTTATGATGGTATCGTATTTGATATTTAGATGGACTTCTCACTATAGAAGGACAAATAGAAATTGGTTTTTATTCTCTTCCTTTCAGGAGATTTGGATTTTTCTTCCTTGATTCATTTGCTCATTCAATCAACCAATCAAAAGATTTCACCTGGGTGCACACTATGTTGGGAAATAACAAGAACAGAAATTCGACCTCTGTCCTCAAATGACATCTGGTTTAAAAGCCAAAATAAGAAACACTGTGGTCTTCCATGGGGGATGTCTGAGTTATGAAACAGTTGTAGGGAAAATATCATGTTCCAAAATAAAATTTCTGAAACTATAGCTTGAACAGAGTGCTGTTATTAAAAACAAGTTATCTCGGGAAAAAAAATGAGTTTCAAGGTGGGCCTTTTAAGGAAAAAGTAGCTAATTTTCTCCCACAAATATTTGAATGAAACAAAAGGACAGCACTTTCTATTTCTAACCCATTCTGAAAGCAACAAAGAGGGAAATTTCGTATTCCCTAAAAACTTGTTAAAATATTAGCTTAAAACCTTTTTGCAAGGACATCATTTTAGTAAAAGTACATCTAACAAACTATCTTCTGATCTTTATATAAATCCAGCTGACATGTCCCAAAGTGGTGTCATTTAGTAGACAATGGCCCTTGTCTTAGCCACCTTTTTTCTTTCCCAACCTACTTAATTCCCCCCCCGCCATATACACACCTTCTCCCATGTTTCTAGTCACATATTTTCTTACGTAACAAGACATGTCTTTTCCTGGTATTCACCCTCTCATGGTTTTGTAAATGCCTTTAGATAACTAGAGGGCAAGTTGGGATAGAATGTAGATGTGATTTGTTGGTAAGGGACAGGTCTCCCCCATCAGTAGTTTCCATCTGTGATCTGGGAGCAGGGGAAAGGACAGAATCAACAGGAGCAAACAGGATTGTCCACAATAAAACCAGACATGTACTCAAAGATACTCATATCTTTTCTTCTCAAACGAAGCTGTAAGATGCTGCCCAACTTGAAGTTGGATCTATGCTGTAAATTTGGGTCTATGCTGAAAAAAACCTCACTCAATCAGTCTTATGTTGACTTATATTAATTTGGGAAAACCACAGAGAATTTTCACACTTAACTGAGGTGTAGTTGTTTCTGGAGGCAGCAAAGAGAGTGTTACATGAGAAGAGACCTATAGTCCTCACCCAGAAGCCCCATCCTCTATCACAGCAAGGTGCAGAACAGACTGACCACCACCACCCACATCAGGTGTTTCTCTAGGGGAAGGACAAATGAGGCTATTGTTGGCAGAAGGGAATCCCTGTGAACAGGGGAGGAGAGAGCTAAGAGAGCCAACCTCAATCACCAAGGGAACAAGAACAGAAAACAGGAGTTGAGGGGGTATACCTAGCTGAGGTATAATCAGGTACCATCATTTATTTCTAACACTACACCTGGGCAGTCATCTCACAGGGACTGTACCAAGTCACCCACTCTTCTCCCAGATGCTATAACATGTGTGGCTGGGATCTGAGCTCTTGTGATCATGGAGACTGAACCCTATTTGAGTATTCCAGCTCCGGGGGTCTTAGTAGGACAATGAATGGAAAACTTCAGGAAGCAGTCATGACTCCATGACTGATTGTCAAGTGAGCACTGGTTAAGTACACTGTTGACTGAGCAAAAATTATTTTATCATAAGTATCATCATCAACATCCCTACTATCAGTACTAGGAACTCTGAAAAATATAATCTATAATGCTCACCAATACCCTACAAAGTGAATAAACCTCAACAAAAACTTTCTCTGCAAAGACTAAAATATACACATTCCTGAGGTTAGCTAAGTGAGTGATGCCAATAACTCAGTAAAACAATGCAATGTAGTAATTAGCACAGTAACTGAGCACGTAGTAGGTTGTCGATTTATGTTGGCGAACCGATCAAACGTTGATGCAAAATATACTAAGAATAAAATTATAATTCAATCTGTCCCCAAAACAAGAAGGCAAATACTAAGTGAATGTCATTATTTCTGTTCACAATTACGCTTTCTGCCCTGCCTTGTGGTGGTGTGGGACCAGGCCCCGTGAGTTCTATTCAGTGAGTCTTGAGTTAAAGTACCATGTGCCATTTCTGAATTAACTCATTTAACCACTGAGGGTAAGATCTTTAGAGTTCATTTTCCCCTCAGTATGATATTTGACAAAATTCAAAATGGTGTCTTCTCCATATTTATGTCCCTGAGTGGCAATGAGAAGGAAAGCACTCATCTGACCCACAATGGACACATAGCATGAGCAAGAAATAAACATCTTTTGTTTAACCCACTATTTTAGCAGCACATCTTGTCCTATACTAACTGATAAGTGAATAAAACTCCAAAACCCTGAAACTTCAATGAAATAGCAGTGAACTAGGGCTATGTCACAGCCAAGACTCATAGTTACTGATTTTTTCCACCTATATCCAACACTATATGTCCTATTCTCTCCCTGTTAATACCTTTACTGTAATCCACTTATTAATTCCACAAGAATTTAAACTTCTTTTCCTGAAGAAAATTGTAATCAGTGCTGGGAACAGAGAAGAGAGAAGGCAATTTGTATCCCACAGAAAATCAATACATGTTCTTATTAAGGAGATTACATTTAAATCTCTCCTCGGATGTGAAATAAACCAAAAAATGGTTTGGGCCCAACTTCCCTGTTTGATCCACTCTTATGGACTGATCAAAACTCTTGATGGAAAACATTTAACCATAGAAACACATTTTGCTCTTTTGCTTCAGGTCCTAAGATAGGTAGAAGGTCAGATGAGTCATCCATCATCTTTTGGAGACCTATGAATTTCCACCTATACTTAAAAGGATTCATATTTTTCTGTCAAGAAATAGCATTTAATGGAATTTCACATTTTCTGCCATGTGATAACAATAAGGATGATGACTGATGAGGCTTAAGTCTTAATAAATTATTTACTATGTTAGTTAAAAATCTCTCATCATCTCCATGAAATATCTCCTGACTGGCATGGCTTAGGATACAAATAAGAAATATTATTTAACTTCTGCTTTATGTTTAAAGATTAATTTTGATGACCTTGGTTCCTGATAAGCTATTCATAAACAAATACATGAAACATCACAGAGCAGTAAGAGGAAGATCCTTTTTTAAACAATGATTAGTTTTAAACAATGAGTAGTCGTTTAACTCTATCATTAGTTGCTTATCATCTTGAATATATTTTCCCCTCCTTCTACTGGAACAGCTCATATCAGTCAGCAGACAGACTCCAAGCAAACTTGAAGTCAACTACATTTATTTAATAGTCTGTAAAAATGTCATCTGCCTTTCCATTCTTGTTAGAATTATGAAAATAAAACTTTGGATATACATGACTTACGCAACTACATCTATTGTGAAGCTCTGTTACAGCCTGATTTTTGAGTGGGATAGATTTGCTTCCTGTTTTGAGGCCATACTTATGATTTCCTGCTCAAATCATGTAGATTATCCCACCAGCCCCATCTTTTCCTATTTCATCATTCCACTATAACATCATTCTCTCTCATTCCTGCCAAATAATAAAATCATATTCCAATCAAGAGTAGAAGAGATTGAAGGTAAAGACAACAAACAGTGGCAAGTAGCAATTTATACAACAAATGCTCTTGAGGATGGACTTAATCCAGGCATTGTCCTAGATTCTGAAGATATGGCAATAAAGTACAACAGAGAAAGTCCTTCTCTCAAAAGGCTTCCATTTTAATGATAAGCAAATAATAAATAAGCTAAGCTCAAATAAGTGCTGCAAAGAAAAGAAAATAAGGTGATGGGAGTGAATGATAGTAGATGTGGGGTCAAGGAGACCTCTCTAAGGAGTCAAGTGTGACTCAAGATCCAAAAGAAAACCAACAAAGAACTGGGAATGAGAAAGAACTCAGCCCATGTAAAGAAGAGGCAGGTGGCCAGTAGAGCTGGGGACAAGGTTGAAGAAGAAGATGGAAGCCAAGTCAAGGAGACCTGCGTGGTTCAAGGTAAAGATCTAGGGTTATATTGAAAATCCAGTGAGAAGCCACTGATGAAGATGAAGTCGAAAAATAAGGCTAAGTTAGAAATATGCTAACATCATTCCAAAAGCCTGGAGAAACTGATCCAACTCCTCAACTCCTCAACTTTGATAACTGAAAGCTAGTTTTACCAGTTCTGTCAGGAAAGCACAGGGATCGTCCTGAGCTTAGAGTCCAGAATGCCAGACTTCTGGGTTTTCCTCAGGACATTAAAGATCATATTTGCTGGTCCCCAGCACACCCAGGAGGACCCAAGCAGAGTATGCTATTGAGGTATTCCCTGAATTCTTATTTTACCAAGCCAGAATCTACCAGAATCTATCCTCTGTGAAGAATGAACAGAAGAGGAAACTGAAAATAGAAAGACAACAGGCTTTATCATCACTGGCTTAGCAATTCCATGGGTCTTCACAGAATTTCTTTGCTAAGACATTGAAAGAATAACCAGCTCTATTATAAAATATTGAATTATTTGTATTAAAATATATTATAAAATATTAGCTATTAAATGCTATTAGAAGCTATTTTTGAATTTTATGACATTTCATTCTGATCCTAGTAGTCTTTCATAAAACTTTAACAGGTTTTCTTACATGGAATCAGTAAAATGTCATTTTTTTTTCCTCAAGCAAAAAAGAAAAACTTTATGAACTGTGCATGCTTCAGTTCTGCAAGATGCCAACTTAATCAAAATTTTCCCAAATTTGTTTTTTACTTGGCAGAGAGCCATTAGTGCTCAAACATTAAAACAAGTGGCATTTATATCAAAAAGTTCCTTGTTATTAGAAATGTAGATTAAAGTTCCTTGCTTTATATAATCCCTACTCTTGAAACCAGCATACATAAAAGAGATCTGTTCCCGAGAAGCAGAAATATAAGTTTTGTTCCCATCCCTCTCTCTTCACTGTTGATCCTAAACCCTTTGGGAGGCCCATGAAGGACCATATTGAAAAGTGAAAAGTCTTGACAGACTTGCTTCAGAAAATAATAACTTTCATAAAATGAATAGCAGCAATGTTTAGTCTGCATGATACAAGTGAATGTAGCCAGTTAATTCTCCAAAGATAGACAAGTAGAAGATGATCCTCCTTTAAAACTCATTAAAAGTAGAGAAGCTTTCCTCTCAATTTTAAGATTATATAGGAGTACACATCTAAGGGCATGGATATAGTCTACAGAAGCAGTCATAAGTGGACACTCAATCCCAATGTGGCCAAAAAAATTGCCACACTTAGGGATAATCATGAGTACAAGTCTTGCAATGTTAGCATAGTGTTTTTTCAACCTTTAAATTGGCTGCCAATGTTTAATAGTAGGGAAGTTTCACTTGATTTTCAGATGCTTTAGAAAAATTCAGAAATCTGGACTCCCCCACCTTACCCCTGGATCAGAATGTTTGTCTTTCTGCAAGACAATAATTCTCTGAAATTGAAAAGTGGCCTCTCTATATAGATAGGGAAACCCTCTAGTTCCCAAGATCCTACTCTATCTGGTGTTTTAAATACCGCTTTGCATCATTCCCTTACAATACCTGCTTGACTAAGTCAGTCAGGATAGATAGGTGCATAAAGGAGTGGATGGATGAATGGACAGATGGATCAATCCAAATTAAGCCTCACAGTACCAAGTTTCTATGATCAGTGAAGTTGTGTAGTAGGTACTCTTGCACTAAGCAGGCTGAGGTTCCATCACTTCTATAACTTTATAGCTATCAGAAGAATCCAATGGAGAAGCAGTAGATTTAAATAACTGAGGCTAAGAATATGGACATTTCTAGAACTCTAGATCCTGCCATTTATGCCTGCTCTTTACCAAAACGAGAGTCAGAACTTGAGGAGCTGAATGGGAAAGGAGCCCACAGCACCTTCCCAGACAGGGAATGCCTTCTCACTCGTTTTTCCTTTGTACATGCAGGTAATAGGCTTTTCTTCCACTTCCCAGAGTTTGTATATCTAAGTTCTCTGTGTTTATTTGTGGATCACCAAGTAATTTGGGAACATGTTACTTAAAGTAAATCTCCTCCAAAATTATGCAATATCATTGCTCTAATGAATAGAGATGTTGAACATTTTTTCATATATTTGTTGATGAATAATATATCTTCTTCTGAGAAGTGTGTGTTCAGCTACTTAGCCCATTTGATTGGGTTGTTTATTTTCTTTGGTGTTAAGTTTTGTGAGTTCTTTATATATTCTGGAGATTAATGCTCTATCTGATGTGCGTGTGGCAAAAATTTGCTCCCAAAATGTAGGATCTCTGTTCACCTCAATGATTGTTTCTTTTGCTGAGAAGAAGGTTTTTAGTTTGAATCCATCCCATTTATTGATTCTTGATTTTATTTTTTGCACTTTAGGAGTCTTGTTAAGGAAGTCAGGGCCCAATCCAACATGATGAAGATTTGGGCCTACTTTTTTTTTTTATCTCACTCCAGTCAGAATGGCATTTTTCAAGAATACAAGCAACAATCAGTATTGACGAGGATGTGCGGGGGAAAGGCACACTCATACATTGCTGGTGGGATTGTAAATTGGCACAACCAATCTAGAAATCAGTATAGAGATTCCTTAGAAAACTTGAAATGAAACCACCATTTGACCCAGCTATCCCCCTCCTTGGTCTATACCCTGAAGACCTAAAATCAGCATACTACAGGGACACAGACACTGCAATATTTATAGCAGCACAATTTGTAATTGCTAAAATGTGGAAGCAACCTAGATGCCCTTCAGTAGATGAATGGATAAAGAAACTGTGGTATATATACACAATGAAATATTACTCAGCATTAAAAGAGAATAAAATTATGATATTTGCAAGTAAATGAATGGAATTGGAGAATATCATGCTAAAAGAAATAAGCCAATCTCAAAAATCCAGGGACCGAATGTTTTCTCTGATGAGTGAGTGGAGGAAATTTGAATGGGGCAAAGGGAAGGGAACAGGGGGAAAAGAGGTAGGAAAGGTGGTGGATAGGTATATGTATGATTGCATGAATGGTGTGATTCTACTCTGGGCACAACCAGAGAAGTGAAAAATTCTGCTCCATTTGGGTACAATGAAGGAAAGAGCTTTCTGCTGTCATGTATAACTGATTAGGACTAATAATTTTTTTAAAAAAAAGTATACAATATCAGAATGTGCACCAAATAACTCCAAATGATGAATACTGCTATTGTATCAACCACAGGGAAGTTGGATTGAAGGGCAAAGAATGCCCCTGTTGAATTGCAGTGTAACTAAGAGCGTCATCAGAAGCATTTACAGAATGGTGAACCATGTGCAGGAAGCACTATATCAGGTACATCTCAGGGTGGTCATACTGCCAGAGTTTTTAATGGCAATCCAGGCTACTCGCTAGCTCTTTGAGCCCCTTTGGGTAAAACAGAAAGAGATGTCTCTTCCTGAGGACTGACTCATCACATCACACAGCTTGGTAAGCAGAATGTGGCTGCCTTTCCACATCACTCACTCATTCAGTGAATAATCTGCCCAAATATATGCAGCAGCATAGCCCTGGAAGGAGACGTCAATCATAATTCAAATGAAATAAATATCCACATGAAATTCGGGACACATCTGACAGAAGATTAAAAGGACATGAAGACTTGGGTATTTTTTACTGGTTATTGGAGTTTTAATCTCCCAGATAGAACAGATTCTAGAACCTTTGAAAAAGGGAAATAAGTGAATGTCATACCAGACCAAGAGAGGTGAAAATTAAATCCAGGTCCCAACCATTCTTTTTAATTTCCAAGATCATTCTTCCTTCATGTGCACACCGCCAAGATGGGTAGTACACAAACTATTTGGAAAGCCAATTTCTAGTTTGTTGGAGTACAAAGTAAATTCACAATAATTTCTATGTCAATAAGTTTTCTTCACCAAGTGGAAACATTGAAACTATATTTTCTTTCTTTTTTTTCCCCAACCTAAATAGCCCAGTTCACGTCATCTTTCCTACTCCTTAATGGAATATGGGTTTCAATAAGGTGCCCCAGTCTCACTGACCCGTAATTTCCCCTGTCCTATCTCACCGTTCAACTTCATGCTTCTCCCATCTCCCGAGACCTGGTTGATCTGGGCTTTCAGTGGGAGGCCTGATTTCCTGGCTCAGAATGCTTGTCATTATAGTCTTCTACACTATTTGAATTTTAAGGATAAGCATTTAACACCAAATTGATTTTTCCTCAGCCCACTGAAGTATGCATGTCAAGTGCCCCTTTGACTTTTGGAGGAAATCACCAGGGCTATGCCCCCCATGACATGCATGACCTTGTGCTTCCACTTGGACTAAATTAGCTGCCCTGTCCTGCCCTGCCCTAAAAAGAGGAAAAGAAATCCCTGTCCTCTCCAGAGAAAGTGCTTTTGAATTATGTATGCCACCACTGAGAATTCTTTTTCAGATCTTATAGACAGTGAGTATGAAAGAAGCATTATGGAGAAAGAGATTCATTCTGCTTCTTTGAAACACTTTTGATCCTTCACCATTCCCTGGTTTTATCCAAACTGCAAATATTTCAAAGAATGGTCCTCCATCATGCTCACAAAATTATTCTTTTTATAAAATAATATTGACAGCAATAATAATAAAGCTTTCTTTGTCTAAAAGAGGAAGGCTAGTACCCTCCTCCTGCACACTGAGGGCTAATGTTCTGCACTTGACAGGTGACAAAGATGTGGCTCCACGTTCCTTGGTGGTGATGTTAGAGAGGCATTGCTGTTGTCCAGGGTTGTCATTGCAGCCTCTAGCACACTGCGCACAGGAGCTTAGGAGAAGTCTGAATAGGAGCATTCTGGCAATTGTCAGCTCAGAATGTCCTTAGCAAAGTTTCACAGGCAACATCACAACCTGTGTTGGAAAAAAAAAGGGAGGGTGGCAGGACATGGGAGCCGGGGGCATGCTCAGATTAAGATTTAGCTCCCATTGTGCACAATCTTACCTTAACAGACCAAGCAGGAATTAACACCAACACCCGTTGGAATTGAGGAGGAAGCTCTCATTCACTCCATTATTCATTCATTTTCTGTCACAGGTCAAGGAGGGAATCGTTTGCTGGGAGAGATCAATTACATGCCCATTACCCAGCCATGGCACTGGCTGCCTCTCCTTTTTTCTTGCCCCCCCCCTCTTTTCCATTCTGTGTTTAGATTACAGGAACCTCATTTTCTCCCTCTCCCTTCTCCACTCATCTGTCTTCCTCTTTCCTCCCTCTCTTCCCATGCCTTTCTCTTTCTCCTCTTACATCTTCTTCTTCACTTTTCCATCCACCCTGAACATGATCCTGAAAGCACAGGTGTCCTTCTGTCCTCTTAAAGTCAGATGGGGCAGGTCCTGCTGCTTACTTTTGACTAAGGAGGGAAGTTCAATAAAAGTGGAGACAGAGGGAAGTCAGTGGGCCCCTCACCATATAGAAAGCGGGACGTTCGTGAAGAAATGGTGATCCTCATCTGACTTCTGTCTTTTCTTCTCATCAGTCCAGAACCCACAGGAAGATGAGGTAGTGATTAAGCTCCTACAATTTCCAACAACTCCCGTGGTTGAGAATGGAGTGTATAGGAGACAGTGAACCATCTGACCAGAGAGCCCAACAGGAGGCAGGTGGGATGTGGACGGGGTAGAGTGAAACAGGGCTGCAGGAGCCAGGCCTAGGGATAAGTGAGAAATAGCAAGCATACTGTAGGCCGTGTTACCAGGACCTCTTACCCAGGCCATTCAAACAACAACAAAACATCCTGGAGTCTGAGACTTGCCTGCTCATATTCATGACGCCCCAAGGGATAAAGTCACACTCCAGCACAGATCAGAGTCAGAAGAGAACGATGTAAGATTAAGGGCCTGAGTTGCAGAAAGAAGTGAACATGAAGTCAACATGGATGACAAGAAAAATCAGACCAGAAGCTATTCTGTGAGACAGGCTTACATGTGGGTTCTCACTAGGCTTTTAGCAGGGGAGAAGTAGAAAGTGATACTCAAAATTTGTCATGTAGCATCCTCAGATGTCTTTGTAATTAAGCCTATGGTTCTCACTCCTAGTGATGGTCCTATGCTTTTCAATGAATGTTCCCTATAAAATGCTAAATTAAAGATCCCCTGCAGCTGGGTGCAGTGGCCACAAGCTTATAATCTTAGCAGCTCAGGAGGCCGAGGCAGGAGGATAGCAAATTCAAAGTCAGCCTCAGCAAAAGCAAGGGGTTGAGCAACTCAGTGAGACCCTGTCTCTAAATAAATACAAAATAGGGTTGAGGATGTGCCTCCTTGGTCCAGTGCCCCTGAGTTCATTCCCAATACCCACCACCACCACCACCAAAAAAAAAAAAATCCCCTGAAGGATCTACTACAGAGAGAGAATTGAGCTAAATGAATAAGCAAACTGAGCCTGGGAATGACTCAGTCCCAAGAAAACAGCCTCCAACAAAACAGAGCCTTCACAGGTTGATTCTTGTCCAGGAGGCTTCTGGACAAAGTGACCACACCTCCAGTTTGCCAAGATAGCACTGGTTCATACCTGTTGCCCTAACATAATTATTAATAGCACCTTTTCTTTTTCTCAAAGGTCTCAATTTGCATGTTCAATTATAAATTCGCCTTGATATGTGCTGTATAATGTTAGAGGTGTCATAACAATATGTCAAAGACTGCATTCAACAGAATCTCTGGAACCAAGGAAAAATTATATAGGAAACTTATTTAGAAATTATCTTCATGAGATTTGAGAAAGATAAGCAATGTGGAAGGAAAATCAACACAGAAGAGAAGGAAGCAATACGAAGAAAGAAAATGCAAACTTCACCTTAATTTTCACCATTCTTATTAATAATGACTGCTAAGACTTGGTCAGCCATGATATTTGGAAAGCAATCTTAGAAATTAATCCTCTAAGAACATTGCTTTAACCTCTGATTCATAAGACAATTGGTTTTTCTATTTTAACCAAGATGCTTAAGTAGCCAATATTTATTGCTAAGGCAAGGTTCCCAAATGTAGTGTTCTGTTTGTGTGTATGAGAGAGAGAGGGAAGTTTTTGTGCATATATAAGGAAGATTAAACTGTCTCCTTCCCTTTAAAGCCACCCAGGGAACTAAACTGTTTACATTATCTGCTACCTGCTGTATTTCTCTTGCTAGGAGACCACAGACTAGAAGCCATGTTCAAGCTCAGAGATGTAGCAAAAGCTTTGTTTACACTGCACATGATTTTCTTAATATGATACTACAGGTTTAAGTGTCCTTGCACAGAACTCTAGTGCCCAGTAAGCAGGCAAAGTTAAACAACAAATGAGCTGCCAGGGTCTTCTCCACATTCACCTGAGTTAAACAACCAACTCCTTCCCATGCTGAATTATAAGGATGACCTTTGCTATCTTCTGTATCATGAATGGATACAGCCCTGTGACTGATGATATTTTGTCTTTCATCCTATGACAGCTACATGGTGGACTTTGTCATAACAAGATGCTACTCTGCATTCAATCCCCTGATATGTGGTGATTCTCCCTCTCCTGTCATAACCATTGTGTCCCTAATTTCCCCCAGGCCCCCCTTTATCCACTATAATTGGAGACATGTTTAATATTTCAGTGCCTTTTCCTGGCTGCCCCTGTCAGCAATTTCTTCACTGCCCTGACTTGATTCTAGACTCCCATTCAGCCATTGCTCTTTTCCCTCTTTTTTTTTTTAAAAAAAATATTTTTAGTTGTAGTTGGACACAACACCTGTATTTTATTTTATTTATTTTTATGTGATGCTGAGGATGGAAACCAAGGCCTCACATATGCAAGGCAAGCGCTCTACCACTGAGCTACAGCCCCAGCCCTCTTTTTCCTTTTAATACCCCAATAATACATGCACATCATAAGCACAGTGGATTTTCACAAAGTGAACATACTCAGGCAACACAATTTTAAAATTTAGAACACTGCAATACTCTGAAGCCCCTTTGTGTCCTGTTTCCACTACCTCCTTCCCTGGAAGGTAACCAGAACCTTTACTTCTGTTCAGAGGTCTGTTTCTAAGCTTTACATAAATCAAATCACATGGTGTGTCTTCCTTTGTGTGTGGCTTCCTCACTCAACATTGTATTTTGGGGATTCATCCATGTTGTGATTTGACCCATTCCTCCCTATTGCAAGAGAGTGTTTCATTTTGTGACTGCATCATAAATTGGTGAGTTGTTTTCATTTTTCTTTTTTGAATTTTATTTTTTTATTTGTTTTAATTAGTTACACATGACAGTACAATGATCTTGACATATCATACATTTGAATCTGATGGGGTATAATTTCTCATTTTTCGGAGTGTACAGGTTGCAGAATCAAATAGTACTGCTACACAATATGTGTTCTTACACAGTGTTTTGGTGCACGAATGTACATTTTTCCACTGGGCATTATCCTACGAATGGAATTGCAAGGCTGTAAGTTATTATATATGTTCAAATTTGGAGATACTAAAAACAGTTTTCCAAAGTGAATCTACCAAATTACACCACACAAGAAGTCTGAGAGTGTCCCAGCTACCTTACATTCTCACATTCTGGTATTATCTTTTTTTTTTTTTTTCCCACTTTATCCATTCTGATGAATGCGGAATGGTATCAATGTGGTACTGTGGGTTTCATTTGCATTTCCTGGTGACTAATGAGATTGAGCTGCCCATCTTTCTTTAGCTGTTCAACTTTTACCAAGCCAATGGCCAGTCCTAGTCACTTAACTCCTCTCTGGTTACCAACTCTAAGGGATGTTGGGGTAAGAACCAAGGGTGCACACACACTTATTCCACCCAAGGTCTTACCGTCTGCTGCCTTTATCACTGTCCACCAATTCTCCTTCATGTCTCCATCTCCTAGCAGGTCTCCCTGGTGAGCGACCTCTCTTTTCTTCACTTTCCAATCTGACCCTCTTCCTCAGATAAGCTGCCCTGGCCCTTTCAGCAGGAAACACAAGATCCTGCAGGGTGAGCACCTGCAGGTTCCCTGGGCTCCTTATCATTTCATTCTTCTCTCAGCCTCAGAAGAAGACATATTCCTTCTCCCTAAAACCCTTAATCACTGGAATGTGGGTTTGAGGTTCATCTGCCACTTAAAACCTGTGTGACCAAGTGCCAGTTAACCAACCTCTGTTGGTCTCAAGTTTTTTTTTTTTTTTTAACCAAAAAGTGAGAATGTTTCTTTCTTACCTCATGAAGCTATGGGACTTAAACTATGTGCTCACAATCCCTGATCCAATGCCTGGCAGTTATTGGAGCTTAATAAATATCCATTGTTTTCCTTTCATTTCTCCTTTTATCTCTCCATCATTATTCATGTCCTTTTTTCCTTAGAGGCAGGGAGATGTGGTACTGTGGGTTTCATTTGCAAGGGGAAAACCTTGGCTTTTACAATCAGATATCACCAAGACTTGATACCTGATGTTTACCCTTTACTAGCTCAATTATGAACTTCCCTAAATGAGATTCTTGCTCTCTAAAAAGGATCTGTGGGTGTTTCGCTCAGAACCAGGCAAATGACATGTCACTCAGGCCAAACACAGCACCGGACTAGTGTTCTCAAAATATGGGCTCAGAGGCTATTTCCATCCAGCTGTAGCCATGTTTAGGCAACATAGGACTTGTTTGGTTTGCTGATGGTTTTTTAATGAAATTCTCTAGGGTCAAATATCAGGATAATTTATATTAAAACTCCAAAACAGTGCTCATATTCCGTAGGTATAACAACCACCTGCAGTGAAACACCACTGCCCTCCCTATCCTGACCATGTCCCCTCTAGTCTGCCATACTCCCCATCCCTCCCCTCCCTATTTTTTCTTCCCAGGCCAGTCTCCCTCATGACACAACCTCTGTAGACTTTGATGGCTCCTTTTTTTTTATTTTAACACCTATTCTCTAGGTTCTTATTGTACTAGATGATAGGTTGCCTAAGATTCTCAGAGCATTTGTAGTGTATTTAATATTGCATCTTTTCCAAATAGAACAGTACCTGTTCTCTAAATTCTCATAGGTTACAATGGCCAGGGCTCTTCAGAAATCCTCTACATTAGTTTCCTACTGCTGCTATAACAAATTATCACAAACTTAGTGACTTAAAGCAATACCAATATATTTTATAGTTATGTGGTCAGAAGCCCCAAATGGGTCTCATTGGCCTAAACAAGGTGTTGCTGAGCTGCATTCTTTCCTGAAGCTTTGGAGGAAAATATGTTTTCTTACCTTTTTGTCTCCTTTATTCCTGGCTCATAGTCCACTCTCCAGCTTCAAAGTCAGGAAAGCCTGCCTGAGTCTTTCTCACGCTGCACCCTCTGCCGCTTTGTTGACTCCCTCTTCCACTCTTAAGGACCCTTATGCTTCCACTCAACTCAGATAATCCAGGATAATCTCCCAGCTCATGGTCAGCTGATTAGCAAGCCATCTTAATTCCATCTGCAACCTTAATTGGCCCTGGCCAGGTAACATGACAGGGTTCAGTAGTAGAACACAGACAGTTTTGCAGAGCCAGGATTCTGACTGCTGCAGTCCTCAACACTGTGGCCACACCTACCTTTCCTTAAAGAATACAACTGAGGAAGGACGGTACTTGCCTAGTAGTGCTGCTCCATATTTTCCTTCAGTTGAAACACAAGCCCCAAAATACAAACAACTTAGAGGCAGCATTCTAACATGCTGTGGCAAAGCACTTTTCTCCTGAATGCCTATAAATCCCAAATGTCATTTTTGCCATCTCCCACCCACTAAACATCTTGAGTTGTTCAGAAAAAGGAGGAGGAAGAGGAGAGCAAAAAGGAATGGCACTAGCTAAAGTTCCAGGTACAATTCTTCTTGGGGATTAAAAAAAAAAAAAAAAGAGGAAATACTAAGAAGCATATATCAAAGAAATGTCTATGTTGCCCAGGGTCCTCTAAGTCCTCTGCAAAGCTCTGAATAATAATTCAGTCTGAGCATAATCCTAAACCACTGAAGGCACCCATGAATATTCCACCATGTATTCTCTTCAACAATGCTTTCATAACTTGCCTGGGGAAGGTCATCTGACTCATTCATAACAGCATCAGAATTAAACAAGAAAAAGCAAACAAGATAAAGCAACAAAGACACACAGCATACTATCATCAGAATTCTTTGACAAAGATATAATCAGGGCATTGTTTCCAGTTTAAAAAAATCCAATCTTTTTTTTTTTTTTTTTTTTTTTTGTGTGTGTGTGTGTAGGGGGTTGCGGATACCAGGGATTGAACTCAGTGGCATTCGACCACCGAATCACATCCCCAACTCTATTTTGTGTTTTGTTTAGAGACAGGGTCTCGCTGAGTTGCTTAACACCTCACTTTTGCTGAGGCTGACTTTGAACTCTCAGTCCTCCTGCCTCAGCCTCGCAAGACCCTGGGATTATAAGTGTGCACCACAGTGCCTGGCTCCAATCCAATCTTTAAATATCTACAATAATCTGTGGTCCAGACTTCATTTATTATTTCAAAATTTTCAGTAATAAATCTTGTAAGTTACATAATATCCTAAAAATTAGTTAAATACATGTGTATGTTTTCCATATGTATCATTTAGGGAATTTGTTAGTGAACCTCTAAATATACTGTTATGCATCTTAATTTGTATCTGAGTTCACCTCTTAAATCATGCAGAAAGTTAACTAAGAAATCCTCCTCAATTGTCTCCATACTCTATGCCCTAGACTTCATTTCATAACACATCACGGTTTTAATTAATTATGAGGGTAAATTTTTGTTTACCCCGTAAGGATAGGGATCATGTATTTTTCTTTCTTCCAAGCTCAGCTCTGAACCTGACACACAGCTGTTTTGCAAACTCTGAATGAATAAATGTTCCTTAGCCCTATTTTTCTTTTTGACATACTTTATTTGTAGCAGGCACTATTTTAAGAATGTTGCATATATTAATTCTTATAAACCAAAGTAATTATGTGGGAACCATCATTACCTTGTTTTCCAGATTAGAAAATTGGAATCGAAAAGTTCAACAATTTGTACAAAGTCATACAGCAATTAATAACAGATAACATTTATTGAGTACTTAATATGTTCCAGGCAGGGATGCTGGTAACCTTTGTGTGAATTATGAAAAGAGGTTCCTTCTGAATTTATCACCTTTTGAATAGATGAATTCACTTCCTTCAGGGACAATTGAGCACTTCCAAAACACAGTGTTCATAAATGACAGCAGATTCCCTCCATGCCAGCCTCTCAACCAGGAACCTTTTTGGAAGGCACAGCCTATGCAGAATATCACACAGCACCACAAACCACTCTAAGCACTAACTGGTGATTAACCTACCATTGTGAGATAGGCACTGTTATTATCATCATCTCTAGTTTAGAGAGGCAAGTACCAAGGCCAGTGAACTCCAGCTCAGAGTTGCCCAGCTATTGAGGAACAGAGGTTGAATTCAAGTACCTGAATCCCGCAGGTCACACTTCTAATATTACAGTGAATTTCTTAGTCTAGGTTCCTACAACAGCTTCCTAACTAGTGTCCACAGCTCCAAACTTGGTCCACAGCTGAATCTACTATGGCTGCAACAGTGAATTTCTAAAGCTATGAATCCTATCATGTCTCTTCTAAGACCAAACCCTTCAACAGCTCTCCCATGCCTCAGGATAAAGTCCAGACTCCATGCTGTGGATGAGAAGCCTCCTAACAATTTAACTCTGGTCATCTTCCATCCTTACTGCTCATCTTCCTTCTGCTTCTACCCCTAACTGTGCCCAACAACATAACAATACCAAGCATGCTGCTACATGAATATTCATGTTCTCACCCACCTCAGGCTTTGGCACATGATGTTCTGCGTCCATGGAACCCCCTTAGTCATCTAGCTCCTACTCATACCTTAAGTCTTGGACTAAATGTCTTCACCTCTGATTCATGTTCCCTCAATGCTCCATCTAAACTAGATCCCTCGTGAACCCTCTCATCACACCTCAATCTTTCCTTTATAGCAATATCACATGTTCATATTTATGTTTTTGTTCAATTAAACTGGCTCTCCCCAATAGTGAGTTTAGGAAAGGGCAGTATCTATTTTTTTAGTTAATTATAAACTCAGGTTTTAGCTTATTTACTGATACATAAGGCAACTAAATATTTGTCAATGTCCTTCCTGTGTGCTCCCTGTGCTTCCCCACATAGCACAGGTCTATTTCCCCCATTCAACTGTGACTCCTTTAAATACTATGAGGACAAAGACTATCTGATATGGACCTCACTATTGAACCGCCAGCACCTAGCACAATGGCCAGCACATAGTAAGAACTCAAATAGTCCAGAATAAATGAATGAACAAGCAGAATTAACTGGCCTCTTCAGGGTAACCATTATCTTTATTATTAATGCCATCAATGACATCAATGGAATTGAAGAATTATTTTCTTTTAACCACTTTGAAGAACTGAAATCTATGTGGAACACTGAGAGAAAGCTATCAGTTTCATAACTCAGCCAATATTGTCACAGCCACAAGAAACTAGGGGACCAACTCAGGCCTAGATAAATAGGGACCTGTCAGCTTAGTCAAAAACCTCGTGAGTGGGCTGGGGTGGTGGCTCAGTAGTAGAGTGCTCACCTAGGACATGCGAGGTCCTGGGTTCAATCCTCAGCACCACATAAAAATAAATAATTAAAATAAAGGTATTGTATCCAACTACAACTAAAAAATAAATATTAAAAAAAAAAACTCTTTAAGTGTCCACTCAGAAAACAGCATCTACTTGCCATGTCCCACAGAGACCAAAGCCACAGAACTACAAAAGGATTTTCACAAAGGTGGCCTGCCAGGCCTATCAACAGACATTAAATTACTCCCCAGAAGGGAGGAAATTTCAAGAGCAAAGTAGAATATATTTCTTAATAGGTTCTGAAAGGATTATGAAGAAAATACTATTTCTGAAGAGGACAATCTTAAAAAAATAAATGCATGTGTTTTCTATGTTCAGCATTTGCAACGAAGGCAACGTTATGCCTCATTCTCTCCTGGCCCCAGAAAATCTGCTTAGACTTTCAAATGATGACCAGGTCCTTCAGGTCCCTGAATAGAACTATATCATCTTGTTTACTGGGTGAGTCAGGATTGTTTTCCCCAAATGCCACAAAACTTTGGTATTTCATTAATTAAGTAAGAATATTTTATGACAATATAAATGCCCTTGTGTTGCTCCTCTAATGTCTGGGCTAACCATACTTCATCTTCCCTATAACTCAGCATTGGATCTCCTTCTCCAGCCATCAATCAATTGGTTGGTTTCCTTCTAACACCACTTCTAACACGCTTTCCTTCTAACACCAAGATGCTAAACATAAGGATCCAAAGCTTACCTTCTCCATGTATCTTCTTGCAATATTCTCTAGGCAACTCTGCTTTGTTGTTCTGCATCTCATTAGTGCCAAAGTCAATACCTTACTATTCACGATACTGATCTTGCTTTGATTATCCTACTTCCTCAGCAACCTATGAACCCAAACCCTTGATGACAAAATAGAAACATCGATAAAAGAGTATTAAACACATGTGTACACACACACACACACACACACAAATTGTGTTTTTCTGTATGTGCAGATACGCCACAGTGAAACCCACCATCCCACTATTCTGTATAACTGATATATACAAATGATGAAAAAAAATGGCATGTGGCTGACAAAATGCACAGTAGGTTTATTTGCTTTAGAGCTGTTATGCTGAAGTTGACGGAGAGTTTGCCCTCCACTTCTAAGCACTTCCCAGGCAGCTGTAAAGGGCCCTCACTCACCTTTACCCTGCCTTGAGCTATCTAAGCACCATCAAATGCCTTTCTGCTGCTGACTATTGTGCCAATAGGCAATGTTCCCGTTTGGCACTGAATTTGGAACATATTTCTTCTGGAGCAGTTTCCAAAACTGTAACCAGGGCAGGATGGGGGGGGGGGGGGACCGGGGCTTAAAATCATTCAACCATAAGAAGTCATTTGGCTGTTTGCTGCTTTGGCAGAGACTGGTTTTTATTTTTAGGAACATTTTCATGAAACAAAACTTGACATCTTTTTACCAAGCATAGCTAATCCAGTTACTTTTCCTTCATTGTTTTTCCATTCTGATATTGTTTGTCTTAAAAGTTATTTTGTCTAGCAAGAGAGATGCTACTCTCAAGATGACTAAAACTTGGACAGACAAAAGAAACAAAATCCACAGGTCCATTCTCATGAAGCTCAGAGAGCTCAGAGGACCCAGTCTCAGGAACGTGCCTCCAGTCACAGATACTCAAAGGAGGCTGAGGATCGGGACTTGAAACCTTCAAAAAGCAAAACCAAAACAATACCTTTCTCCCATGCTGTAGGATAATTTCCACAGGTATAGTCCTTTGGGAGCACAGAGGACCGACCTAGGAGGTGTCCTTTTAATATACAAAAATTCTAGAAGAAAGGTCACTGCTACAGCCACTCAGTAATTTTGTACTAATTTTTTTAAAAAAAATCCCTCCCTCCACCTCTCACTTCAGGACTTGCCTTGTGAGCAAAGCTTGGGTTGGATTTCAGCTTCCCCTCACTCCCTTGGCCTGACCTCTTGTCATTAAATAGCACTTAAGCAACATTCCTTCTCCCACTCACTCATCACGTGCTTCAGGCATGACTGTGGGTAAGGCACCTGGGTTCTGTGGAGAATCTAAGATGAATAAATGGTAAGTTTCTTCAGAAAAGAGTCCTCATTCATGGGCTGGGGATATAGCTCAGTTGGTAGAGTGTTTGCCTTGCATGCACAAGGCTCTTGGTGAATTCATATTATGAGTAAAAAGTATACAAAGTGCTAAAATAAAATGTGCCCAGTACTAGTGAGTATTCTGTTTCACTAGAATATGGAACAGTCATGGATGATTGTGCTCCCAAAGGGGCTTGCATGACCAATGACTGCAAAGCCATGTGCCATGTAAATGCACTTTTAGAGGAGGAAACTAGTTTGCCAACGTTCATCACTGAGGATGTTAACTTGATGGTCAACAGGATAAGTTAGAGTACATCCCCAGAGTAAAGGGAGGCTATGGGCAAATCAGTTAGGAGGAAGTACATTATATTATTGTTGGAACATCCACCACCATCCTAAGGGAATATTAAATGTCCCTAATGAATTAACATAGGGCCTGGCTCTGTGAGGTACTTTAAGTAATACAATGGGAACAGACAAAACACCTGCCACTTCCCAATGGTTTGTAGCCATTGTATGTTCCATCCGGTTCTTTATCCTCTTTGCCACAATATCCCAGATTGTGGGCTGCTCCTTCACCCTGGGTCCCAAAATGATGATACTACAGAGCAGAGCTGCAGTAAGTTCACAATAGGCAGGTAGAAGGGCTGAGAAATACTTCCTTGTTTTCATGAGCTACTCAGATTTGGGGCTGGTTTGTTGGTGTTGCATCACATCCTAAGTTCACTGATATGGAAGCCAAGGTTCATGAAGGCAAAAGCAATAAGGTCTGAAAACATACACATGTTATAGTCTTGTATAGAAAAGGACAATGATAATAATAATCATAATAACAAGAAATCACCATATGACACTTATTTTGTATTTATGAGTCTAGCATTAGGTTACCCCTATCTCATTTAATCCTCACAGAATCAGAACTCTAACACACATCTGCTTAATACCATAGCATGTGCTCTTTCATATTTTCCCCAACGATCAATTAAGCTTGGTGGTTGCCTGTGTACATGAAGTAGAGTTGGGTTGCTTCAAACCGTACATATTCTCAGGAAGTCTCTCTCTTCAGGACTGAACTTTGGTTGGCAACTAAGACTGAGCTCTGAGCCTTAGGAATATTTTGCCTAATAAGTGTTATATGCCTGAGGCCATGTGCTATCTGTTTGATCAGATGGTTTATGCTAACAACGTGATTTATGGTGCATGCCTGTTTGTTCTCTAGGAGTTGCAGTTTGAGTAACTGAAGTGAATCATGCACATGCTACATGCCTACTTGACTTGCCCCCACCCCAATAAAAACCCTGCACACTAAGGCTCAGGTGAGCTTCTCTGATTGACAACATGTTGTACATATTGCCACACACTGTGGCTTGGAGAATTAAGTGCATCTATGCCACTCTACTAGGAAAGAGTTTTTTATAAGTTTACACCCAGTTTCTCCTGAACTTTGCCCTATACATCTTCTGCTTTTTAAATTTTAATCTGTACCTTCACTATCATAAACCATAGCTGTAAACATACAAGCTCTTCTGAGTCTTGCAAGTCCTTCTAATGAGTCATCAAGTCTGAGAGTGGTCTTGGGAACCCCAGTGATAAAACAGAACTTTAGTGTCAAAGATGACCCCTAATTTTCAAACCCATGTGGCTCCAAAAACAGCGGCACAGTGAAAAGAAATGAAAAAGCCAGGAGGAATGAGTACATTGTGCGTGGGGGACGGTAAATAAGGAAGCTGAGGAGACAAACAGAGGATGGAAAGTAGGCTTTGTGGTCGACTTACTAAATTTGGCTTCCACATGCTGGTAGGAACATTCTATGGGAAATGGGAAATGTACAACTTGAGTTTATGATGGAAGTCCAGCCTTGGAATATAGCAAATGCCTAAAAATGTGAGAATGAATAAGAGCACTAAGGAAAAAATTAGAGAAGGAACTGCCAAGAGTTAAGCACAAAGAGGGCAGAATGAAACATGGCTACCAAGGGAGTATAAAAACAATGAGAAGCAAGACAAATTTTTAACCTAAGTCATCATGAAGCACGATCTTTTGATTTTTATATAAACTTATATGAAGCCAGTTGTACATAGACTTTTTATAGAAAATATTTCCCAAAGATTTTTGTCAATATACAAATAGCACTAAAAATTAGCAACATTTATATTCTCAATGCATCTTCATTTTCAAGGGCATTTAAAAGCTGGCATCATGAACAAAATATTTAAAAATATTAAAAAATAAGCTGAGGCAGAGAGAAGACCCAGTCATTCCTGATACTGCTTCTTTTTTTTTTTTTTTTTTT
>NW_025999924.1:2814998-2839614 GCF_001458135.2 Marmota marmota marmota | reverse complement strand
GCCGCGGGGCGATTTGCTGAATAAGCAGTTACCCTCCGTGCGACAAACCTCTCGCGTTTGAGTCCCCGTAGCCGATCCTCGTGCGATGGAAATCCTTCCTCCAGGTTCCGGAGCACCCCACTATTGCTGGAAATTCCTAACAAGATATCCTTTAGCCGTCCTGACTTGTCATACTCCCACACAGTGAAGCAGCACACGGGGGTAATGCACTCCCCTCGCCGCCATCTTCCCCCTTCCCCCCTGATACTGCTTCTTGATACCATTGTGTGGCTTCCACCAGGGCTAATTTTATATGTTTATCTGCATTTTTAAAAATTGAGGACAAAAGAATGACAATGATAAAGCAGGCCCAGGTCCTACGGAGGTTTCATTCACTTAACACAGTTTTTCTTTATTTCTTCATTTACTTTAGTGACAGAGAACATCCGGTTCAACTGAAGCCCTTTGGTTTTGTGTCTGCTTCTTCCATGAGTGATTTGTCTCATATTCCAATGTAGTTTTTGAGTTTTCTTTTTTTTTTTCCTTAGGAAAAATAAATTTGGGATCATTTCAGAGGCATCTTTAGATAATACGCTGTCCGAGTCAGCGTTTCTGGCTGAGCCTCCCCATTTCACCTGAAGAGGCAGCCCCCCCCGCCCCACACACACACCATGTTCATGACTGCTTATACTTCTTATTGAGACATTCAGGAAACACTGGATCTGCCTTAAATTTTCCTTTTCATTTTCTTAGCTTACCCTTTTGTGATGGAGAATACACCATACATGCTACTTTTAAAAGAAATTTGTGAATTGATTTGAGGGCCCCATATCAAAGATGAGTACTAGAAAAAGCTAAAGTCTGTAACCAGACATGCCCCTCTTACATTCCTGTGATGATGATTCCAGTCTACCACTTAGGACCAAGTTGAGGAGAAAGGTTCCAAAATCTAACATTTAAACTCATGTCTCAAAAGCTCCCCCTGGTGTGCATATGAAAAATAACGCATCAGAGGAAAAGGTCATTGGAATGAGTGTAGAATAAGCACAGAGACTCCCTGAGATTCAGATCTCAAAAAAGATGCTAAGATACAATAAAATAACACAATTATTATTTTACTTATTTATGTGTTATGCTTAAAATCTAAAATAATAATTTAAGTGAGCTATTAGCATTAGCAAATGAAATGGATACATGAAAAATATCTATTTTCTTATAAAAGGTATGAACAAGGCAGAAAGAAAAAAAACTGGATTTATTCCAACCATAAATACACTTAAAAAAGATAAGCCACCTGAATATAGCATAAGCAATTGGTTTATATGTTTGAGCCTAAGAAAGGTATTATATAAAAATAAAACAAAACATTTGTTGTACTTTCCAGAAAGTATTTGCCTTATGGAAATGTTTTCCAATTTCTCTCTCTTTTTTTTTCCATTTATCATCCCCTTATGGAAAACATTCTACAGCTAAGACTACTGTGTAAATCACTTCTAAGCAAAAGGGAACTTCCAGAATATTAAATCCAAGGCTGGCCTCAAAATGTTTTCTATTTCAATCTCCATGTTTTACAAATGAAGAAGGTAAATGCAAAGGGACTGGACTTATCCAAGTTCTCAGAGTTGGTAGAAAGCTAGAAATAAATCTCTAGTCTTCTGTTTCCCAACTGAATCCTAACTAAAGGATTCAACTGGGTCCTTTATACCCGGCTGTCTTGGTATTATTTTCAATAATAATAACAACATACAGAAAAAGTACAAATACTTATAATACTAAAATGCATCAAGTACTTACTATGTGCCAGGTATGTTTTTAATCACATTATATAAACTAACTCATTTGGCACAATAACCCTGAGATTATATTATTATCCACATTTTAGAGATGAGGAATCTAAGTGCCAGAGAAGCAAATACCTACCCGCAATGACTCTAAAGAGTAAGTGATAGAGCTACTATGCTTGCCAAGCAGTCTAACTCTAGAGACCAAGTTCTTAAGGACAAATTACTAAGTAGGGTAGAGAAAGCAGAACATTATTCAAAATTCAAAAGTGCATCACCTATAAGATTAAACTTTTATTTTGGGGGCAATATAAAATTGAAATATGTGATAATTAAGATAGAAATAGGGACCAACTGAAAAGGAAAAAAAAATATTAGAAGGAAAATCTTTCACCAATTAGTAGAGCAAACTGATTCTTCATAAGTATCTAATTTCATACAAATCATATAAATAGTGGGCAGCGATCTTTAGTGTACCAGCTGAAATCATGCTTACCTATAATTAGAAATTATTTTTATCTGTCCATTAAAGCAATACCCTTGTTTAGGTAATTCTTGGTTAACTTATTTTCTAAGTAATGAAACCAAATTTCTTAATGGGGGAAAACTTTCCTGCTTCTCTAATTGAACCAAATTAATATGAAGTTCATAAAAACACCCAGGACCGTCCAACTTCCACATCCAATAGAAATATTAAGTCCCATCCTCTCTGCAGCCTTTGATCTGTTGCTTCCTCCCTACTCCTGACAAGTTTCATCACACCCTTGACCCTTCCCTGGTCCTTCAGATAGATCACGTCTCTCTTTATTGGTTCCCTTCTTATAAATTTAATCACTGAAGGTTGGTACTTCCAGAGTTCTATCCTAGCTAGCTGGGTTCTCCTACTCCCTGTTCCCACATTGTGCCTGAGTAACCTCACCTACAGCCACGGGTTCTATGACTACTTCAGGGCTGATGCCTAGCGTCCAGAGTAGGGTTTCCATACTACTTCTTTTCTCTGCGTTCCTTGGTGCCCATGGCACTACCTCAAACTCAAGATAATCAAATCTAGAACCTTTGCATTTCACCAAAAATTCTATTCCCTCTCCTGAATTCTTTATTCTGTTTAATGGATTCCCCCAATCAATAAACCCAAACCTTGAATCACCCAAGACTTCTTCCTTCAAGAAACTTCCAACCAAATGGTAATTTCTATAAATCGACCTTCCTAAATTACTCTTGACTCTTCTTCTCTCACTTCCATTTTCCCAAAAACCATCCAGAGTCCACCTTCATCACCCTGTTTTAGGTTGATTCCACCGGAAGTGGGTTTTGAGCAAAGAATTTAAGTGTAAATAGTTTTATAAGAACTGACCCAAGGAAGTAAATGAGAAGACTATAGTATGGCAGAGATGGAAGAAAGTCATGGGTTCATTAATGACCAGACACCTGCTGTGAGTCACAGGGCTCCATTCCCTGGGGAACTTCTGGAAGACTCTAAAGAACATTCTGCACATTTGTCCCACACCAAGAGTGAACAATCTGTGGTATTTCTCCAGAATCGTTTGAGGACTGCTCCTCCGGGTGACTCCTGTCTCTTGTTGTCTTATTATCTTGTCATCACTGAGACTAGCCACTGTTGCCTTACACACAAACGTGACTGACAGGGGAATATGAGATGGCTACTAGAGCACCTGCCACAGAATTCTGCCAGCACTTGCATAGGCTTTAGACAAAACCCAAACGTCTGTAATGGCCCACAAGATATCCCATGATCTGTCCCCTACATTCTTCTCTAGCATCAATTTACATGATTCCTGGTCCAATGTGAGCATACTCTAGCCCATCAATCTACCAACAGTGCAAAATACATAAATGCTTTGTCCTTAACCTTCTTGGAACATTCATCCATCTCCAACCCTATACCCATCTACCTGTAATACCCCCAATTGTTTGACAAGATGCAGCTTTTGGATCTCTTCCTCTCTGGAGCCTTCCCTCAATTTCTGGCACTCTAGCTGAGCATCTGTGCTACTGTCCCACCTTCTGTCTGTCTTTCCTACCAAACCGCACAGGAGTCATCCATCCACGTGTCTACTCCAGACGACCAGAGTGTGAATTCTAGATAAACAAGGACTACATTTCATTTATTTCTCTGATTTTCCGGCACCAATCCCACCCAACACAAGGAAAAGGAAAAATTGGAAAGCCCACCAAAAAACTCCTGAAAGATCTATATGTCATGTAAAATAATATAAATGTACAGTTAATATAGTAAATAAAACATAGACCAAAAGAAAACATTTGAAAAAATAGTAATTCTCCATTTAATTTATATTTTTTAAAATGATAATTAGGAGTTATTTTACTTTACATAAGTGCTATAAATCCATTTGTTTCACTCTGCTTCAGCTTCTTAAGGTATGTGTTTCCTTATTGGCACCGGTTCTCTCAAGGGGAATCTAATACTTAAGAGAACCTGTCAGGTAGCCCCTGAGAATAAATCCTGGGCTTATGCACTCATGGATATTTATTCTGCAACCACATTTCAATTTCTCAAACTCAGAGTCTCTTTCATGTACCTAACAGCTGGCTTCACATTGAACCCAAGGAAATACCCCCCCAAAAGAAGAAACAAGTACAATGACCATCCTGAGACTTGCTTACAGGCACCTGAAGGTCACTTACTTCTGTCCTCAGGCAGGGAACTTTTGCCTCCATCACTGCTGATATTCAGAAAGTAAAAGTAGCATGGGGCCCTGTGGGGTCCTACTCAGTAACTTTGACTGGATTGGTTTTAAGCAATACATTTATATGCAAATTTATGCAAACTTGAATAATGATTAAATTCGGATTCTGGGGGTTTTTCTTTCTTCCTTCCTTCCTTTCTTTTTACTACTTTTGGGACAAGAGAGAATGAAAATGAGAAAAAAAAGTAATAATTAACTGTATTCTCTGAAGGCCATTTAGTTTAGTCAAAATTGATTCTACTTATATTGATGTGAGAACTAAACATATTGTAGATATCTTTGATCTGGGATTTCATGACAATAGTCTGTGCTGTGGAAACGTTCAAGATTTTGCAATTCATTGATCATTGTCACCATGCCTGATGGAAATTAAATTGCTTTCAGTGTATGTGGACGTGATTTCTACTTTTATTCTCCTGCTCTTCCCTAGCCTAAGAGTTGCACAATAAGGCAAAACCACAGCCATGGATCTTCCTTGTTGAAGGTTTTAACATTGGATTTTGTTTCCCCTCATCTGTGTTTTGGGTTCTGCCCTGACCAACACTGGGGTCCTTTAATCTGAGATGACAGAAATCTACAAATACAGTAACAAGGCGATCTGTTACAGCTGACAACAAAGAAGGAAAGTTGGAACACCCTGTCCATAAGTCAAGTCTGCAGTTTATGTTTTAGTTCATATTTTCAGACCCACTGCAGGCAGCCAAGTAGTTGGTATTCAAAATGTTTTGTTGACCTCATAAGAAACAATGTAAATACACTTTCTAGCCCAGTGACGCCAATGCTGAATCTAGGGTCTATGTGCTTTTATATTTAGTGAGATTTTGTGTACATTGCTTCCAATTCCTTGTGCTCATTGGCAGTTCTGCTTTGGTGTAAACTGATGCTAACCTTTGCAGGCTACTGTTTCTCTTAGTTCCTCTCTACTGGCTATGAAACTAAGGATAACACAGGGTAAAAAGGTAACATTGAGGGACGGGGAGGTGGTCTATATGGGACTGCCTTTTCCATGCCTGCATCCCTTGGTATTCTCTCCCTGGGGCCCAAGTTCTAGGGTTATTTTATAGACAAATCTTGTCCTTAAAGGAGAAGCTATTTAATTATGCAACCCCCCAATAGATAACCTCAGCTAGCAATTAATCCAATATATATTCATTGAGTGCTTCTTAGGGAAAAATTAGGACTCTTCTAAGCATGTTCACTTCCTTTTTTGTTGTTGTTGTTGTTGCTGTTAATGACCACATTTCTTTGAGGAAAGGAAGAATAGGATTTTAATCAACATTTTGCTCTCTAAGAAACTGCAATATAGAGAGATTTTATACTTTACTCACGGTCAAAGAGCAAGTCTATGAAATGACCAAAACAAAATATAAATCATATAACAGAATACACTGTACTCTCCTTCATCCATCCCTAAGCTTATACCAAATTCCACTTTATAACAAATAGTGGGGAAAGAGATTCTTACCACAGAGGTTCTCAACCAGATGTCTGTGCCTGTGGATGAAGGTAGGAGGTCCTGAGACACCTGAAACTATATTCAAAATTGCTTTTTCTGGAGAGAGAAATAATAACTCTAAAATAGTTCAGAATTATTTTTATCATACAAACTTTAAACCAGAAAGCACCCTCAATTATGTTCGAGACCTGATATTTCTCTTAACCGGGCACTTAAAATGAACATTGTTGCAATTGTCCATGTATAACAAGCTACCTTAAATTTTATTAGCTTAAAATAACAACAATTGTTTTGTTTTCTCACACAACTGCAATTTGAGCAGGGCTCAGCAATCACAGCTCATCTGTGCTCCAGGTAATGTCAGCTGGGGTCACCTGGCTTCAGCTGGAGGATCTACTTCCAAGATGGCTCTGGCCCGAGTTTGGCTCTTGGCTCCTGGCCACATGAGACTTTCTATGGAGTAGGTGTAGCTTCCTCACAGCATTCTGGAGAGAAAGCATCTCGAGAAATAGAGAGTGGAAGCTACCAGTTTCTTGAGACCTGCACCCAGAAATTAGCACAGTGTCATTTCTATTAATCAGCAGTCATAAGAGGAGTCAAGGGGAGGGAGACTAGACCCCACTTTTGGATGGAAAGCATGTGGGAGGATTTTGAGACCACGCTATAAAACTACCATGTTTTAAAACCGGAGGCATCTTTTTTTCTTCCAGGTTATCTCCATTATTATTTTCTCTCTCCTCTTTTTTTTTTTTCTTTTTTCTGTGTGAGAAATCAAGCTCTGACATTTCTCATTTCCCATTTCTCAGAGCAAGTTTGTAACTGATCCAACCTACTGTTGACAACTGGCCTGCCCTTTTCTGGTTATACCTGACTCCTTAGCTCCACATATTCAACCCTCACAAAACTTCCTTCCTTTCTCCACTGCTAGTCATATGAAGTGCTCTGAGGAGACTGCTTGTTTAAAGAAATGCTAGCCAACAGCTGTAGAGTGGTAATGGTTGTGAGTTCTGTCCAAAGACAGAGAGATAATAGTTCCTGAGACATTTATATTAGAGGTGAGCAAAGTGAAGTGAGATGGGGCTGACCTTTTCCAACATCACTTTGTGAAATGTGGATTGGATTTGGAACACTCCCCAGTCTGCCTGTTTGCAGTAGTAGCTCACCAGCCTTCCTGCCCTTTCAAAAAGTAAAAGTTATTCAAATTTTCAGAGAGATACCAACCAGGACTTACATGATTTGCATCACTCCCCTCCATTCTCCCTATTAATTCAAATGAGTGATCCATAAAATTGTTATCAGCACTGAAAAAAATCGTCTGACACTCTGTGCCTCTGGATCCCTCCCACAGACCTTTGGAAGTGGTCTGCTTTTGTTCTGCATCACAGGCAAAGCTGCAGAGCCAGGCAGGAGGGGCCTCCCGGCTACTGTTCAGAAGATGAATCTGGCGCACTGGAAGTTTTGCCTCGCCTCTCACTGAACCACTGTCTCTCACCCATCACCACATCTCTCTGTCCTCAGAGCCTCAATGTTCCCTCTGCTTGGAACATCTTCTCCCAGAAAGCCACATGGCTCGTTTCCTCTTTGTTGATGTGAGTCCCAGCTCTGTATTTACGTATCACCTTCTCAGGGAACCTATCCTGGAAGCCCCGTCTAACATCTACAAATCACTACACATACACACACCACTCCCCTTCACCGTTACCTCCCCACAATTTTTTCTTCACTTACCAACAACATATGATACATTTTACTTATTGTCTGTCTCTCCTATAATGATAGCTTCATGAAGGCAGGAATTATTATCATGTTTACTGTTGGGGCTAGAACGATAACTGGTACCGAGTAGGTGTACAGTAGGAATTTATTAATTAATAATTGAATGAACTACTGATCCAACCACAGTCTACTCTGAAGGTAGGGAGGTGTAGATTTGGTTGAAACAACCATCCCATCTGTATTAGTTGCCTCTACTTTAATAAATCACAACAAACTCAGTGACAAAATATGGCAAGTTTACTGTCTGGTAGTTCTGTAGGTTGCAAGACCAAGTGGGTCTCAATAAGCTGATACCAAGTGGTTCACAGGGTGACATCCCTTTCTGGAGATGATCGAGGGAAATCTATTCCCTTGTCTTTTCCAGCTTCCAAAGGTTATCCATGTTCCTTGGCTTGTGGCCTGTTTCTCTATCCTGAAAGACAGTACTGCCACATCCCTCTAATTTCCTTAGGTTGCCTGTATCTCCTCTCTTTTTCTGCCTCCTTTCTTAAGAATTACACTGGGACTTCCTGGGGAATCCAGAATAGTCTTCCTATTTTAGGGTCAATTGATTACCAACCTTGATTCCATTTGCAGCCTTAATTACCCTTCTCCTGTAACCTAGCATCTTGATGGACCCCAGGGATGAGGACATGAGTCTCTCTGGGGCCCCACTATTCTGACTACATCATCCTCTTGAGCAACCTAGAAAGTGACAAGGCTTCTCCCAGCACTTTGAGAGCTGTGACAGTTCTTATCCAGATCCACACTGAGTCCATATGTTTAGCCCTTCATTATTCCTTGACAAAATATAGTACAAATTTCCCCAGGCTGAGTGGCAGAAGACATCGCATGTAAGAAAGCTCTCTGAAAATGTTGCTCCTGTAGACCTGGAGGTCTAGGTCAGGCACAATCACTGAGACCCCATCTTTTTAACAGAAAAGGGGAAATGACAAAACCTACTAACAGGGCTTTTGTGAAAATAAAATGTGGAGAAATGTTTATGAAAATTTGATAAATGTCAAATTCCACACAGCATAAGGGATCGTTATAGAGATATCTACCACCAAGGCTACGAAGTTTGTACTGATGGTAGTTTTGATTTTATTGACCTCAAGAGAAACTGTGTACATTACCACTTGCATGTTTTAGAAAAATCAAGACTGAAATTGACAATGTACCCATAGTCCAAGTCCTGCATTACCATCCCCTGGTTTGCTGATGACAATAATATACAGAAAAAACTATTGTGAATATGAATTTGGTTTTTCCTATTTTAAGTTTCTCCACCTGGTTTTCCTCAAAAAACAACATTAGGAAACATATGATTATCCTCATCTTTATGTGACAGTCTGAGAAATAATTACTATAGTAATTTGTATATTTATTTCTAGCCTCTGTAAGGGGGAAAAATGAGTCTCATTTTGTAACTCTAGCTCCAGAATCTTGCCTGACAGAGATACCCAATGGATATTTGTTAAATTAATGAATGAGTTACTACATAAATAATTAGCTAGTTGATTAATTAGAGATGCACATTAATAACTTATCCATGCTGCAGATAAACAGTCATCATCTCTATCTTCCTTTTCCAGTCTCTAATTAATCCTACCTCAGGGTTTCCAGTTCCAAGAGGATCTGACTTGGTCTCTGAGAAATCACTAAAATTCTCTCTTTTTTAAATCAATTTCCTCACAAAGGAAACATCAGTCTCCAATTTATGACCCAGTCGCCATTCTCACAATCAAATATTTCTTCCTGAACTTCCCTTAAGAAGGTATTCCAGGGAAGATTTTCAAGTAAAAGACGTGAAGGCCTACAGCATGTTTAACCAGATCCTTCCCCTAAGTAGGTGTAATTATTGCTTCTATGGAACCAGGAGAGAATTTCCTTGAGGCTGAAAAACATTCCAGCAAAAATCCAACTGTGACCCTTGAGATCTTGCCTGGAGAAAGGCTTATATCACAGGGGTCAGTAGATGACACACCATCAGATATTTTCTAATAAACAAAGAGCTTTTACAAATCCCAGGACCCACCTGTGTGGGGTTCCAGGTACAACTAATTTAAACCTCTACAGAGTAGATGTGGCACACATTGCAACTTCATAAGAAGACAGGGGGATCTGGCTCTTGATTATTCCATGCTGCCTGACTTGCCAGGAGGAGAGGAAGGCTTTTCTAAGAGAGTCTTTGAGTATTATATGTTTATGTGCAATATTTGAAAAGGGCAATAGAAGAAATCAATTGCATTTTTCTCTTCTTACAGCTATAAGGTTTCTAAAAGAGAAACCTGAAAATAGCCTACTGCAAATCAAAAACACTACTAATATGATCAAGAAGTTAAAGAAATAAGACATACTGAATTTCACTACAAATACTCTGAGATTTAGAAGATAATGGAAAAGAGGATTTAGCAATGTGAATTTTGTTGGCAACATAAAATTCCAATTTAACAAGCAATTCCATGATAATCATTTTGCAACATAAACAGCCAACATATCTGGATTCACCCAGATATATTGCAGATATAGCTTTTAAAACTATATTCACTTTAGACATTCCCTGCATATTGAGATGAGAAGAGCAAGTAATAAACTCTTGGTAAGCATATTATTTTTCACCAAACTACCATGGTGTGGAAAAAACAGTTTCATAGTAATATATTAATTTAATTCTGTTTGTGAACTAATTCACATATTGAAAAATGGGCTTCATTAAATGTCTCACCAAAAGGCTATGTTTCAGTTATCTGCAATTTACCTACTCTTTCTAAATCTTTGTATAATTTTGGCTAAATATAACCTTGTATTTATTGCAGTTTTAAGAGCTAAAAAAAATTCTAGGTAGCAAAATGTAAGATCAGTTTCAACATCTAGACTCTTATTTGATCATTTCAGTTCAAATATGTAATCCCCCAATTTTCCTTACCAAACTACAGGTAACCACTGAGCACAGGTGAAGTAAATTCTCCATCACCAGCTACAAACTTCAAATTCCTAAGTTGTCTTATCTGTTCACATATGTGTAAGATTTTCCTTCAGGAATGAAGCAACAGCAATGATTTCACTGGCAGAGTCTATGAATGTCTGTGAATATCTACTCATCTGGAGCTTCCCACATCTTGCTTTGGGGCAAATATTTTTTGAAAGCAAGAACCAATATTCTAACCCAAGGAATTATTGCAAGAAATTTCAGCCCTCTTATATCTTCACCTTCAGGGAAGCTACGAATGTTATGCTCACATTCCTGGAGTAACCACCAAAACCTAGAGTCTCTTCAGTGGCTCAGTCCCAAGACTTTTTCTAGTGCATCATCTCAGTGTACAGCTCCAAAGGGATTCTCCTAAACTAAATCCTGCTCAAGCAAAGAGGTGACAGTGAAGTCCCTGAAAATCACCATCAGAGTTACAAGAATACTCATGCCAATGGAAATCCTACAGCTTCTATTTGCTGAATAACTTGTTGAAAACCAATCAAGCAAAGGTTGCTGATTATTCCAACTTCTTTTCAAATGGAAAGTCTTTTTTAATTTTGGGGAACTTGACTTCTATTATTTAAAATGGCCCATTCAACAACAATGGTTCATAATTAGATCTATTTATTTTGACAGTCCATAGTGCCTGATAAAAGGCCATTTATGGCATTTTCAAATTAAGAATTTTTCTTACAAAGAACATTATTATTAACAGTATGAAATATTGAAGCTTTGGAAGGGAACTGTAATCAAAGAGCACAACATAAAATTCCATTATCATGGGGTCTGGTTTTGTCTCTGCTTCTTCAATTTAAAGAGAAAGAACTAGAAGTAAATGCAATAAGTAGTGAGGCATAGAGGATGGGGAAATGGAATTGCTGAGTTAGATTACAAACATCTCAAGAGCAAAGACTGTGCCTTTTCTTTTTCTTTCTCCTTCTTTTGTGTATGCAAAACAAAGTGCATAATCTACACTGAAAGCTATTAATACAGGGTTTCAAGATCAAGAAGGAAAAGAGCAAACAAACCAAAACCCCCTTCAGAAATTTCCCCCTTTTGCTTCAGCATCCCTCTACTTCAATTGTGTGCCCACTCCATGAGGTATGTCACCCGCTCCCTGTTATCACATTTTGCAGTCCTGCCCATTACCACTGTCCATGCAACCAGGTAAAGAGGTGCAGGTTGCTTATGCACAAGGGCACTTAGCTAAGGGGAGCAGGTGTGTGAGACCCAAAACTCATCTCATGGTTATCAAGAGAATCAGCTAGTGTCCAGCTGAAAAGGCCTCTTGCCCTGTTTTGTGGGCTACATTGAGAATTCCAAAGTTGCCTACCCTGGAATAGGGCTGCATCCACCCAGAGGGAGCAATACTCTTCTGTTTCACATGAGATAAAGGCCTTATTCCTTGCCCCTATTCCCAAATTTGCAAACTTGCTTTTCCCACAAAGTAACATGCCTGTTAGAATGAACCAGTTTTATTCAAGTTTACTCTTAGATTGTGTTTTTCTAGATGGCAGAGACTAGTAGAAGGAGTCAATATGTGAGCAAAAAATCCTATTGTCCTCCCTTAGGAGGCCAGGAAGGTAAAACAGGCTGTGCAGGTCTCATTTGGGAAAAGACCCTGCCACACATTTTTTCTTTGCCTTCTTCTCTCATTTTCTTATTAGATCTTACTTCCAATAGGCTAGTAGCAGAGACCAGGAGCTATCCCTTCTGAGAAAACTCACTACCACCACTCAGGTCCTCTCATTCTGTTTGCATCCTTGACTCCTATTTAAGACAGACAGGATTTTTTAATCCCAAGCCTGAGAAGAACAGGTGGTGCCCATACCACCTCTGTCATAGACAGCAGGTAGATCTCTGTTTCCTTGGTCTTAGGTTCACTTCTGCTCACTCACTGGCAGGCCTTTTCTAACTGAAAATTGGAGCTTTTAAAACTCAAATGCCTGCTTACCTCAAGGTGGACATGGGGATGTGTGGAAACAAAGAGGAATACTATGGTCACTTTTTTTGTGTGACTTCTGGACCATTTTCTAGACTAAAGTTCTTCATGTAGTCCGGCCTACTTTATTAGAATTCCACATATATTACTAATACTTGTAATATTTTACAGTCTACATTTTAAATATGCAAATGAAAACCCCAAGGCAATATCACCTCACACCTGTTATTTAAAAGACATCAAGGGTTGTCAAGGATATGGAAAAAAGTAGAAACTTCACACATTATTGATAGGAATATAAATTAGTACAGACATTAAGTAGAATAGTACCGAGGTTCCTCAAAAAATTAGAAATATATCTACCATATGATCCAGCAATCCCACTTCTGTGTATATACCCAAAGGAAATGAAATCAGTATTTGAAGAGATAGCTGTGTTCCCATGTTCATTACAGCATTATTCACAATAACCAACATAGAGAAGCAACCTAAGTGTCTGTGAATGAATAAAGAAAATGTGGAGAATATAAACAATAAAATACCATTCAATTTTTAACAACAAAAAACAAAGGAAATGCTGTTATTTGTATATGTGGATGAAACTGGAAGACATTGTGCAAGTGAAATAAGCCAGGCATAGAAAGACAAATACCTCATGATCTCACTTATATGTGAAATTTTAAAAAGCTAGACTCATAGAAGCAGAGAGCAAATGATAAAAAAAAATCTCAGCTAGGAGGAATAAATTCAAGGAATCTATCATACAACATGGTGACTATCATTACAGCAATGCATTTTATACTTAATGTATAATGACTGTACTGTATTTGAAATTGCCAGGTATAAATTTTTTAACCCCATTTTGTGTACTATTCTGCCTGAGCTGTTATAATAGAAAACCATCAGATAAAATAATCCCTTGTAAAATAACCATGTACTACTATAGGCAATAATTTACCTAATTTATGTGTATAGAGATATTTTACCTTGAAATTCCTATTTTGTTGTAAAACTTGGTGAGCACATTTATAGCTATTAGCATAGACTCTACAAGAATAAATAGGATTGAGAGGGACTACCCAAGGAAATATTTCCAGGATAATTAATAAGTCCTAGAGTTTTTGCATAAAGAGGGAAAAGTATCAGTCTGTTTTATCTTTTGGTTTTCATTGGTTAAAGACAATGAAAAATTGTTCCAGAGAAGTGGGCTTTTAGTGCACACTTGGAAGACTTTCAATTTATGAATTGATTTGCAAATGACAGAGGTATCTTTTCATCAATGAGACAGTTATCCAGAGCTGCACTGGTAGCTTCTTCCCATCACCCCACACATGTGTGAGCTCTCTCAGGTCAGGAAAAGCAGCCAGAGTTGCAGTGATAGTGATGAAGGTGGATGCCACAATTCTGAACTTGCTGCTAGTTGGACGATCAACAGACTCCTACCACAGCAGATGGCTTCCAATTTCCAGACAGGTGTTAAATGGGTAGACACTGCCTGAGTGGTTGGTATTTTGCCATCAAGAGCAGAAATAGCCCAACTGAGGAGATGAACCATTGTTCAAGTTCTCAAGTTACTGCTCCAGAGATTCAGCCATTGAAGGGTACCTTGGGAGCCCATTAGTCTACTCTGCCTTTGCCCCAAGGCAAGAATTCCCTCTACAACAACCACTACATTAAGTTAACTGTCCCCACTTAACTACATCCTCCTGAAGCAATCCCTTCCTCACTTTGAAAGAAAACAGCTTTTCTTCCATTCTCCTGTATCTGGAATTAGAATTAAAGAAGCTACTATTTATTGAACATTATTATGCACTTTACATACATGAATGTATTCACTCCCCACCAACCTTGTGAGATAGAAATCACCACTATGGTCCTTTTTCAAATGAGGAACAGATCTAGAGAGTGAAGGCACATACCTAATGTCATACCACTGGTCTGTCATACCACCCATGTTTGTCTGCAACACCCTACTTGTAATCCTGACACTCCACTTCCTCATGTTTGAGCATCCATTTATCTCTGACTTGCAATGAGGCATAAATTCCCAAATCAAAATTTTAGGTTGCAGGAACTTCTAATATTTGATTATTTATATGAACAAAGAAGGGAAAAACTAAGTTTAAGCAACATTTAGATCTCATTTAAATAATTGCTTTTTCTTACTTTCCAGCTGATCCATCCTAGGCCTATCTTTGGGGTACAGTCTTGAAAAGTGGGTTTATTCCTCCACTTCCACTTCTTGGGGTGAGGGTGTGAAAGGTCAAGGGGTTAGCACAATATTACCTCTAAATGTTGCTTAAAGATACTTCAAGAAAGAAAGCTATACTGCAAAAGAGTTTTGAATGTTACCTCATCTTTTTGTCTTGTAAAACACATTAATAAATGATCTAACAAAAAACAAGATGTCAGCAAGAAGAGAAAATAAAATCTCAGAAGAATGCCTTTGGAAAATATGAGTTGCTCATGTATGGTCAAACTGTGGTCTTCCAGCATCTAAACCCCTTCCTGTATTTGGTGAACAACCCACCATGAGAATGTTGTGGGGGAAAAAAGAAGTCACTTCCTTTGAAGCAATCAAAATAGTCAGATGTTTGCTTTTCCAACCCCTCTGAAATCATGGCATGGATCATGACCTAGCTGTGGAGCAGCAATGAGACACCCACCCTGATACTTCAAATCAGGGGCCAGTGACTCAGAGAACAGGGAATTTTTCTGGTGATTCTAGTGGCAGCAATCAGTTGCCAGGCCAGCAGCTCCAGCAGTGCCAGGCAGCAGCATCTGTGACCAGCAGTAGCCATGTAAGTTCTGTACCCAGGGCTTCAGCAGCAGCAGCAACAATGGCTCCACAGCATGGTTCTCTGGTGTGACTAAATGTGGCTCTGGCTTCTCTCTGTTCCCACTCATATTCTAAGTCTGGCGACTGAAGATTCTTGGTGATTCCAGCAGATGCCTGATAATAATCAGAAAATTCCCTTTATGCTTAAGCCAGTCAGAGCTGTTTTAAGGGCTTGGCTTGAAGATCCCTAATGGATATATGATATAAAAAGACAAACATGTTCTAAATCAAAGCAATTGCAATGGCATCAACCCATATTAGGAACTGCCACTAAATCCACACCAGCATCTGAAGTCAACCAAGTACAAAAGAAAAAAGATTATTAAGAAAAGAAAAGAAAAAGAAACTTAAATTGGAAACCTGACAGCTGAAGTTTATACTCCTGTTTGACCTGAAAAAAATCATAAGGATGGTCAGATTCTCTTACCAGTTTTTTTTGTGTGTGTGTGATTACATCATGTAGCAACCACTAACTTCAAAACTCACTACAGAAGAATGTGGAATAGGAAAACAGAAACAGATGAGACTATTATTCAAAAGTTTTTGATTCATTTTCTACTATATTAAAATGTAAATTTTTTTTCAAACTCCAAGTATACTTACTAACATATAAAAGTCTTGTCTTAACTTCCTGCTATAAAATATAATAATTTTTAGAACTACAAGTGAGGTTGATATGATATTGGGGGATAGAGACCTGAATATTTCTTAATGCATAAATTTCTTCATTTAACTATGCATCAGAAAAACATCAAGACACAAATACTTGGGATACAGGCCTTCTAAACTATTTTAAAATAATTTTAGTAAACAAAGGTACACCATGGTACTGCTATGAGATACACAGGACTTTATTACACACAAAAAATAAATTTAATCAGAGGAAAGATGTGCAATGAGCCATCTATCACATGTTATAAAACTGTCTAGAAAAGCTAGGACATGATAAATATGCATTTCAAGGAGTGGTTTAGAGAAGAAACTGCAAAAGGAGAAGGGGTCATGTTCCATAAATATACAGTGAATAGAGGTGAGATTTGTTTTCTTTTATTATTAGGCTTTAAACTATGTGACATAAATTCTTGAATATGACATTTAATAATTTTAAAAATCTAAAGAAACAAAAGATAAATAATGATAAAAGAAAAACCAAAAGACAACATATTTTAAGAAAGTCTACTCCATTTTTGAAGCCTCAAAAGGTGAATAAGATGCACCCCTGATAAAGTGCACCCTCATATCCTGCTCCTAAGAAGGAAGATGAAGCCTATATCTTTCTCACAGAAAAGTTGTGGGGCACATAGAAGCTCTACACCTAATAATGACATACAGTTGGAAGTGATCAAGTGATTGATCTTCATCAATGTCAATCCGCAGCTCTCTGCAGCATCTCACTCCAAGTCCCATCTCAGGGGTCCAAATGTTAAACGTGAGCACTGGCTAATCATCTTAACATACACGGCTCAGGAAACTCCAACCCTGCAGAGACCCCTCCAGTTTGCCCAGCCCCAATTAATGTGTTGCTTATTACAGAACACTGAAACGGTTTCCAGAATGTGTTTGCAGAATCTGCCTCCATCGACAGATATGTCTAGTCCAATAAACTGATACACTCTGTCCTCTTCCTTATAACATCTTAATTAGAAACCCAGAGAGCTTCTAGTTTGTTAACCTTTTAAATCACTAAGAAATGAGTCTCGATAAAAACTAAACATGAATTCCCAAAAGTTAGGAAAATAACACAAAACTCTAACTCTCAGTCAACCAAGTATGAAAGAAAGAAGATTATAAAAGAAAAAGAAATTTAAATGGGAACCCTGACAGCTGAAAAATACAAACTAGTGACTTCCAATACTCTCTCAGAGTGGACAATGACAGAAGCCATGGGTAGTGATTGCTTCTTTGTTCCAGAAATAGCAACAATATGAGAACAATAATTCCATCCACAATGCCCACGGGCCAAGAACACTGAACTATAACAGAGAGTAATATCTTCAGAACATCCTGGAGGTTATATGACGCACTTGGAAAAAAAAAAAGTTGATGTTGGCATTCAAAGATCTTATGTTCAAATCTCAACTCTACTACTTTTTTATTTTTTTTTAAATTTTTTATTGTTGGTTGTTCAAAACATTACAAATTTCTTGACATATCATATTCCACACTTTGATTCAAGTGGGTTATGAACTCCCACCTTCACCCCATACACAGATTGCAGAAAAGTAGTAGAGTCAATGGATGTGTAACTCAACTCTACTACTTTTTTAAAAATTTTTATTTATTTATTCTAATTAGGTACATATGACAGCAGAATACATTTTGATTCAGTGTACACAATTGCAGCACAACTTTTCATTTCTCTGGCTGTAACACGATGTAGCATTGCACCATATGTGCAGTCATACATGTACCTAGAGTAATGATGTCCATCTCATTCCACCATCTTTCACGCCCCCATCCCCCATCCCCTCCTCTCCCTCCCCTTTGCCCAATCAATATTCCTCCATTTATCTCATGCCTACCCACCCCCATTATGGATCAGCATCCACTTATCAGAGAGAACATTTGGCCTTTGGTTTTTTGGAATTGGCTTACTTTGCTTGGCATGATATTCTCCAACTCCATACATTTAACCTGCAAATGCCATAATTTTATTCTTTTAATGATGAGTAATAGTCCATTGTGTATATATACCACAGTTTCTTTATCCATTCATCTGATGAAGGGCATCTAGGCTGCTTCCACAGTTTAGCTATTGTGAATTGTCAGCTCTCCTACTCTTCTCTCTGAGTCTCAGCTTCCTCATTTGTGTTTTGAAGATAATAATATCCATCTTTGGGAACTGCTGTGAGGTTTATGGGAAAAAATGTGGTGTGATGTCCACTGTGGTGCCTGCCCTATGGAAGGTGCTCAATAATTATTGGTTCCACATCATTCTCCTGAGACACCTATGGCCACAGAGAGTTGCTTCCTTCCCAATTGCTGTGAGCTGGACCAGTGGCTCTAGACTCACAGCTTCCTGGTAGTTCATAGCCACACCACCAAGTTGACAGTCACACCTTGGAATTCCACAGAGCAGTTTTCCAAAATATACACAACCCCTCATTGTGAAAGGGTGCCATGTTAACGATCATGTTTTAAGAAGTTAACTGGCTGTACTCCTAGTGATTTTGTATTGATGCTTAACAATCAGGAAAACTCCTGGGTGATTTTTATAAACCAGGCTGACTTCAAACAAAACTGAAGCAGTCCTAAAACAGACATTGTTGATCCCTATTCCCCCTCATGATATGTCCCTATGACCTCATCAGGTGCCCCATGATCATGTTGAATAGATGTTCCCTATCCCTCCAGGGCTGTTGTCCCTAAATTATTACTTTCTGAGCCCTCCCCCAAATCCAGGCATTATCCGAGGCCTACCATGGAAACTTACATGCCTGATGTTACACTTTCAAGACTACTACTCAAACCGTTTGCTGGAGATTGAATCTAACACCCCATTTAAGTGGTAGAAAAACTGAGGCCCAGGAAAGTGATGCTAGATGCTGGCAGAGCCAGACCTAGGGTCCCAAACCTCTGCCTCCCAGGTCACCATGGCTTCTGCTCACAGTGCTGCCCTAGATGGGAGACTCTGAGGCTAGACTAGAACCCTGGCACAGAGGCTTAGTGTACCCCTCCCCTAAAGTCTTATTTACTTTTAACAGGGACCTTTAGCTGTTTAGAAAAAGGATTGCTTAAATTTCAGCAAAGCAGCCAGGTTCGGTGGGAAGATCTGAGGTTAAATAAGAGGATTCTGGCCATTTCACCTACTCTCCTAGGAAATGTTCTACAGATGAAGTAAAATATAATTTCCATCCTTTATCCAACCACCTATTCAACAAATACTTGCTGAGGGTACAATATGTACAAGATACAATGCTATTGTACCATGTATTGCTAGACACTTCATTTGCCTTTTCTGATTCAATCCCCACAATAATCACATGAAGTTGTGGTTTGGATGTGAGATGTGTCCCAAAACTCCTGTGTTCATACAGGAATGTTCAGAGGTGAAATGACTGGACTGTGACAGCTATGACCTCATTAGTACATCCGAGTTTGATTGGACTAGACAGGTGGGGAGTGGCTAGAAGAGGTGAGTCACTAAGGTCACTTCCTTGTGGCCCTTTCCTCCTTCCTTCTATCTGCTTCCTGACCCCATTATCAACTGAGTAGCTTCTCTCTTCTAGGCCCTTCCACTGTGATGTGCTGTCTCACTTTCAGCCAGGAGCAATGGAGTCAGCTCCTCATGGACTAAATCTTTGGAACCATGAGCCAAAATAAACTTTTCCTCCTCTAAGATGTTCTTGTTGGGTATTTTGTTCACAGTGAATAAAAGCTAACATTTGTGTGCTCCATTTTACAGATAGGGAAAAGTAGACTAACAGAAGTAGTATACAGTGTTAAAATTAGTTAAGGAGCAGGAACTGGGATCTGAGCCCACGCTTCTCTACTCCAAAGCTCCAGAGCTTTACCCCCTTCCTGGCACTCTCTCTCCAGCAGGTGCACGACTGCGTGCCTTTGTTGGAGGAGTATTGTGAAACTCTCCTGAGAAAAGGCACGAGAAGCAGTAAGCACAAAGCTTGGCATGTAGTAAGAGCCTTCTCTTTTTAAGGTTGGTCAGAACAAACCATTTTATAAAACTTTTGTTTAGTTTGGAACTCAGTGACTCTTTGATTTGCCATATTGCAATGTCAATATTAATGTAGAAACGACTGTGAATTTTAGCCTGAAATAGGTATTTTGTTTAAACTGTTGATAATTTTCCATGGAGTGAAAAAAGATCTAGAGAGTTCCTGGTTCCTACAGTCGAACCAAGCTAACCAATTCTTTTTGACTCTCTCCGGGTCACACTCCCTCTTCCTCTCCCTTTTTATTAATTTACCTGTGGACAGAGCTACATTCATTTCTCAGTTAAGTAGTACACAGTGAGTTGGTGGTATTTAATAAAACCATGTTGACTGCTTGGCTAAAAATCATCAGAATGGAATGTTGAGCAACCATTATTTTGATTGGAGCAATGGATTTGTTAACCTGAGTATAATTAAAACTAGAAGACTTCCCCCAGGATTATGTTACCTCTGCAAAAGGGACTATAAGATTCCCTCCTAACAGATCACTGAATTCGCCTCACAGGCATTCAGTTTCCAGAAATTCTGAGATGATAGAAATATTCTCTCCATATCTATTCTGACCAGCAGAGTAGACACTAGCCATACATGGCGACTGAGAGCTTGAAATAGGATTGTGTTGGTAAAGATCTGGATTTTTCATTTTGTTTAATTCTAATTAACTTGAAGAGCCACAAGTAGTTTGTGGCCACCACATTAGGTAGCACAGTTCTGGAAGGATTGAAGACAGGATAGTCAATTTGGAGAGAATAAAGTGAGGACTCTGTATTTAACACCTTAATTTCTTGACAGACCCTAATCCTCCCAAATACCACCAAAAGGGCCTGGGCCAAGCTGGAAAAGAGAACAGTTTTTCTGTTGAATTATTTCTCTCCCTACTCTGACCCCCTTCAGGTTGGATCTAGAATACCACCAAGAACCAGAGAATAAGAAAAAGGTCAAGGGGCTGTGGAACTTCTAGGTCATCTTGCAGAGGAAGAAACAAGTTCAAAGATGGAGCCCTCCACCCCAGGCCACATAGGGTAGAACTATAGAAGTCTCCTGATGCACAATCTATCTCTTTCACCTGACTTTGGCTGACATCTCACATATTTTGCCCCTGACAAACTGTGAACAAATAAGTGTTCCTGGGTTGTAGAAACCTGGGAAACCGTGAAAACATATAAAGCATGCCAAGGATATCAGGGGTGGGCATCACATCAAAACTAGGCAGCCACCTCTTGCTGCCACTTGCAGCCAGAAATGTGTTCTCTGACTGTTTGATTTTCTCAAGAGAAACAAGAAGGGGTTTGCAACCTCTGGTTTAACCTGTTTTTCCTTACTCGCATAACTTGTATGCCTCTCCAACTATCAGAAATAATTCCACTATAATAAAGACACTGGATTTGGGAAATTTGTTCAAAACTTTGAGGAATGAATTTATACTTGGTGAAATCTGGGACCCTGTGGGGGATAATGAGGCCAATGACCCTGCCCAGGAATGGTGGTCACTACTATACCCAGTCCAAAGCCAACCACAAGCCTCAATATACCTATTAAAGAGAACTTAGCAAAAGACAGCAAATAGCTCATTGTTCAGACACAATCAGATGCTATAGTGTGTCTATATGCTAACTAATTATGATATTGTGGCCTACATCCATTTGGATATGGGAATATTTGCAGAGTATTGGCTTAGCAGATACTTTGCTAAATATTTTGTAGAAACAACGCTGTTTTAATCTCTAAAACTCTCTGCTAGATAATTATTCCAAATTTTATAGTTTACAGATCAGTAAAGTTAAGTACCTTGCTCAAGAACACAAAGGAGAGAATAGTAGAAGAGAAATCAAAAAGAAGCTGGGTTCTAAAGCTAAGTACTTTCCACCACATCCTTCCCACTTCCCACTGCATCCACTGCATCAACTATACCCTCTGAGGCTCTCTATTCTTTCCAACAAATAGACTCTGGTCTCTATGTAGTCAATCATCTTGTACTTTTTCTTTTCTAAGTCAATGTCATCCTTGACCAATGACAAGAGATTCATTCTCATCATGGAAAAACATAATAAAGATATGTCTTGCTAAACCAAAATAACATCAAAATAACTAGTAAGCATTTCCCATTTGGATTTACCTCTTTCCTGATGCCCATCCCCAGTGGGTCAGAAGTATTTGTACTGCATATTTTCTTTTTAAAACTTTCCATGTCCAAATATCTAACATACAGAACTCTTACATGGATGACTAATTTTTAAAACTAAAAGGATAAAGAAGAGGGAGCAGAGACAATATATCCACCACCCCAAACTCCTGCAATTGTTTTTTCTATGTAAAATAAACTCTCAATGTGCTATTTATAACACTCATTATTCTCTCCTGTCTGAGATGCCACGTCAACAGTGATTAACGAGAAGAGTCCAGGGTTTCTAATGCTGTCTACCCTGATGGTAAATTGATATATAGTCTTCAACAAATTCCATCTGATCTCATGATTTTCCTATAAATGTGCCCCCAAACAGCTGTCACCTTCCTAAATTCTAGGCAAAATTTATGACTATACTTCAATATTTGATTATTGTGTAGGAGTTTAATGTAAAACAAAATGGCAATGTTATGATTGTATTTTTATTCCTGGCTGTTTAGTACCCTCAGCTTTATATTGGCAGGCTTCCTCATGAAGATTAATTTCATTTTCTACCAGCTGTGCTTATAAAAATAAGTGTTGTTGAGATTATAGGACTATATGGCACAATTAGCTAATATTCATTCCTTCTATATCTTATAAGCATGTTGAAATAAATGGCACTAAAAAATTATTTGGGGGATTTCAATCTGCTTCCTAGTAGAGGCTTAAAAAAGTACTGTAAACTCAACACAATAACCCTTCTTCACTCTAAGAAACAAGAGGAGTGAGCTCAATGAAATTTTGACTGGAATTGGAAATAAGGTGGGGATGAGGAACAAAAAGGCCAGGAAAGTGAGGTTCTAGAAAGAGAGGAGATTCAGCAATGTGGGATGGATGTGGGGAAGGAAAGTACGCTCGCAAAAGTTCTGCTCTGTTGCTGCTTGGTGACAGGGGGCCATTTCATACCTGAGTCCCTCCTCTAAAATAAACACCAAGGATTTCAAGAGATTGCTGTCCAGCTCTCAGCTCCTGAGTACCTTAGAGTTGAGAAAGTTTAAAAAAAAAATGTTTTCTCCAGAAGATCATCAAAGAGCTTTAACTTGACAAAAAAATGAAAGCCATCGAAGTTCAAAGCAAATACATAGTGAATGTAACCTGAATCCAAAGCACAGTCACAAGCCCAACTCCTTTCCCAAAGCACAAGGCTCCAACCTTCCACCCTCATTTTCTTCTTGTATTCTTCTGGGAACTTAAAATGTAGCTAAAAAATCCTTAGACACTACCCCCTTCAAGAAGGGTGGCGGAAGGTCTATGTTGCCTCCCTGTGAATCTGGTGAACTTGTGACTGATGTAGCCAAGAGAGGACATGGGAGGCCAAGTGATTTCCAAGGCTGGCAACTAAAGGCCATGTAACTTGTCTTCGTTAAGAGCAGTGTGCTTGAATACCTGAGGTCTACACAAAAGGTCTAAACCCTGAGACCACCAAGCTATGAGGAAGCCAAGCCCAGGGGGAAGTTCCAAAGAGCCATAATGGTCACCAGACATGTGATGAAAGAGTCTCCAAGTAAATGCCCAGCATTCAGTCCCCTACCTTCCAAATAGTCACAGCTAGAGCAGAGACAGCCCATGCTGCTGTGCCCTCACTGACTTCTTGAACTGCAGCCTCCTGTGCAAGTGTAAGAAAATGATTGCTCTCCACTGCTAAGTTCTAAAGTAAATTGTTACACAGCAGTACTTTCTGGAACAATCCTCCTGTTCCATTCCCACTCTAATCTTTCTCCGTGGAGGCTCCAATCCTGAAAATAGTCATTTTCCTCTGTGTATAGCCCCAAAACTCTTGGTTCAAATGAAAATGTCCACATAAGCCATGGCTGAAAGAAGTTCTAAGGCTACTCAGCCTACAACTTGACAATCACTCTTCTCTGAAAAAATAAGTGTCTTCTCAAATGCCCCCTACCTAGGACATTTGGAAGCAGTTAGGCAAAGAGGGGCCTCAAAGTTTAGCTTTACTTAAAAAAAAAAGAACCAAGAGCTGCTAAGTACATGGCGAGAGAAAGGGATTCAGTTTCATTTTGTTGCATATGGATTTCCAGTTTTCCCAGCACCATTTGTTGAAGATGCTATCCTCCCTCCATTGCATGCTTTTAGCTCCTTTATCAAATATAAGATAGTTGTAGTTTTGTGGATTGGTTTCTGTGTCCTCTATTCTGTACCATTGGTCCACCTGCCTGTTTTGGTACCAGTACCATGCTGTTTTTGTTACTATTGCTCTGTAGTATAGTTTGAAGTCTGGTATCGCTATACCGCCTGATTCACACTTCCTGCTTAGCATTGTTTTTGCTATTCTGGGTCTTTTATTTTTCCATATGAATTTCATGATTGCT
>NW_025999924.1:2773408-2813680 GCF_001458135.2 Marmota marmota marmota | reverse complement strand
GGCGGCTCTACCCTTCCTCAGGCCACTGGGCCTATTCTGTCTGTCGGTTGCAGGTCTGGCCTGTTCTGATGGTGGTCACAGTTCCGTCTACCTTGCAGGCGCGGGGGGAGGGGGCGGCTCTGCCTCTCAGCAAGCCGCTGCTCCTCTTCTGCTGGTGGGTCGCAGGCCCGCCTACCTTGCAGGAGTGATTGGAAGCTCTGCCCCTCAGCAGGCCGCTGGGCCTGCTCTGTGGGTGGTCACAGTTCCCTCTACCTTGCCGGCGCAGGGGGAGGGGGCGGCTCTGCCTCTCAGCAGGCCGCTGCTCCTCTTCTTCCGGTCAGCTCTTGGTTCTTAATAGCAACGACTGTGGTAGCACTAGGACTCGGGGATTTTAAGAGGAACAATAGAAAGTGGATGAACTAAGAACGAGTACACCAGCCTGGTGAGGTGTGAGAAGCTGTAGCACAGGCTGGGTGTGGGCATTCCATCCAGCCTCTGCCCCTGAGCTGGGCCAGGGATTCAGAGGCCCTGGAACATACTGAGAGGGAGATGATACCCAGGCCCTCACCAGTCCTAAGGACAACAACTTCCAAATGACATTAGCTCAGACCTCAGACAAGAAAAGCAACAGGCCAATCAGCACCATGGAGAACAAGTAGGATAAGTGGGCACCAAGCTTAGGGGTCCAGATTCTTCTTTCCCACTAAGGGTACTCAAGCTCCTCCCAGACATAGCCTACTGCCATCTCAGGAGGATCCTGTTAAAAAAAAAAATCCGGGACACTGAATGATCTGAAAGTCTGAACATATTTTCCTAGAGATGAAAGATTATCTAAAATCAATACTCAGGGCTAAGATTAAAAGCAACTTGGACATTTAATTAATTTTTTCTTCTAATCAGAAGTTTGCTCAGGAGGAAAATCACTTTAGTTAAAATCCAAACTAAGGGGCTGGAGCTATAGCTCAGTGGTAGAGTGCTCACCTGGCACATGTGAGGCCCTGGATTCGATCCTCAGCACCACATATAAATAAATAAATTAAATAAAGGTATTTTTGTCCATCTACAACTAAAAATAAATAAAGTAAAGGTGTTGTATCCACCTACAACTAAAAAAATACATCTTAAAAAATCCAAACTAAAAAACTACTTGCTCTCTGCCAATCTGGATGCCATGGGAGTGAAATTTATGACCACTACAAGTCTTTATAAGCATTAATCTCAATTTAATCCCCACAATAACCACATGAGGTAGGCACTATGACTCTCTTCCCCATTTTACAATGAGAAGAATGAGTCACAGGTTACACAACCTGCTGAAGGTTATAGGGCAACCATCAAAGGTCTGCATGCTTGGCCACTGCAAGTATTGTCTCCTGCCCTTGGTAATGTTTTCTAGGAATATAATGATAAAGAGCACTATCGAAGTCAATATTTTTTTTTTAATCTAAAGGTACTCACATGGCTTTTGCCATGGAAAATATACTGTTCTTAATGATCTGCAGTAATTATATGATGTGGGTTCCATTATCCCCATTTTGCTTATGAGAACACTAAGCTCAGAAAGCTGAATAATTTGCCTCAGGTCAATATTGCAGCCAATTAATGAAAAAGCTGACATTTGAAAGTGGGCCGAATCACCACAAAGAATGAGAAATGGGCTACATATCAACAGCTGCACTGGATGAAGTAGGAGTGAAACACCTTTGAAAATTCTGACTTGTTCAAGTTACCATGGTTCTATGTTGTAATAAAACATTTAATGGTATAATCCTTATGGCTCAGGAAAAAAAGGAGTAAAATTTAAAGAAATGTTCATTTCCCATTCACTGTGAAAATCTGTCTGAAAATAGCTACAAATGATAGCTAGACCCAAAACAGGTTATGATGTTTAAAGAAAAAAATGGACTGAAAGACTAGTTTAAGTAGAAGGAAGTTATTTAAGGACTAGAATGATCCTTTCATGTATATTATTACCAGAGCTGCATGAAATAATTAGAAGAAACTCAGCACAAAGGGAAGTTTCATCTAAGTGCTAGCTAACTTCATCATCATTATTATTGTAATTATTATATAACACTACAGCATCATAAATGATCCTCAGAAGATTTGTTTCAGTAGGGACATTCATTTCCTATCAAAACCAAAGAATTTCAAATTTTAACATTATTTATGACTAGTTAAGTTCAATTCAAATCATTTAGCTTTATAAGAATAAAATTAAAATGTTAAGGAGCAGTTTTAAATGTTAAAGAATCTGATGTAAATGAAAGAAAATGTGAGTGAATTTAATTCTAAAATTAAAAATATATTTTTCCTCCACCCTCCAAGAGCTCTGTAATCCAAAGATGGGTATTTTTCACCTTTGCTACACAAAAAAAATCTCAATTTATATATGCAGTTAGCTCTGCTACCACTGACCCAACAACCATTCATGAGGCAGTTTGCTGATAAGTGTGATACAAACCACAACCATTGTCTGCCAAAAGATATTTTTAACTCACTGACTTAATGAAGCAGTATAATTTTTAGAATGATGCCTCTTTAGCAAAGTGTTTTTATGCAAGTGAAGGAACCATTGGTTTGCTTTTGTTTCTTTTTCTTTCCTTGAGGTTTTCTGCTATGGGGCTAAATCCATCTGCACAATCAGAAAAAAACAACACAACACAATTACACCTGTTCTCAAAATTTCACCAGGAAAGTGATATCTCCACTATTCCCATCTTGCAAGTAGATCAACCAAGACACAAACAAGCTGGTAGGGAAACAGTCTTGGAAGATGGATACCGATTGTTTTGTTGCCATTACCCCACATTGAATCTCTTTTACAAACAGACATGTTTGCATGCCCACTTGAAGAAACAATCTAGAAGGAATGGAAAATCAGACGACACCCTTCTGGAGAGTCTTACTCCACCTAGATATATTGGGCATTCTCAAATATTTTCATGTAATGCTGTATCTCACCTCATTCCACCTTGTGTTTGTCTTTTTTTCTGTGTTTCTGGATCACTGCCTAGGATAAAAGAGTGATTTATATTATTTTCAAGAAGATAATTTTTTTTCCTCAAATCACTTTAGTTCTTTTATGCCCAGTTCAAACCTTGCACAGATATTGTAGGAAGATTCCATCATCCAGAATTCTATAATTGATTCTAGTGAAGTATAACAGGCATTGTGTTTTCAATGATGACCATGAGACATTCCCAGATCTTAAGGTATAAACTGAATCATTTTTTAAAAAAACAGATAACAGGCTTTTTGTGTTATGTTAATTATTCTTATAACTTAAAAGAGATAATCCAGTAGGTGTGAAAATAACAGCTAACTGGTCCCTGGGTATTTATTTGTCAAAGCCTATAACGTTATTTTACATAACCCTGCAATAAATCCTCTAGGGAGGTTTTATGCTTTTCCATGGATGAGGCTAGGTTAGAAATGGAGTTGTTTGCTTAAGCCTATGTGGCTTAAACCTATGTGGCTAATAATTCACAATACCAAGATTTAAACCCACCCCAGTCTGATTCTAAAACCATAATTTTAACCATGACATTATGGTTTCAAGTATGGAATACATGTATAATTCACTGAATCAAGTTCTTTAATATAGGCAGGCTTCTTCCTCCCCTCACCAACTGAGATCACACACACACATAATTTCCATGCTGCCTCCAACTTTATTTACTCATGGACATACTCCCTAGACTGTACTCCTACAACTCCTTGTAGCCTTATTTTATTGCACCACTCATTCAAAAACCCTCAGGAATTTTAGAGAGCAATATACTATGTAATATCACCTCATCAGACCCACAAGCAGGAAAGCAAGACCATCATTCTGTTTTCATTTAAATCTACTTTTCTTTCAATCTCGAAGGAGCAGCATCTTTGCAACCATATTGCTCTGTGTCTTCTATTGGTCCCAAAGGTACTAATACATAACGGTCTTACACAGCTTTTTATTTTGTGAAGATTAGAGTAATTGCATGAAAAAGGAAGGAAGAAGTCATAGGAAACAGGAAGACTGCCCAAATCACACACACAGTGGTTCCTTAGTAAAAAGCACCCAATGTACATTTCATACTTTATATCAAGCTGATTATTCCTTCTAGCTGCATAAAACCAAGAATCCACAAGAGCCAAAAAGAATAGTTTATTCTTATAACTTGGAACGTCACAAATGTGAGGATGGCTTATTTATTTTAATTTTAATTTTATTTTATTATTTTTTTTTTTGAGAAAACAGCTAAGGAACTTCAGTTTGGTGCAAGTACCTTTTGGGTCTTCATTAGATTGTTTTAGTCCTGCCTTAAATTCCAAGGTGACAAATGATTTTACTATAATTACTATTTCAGAAGGTGAAACACCAAGTCAGTTATAAGCATCTCCTAAATCACAGAACACTTCTAGACTTTTCTAGCTGTCTTATTGGAGTGAAGGTTCACTGTTTTATACAATTCTAGAGACAATGAAGCTGTGCCTTATGCCTTACAATTAACCAATTTCATGTGCTTTTGCTTGTTCTACCAAGAGTCTTGACTGATGCAATTTCTGCCTTGGGAAGTTAAGCAGAAGGGGTCATGTATTCCGTAGCACATGATACATGATAGTCCTTGTCTGTCATATGCCTTAGGACCTAAGACTAATTTCCTTAAAGAAAAATCTTAGTCAAAGCTTCTGTACACTAAGCAGTCCCAAAATTTGTACCCCATACCACTTATGCATCATTTATGGCATTTCACCTGCAATTGGTTTTACATTCTTGAAGCAGTTCTTTATATATTAATATATCCTCTAGAAAATGGAAATAATCATTATAAAAAAATTATTGTATTGAGTATGCTTATGGGTCAGAAATTTTTATTAAAATTTATCTTAACTAATTTTGATCATATTATTAAGATATATGTTGCCCATTTAGTAAGAAAGCCACATAAAATTAATCCAATAATTGATTTTATATACACAGGCACTCACACAACAGGCAACTATAACCTGATCTATTACAAAAATTCTTTTTGGCATAGTCCAAAGAAAGATATGTTCAAAATCAGCAAAGGGTTGCTTTAAGGGAACAAGAATAGGCAGAATCAGGAATCTGCTTCTGTTGATATGCACAAGATTACATAGCAGCTTGCTGGTCATTCAACACTCCAGGCAGCTAAAGTAAACCAATCCTAATCATTTTCTGTGTTCTCTATTTTAAGTGTTAGAAATACTGATAATAAGAAATAAGCAAGAAACCAAGTGGTACCTCTTTTGAGAACCAATTTGTAACAGCATTACATTGAATCCAGGTGGGAGTTGTCCATTCTGACAGTCATCACTCAGTTGCCAGAGATCATAACATCCCCAAACTAAAACATCCACTTCACTACACAAATCCAAGGTGCCTGTGTAGCTCTGACACCCATGCCTCAAAATCCCTCCTTAGTTAAGATGCCAGAAGAAGGCAAAAGGTAATCGGGGTCTTCTGCTATCAGGGAGAACCACAACAACTAGCTGGCAGTATCTGGTCACGTGGTAGGAAAGTTTAACAGGCTATACTCAACTTGCGTGAGGCAACTGAAATCCAAACTTCTAAGATGCTACTCAAAGCAATGGCAAAGACCAAAGACACTGGCCAATACACATAGGTTCTCTTCTTTAAGCACACTGCTCTACTAGACCCCTGCATTTGGTGGGGCCAGCAGAAGAGTTCTAGCCAACAGAATGCTAGTGGAAGTGGTATGTACCTGATCCAGGCCTGATTCCTAAAACCCCTATTCTCTCTCTCAGACACTCTTTCTGTCATCTTCTGATGAGATGCAGAGAATATAAGACTCTGGCGCCTAGAAGATAGTAACCCCTATGTAGAAAGAACTGAGTATTTAAGTGACTTCATGGAGTATACTAGCCCCATCCCACTCCAACATACATTGTGCTGTGATATAAGCAAGAAATAAGCCATTGAGATGTAGGAATTGGTTTGTTGTCCTCTTCAAGTGTCCCTGACTCATTACACATCTACAGATGTCCAATATAAATGTTAATTAATCATTCATCCAATTGGTCTACATCTCCTGTGTCCAGACTCATTTTTACTAACAGAAGATAAAGTAGTCACTGGTAATAACCACCATGGTGTTGAGTAGCTTGATTTTAAAGACTGAGTGACAAAACTGAAAAGTCCACAAAAAGCAAAAGTGCCCAGAAAAACCACTTCTCTGAGTTCTGGAGAGAATGCTCCCCACAGATTTATATTGTTGAAGATAAGATAAGTACAATTATTTGAGGTAAGTACAATTTGAGATAAGTACAATGGTTTCACAGATGAGAGAACTGAGGCTTAGTGTCCCTCACCCAAGATCACCCAGCCCTCATCTCTTCTGTTTGACTTATCCTGTGCTCTCAACCATTAGGCCATTATGCTCCTTGAGGGCAAAAGTCAAACTTAAAGTTAGTTCGCTAACACAGTGCTAAGCCTACAGCTTAACAAATGCAAGTACTATGAGTTAAAGCATCCTCCAAAGTAGGTAACACACTTTTTTTCTCAGAAGAAACATCAACTATATTCGCAAAATCCTTTCAAGTTATTCACTTACAGACTTTCACCATAACTTTGTGCAACAGGTCAGTTGAGTATTCTACAGGAGGATGGGGTTGCACAAAAGCAGCTGGCAACAGGAATCTCAGCATGCAGGCAGTAGCGGGGTAGGGCACCAAGAGCTTTGGAATGTAAAGAAATATTTTTTTTAGAAGTTACCAAGAATAATTCTTTTGAATTTGGTTCTTTTTGGTGTTTATTCCATGGGTATATTACAACACAACTTATAGTTTGGGGCCCAAATAGCTTGAAATATTGATAATTACAGGGAATGAAAAACAAATAAATTATTTCCTTGTCTGTCATGTTTAAATGGGTGAGTTTCAAGGTGAGCGCTAGGGGGAAAAAACAAGCTAATATTAAAGATAGACACTTTCATATTTCATACAATGAATTCACAGTTCACTTTTCAGCACACTGCAAAGAGACAAGAACCTATGAAATCAAAGAGCTTTCTAAATTACCTACTAACAACTTACGTCCCAGGAAGTAGAAAAGCTCCATTAGAGTCCCTATTTCTGCAGAGATTGATTCAGAATATTCAATGAATAGCCAAATCTTTAACCAGATATCCTTAGACTCTCCAATTCAGAAAAGCAAGTGAGGTAAGGAAAAACACAAGAAGAAAAAAAACAAGCTAGAAAGCTCAAAGGACATGATTCCATAAAGAATTAATAAAGTTAGACTATGCGTTTGAAAGACACAATCAAGGTCAGATTGGAGAACAGGCTAGCATATGCTTTACCCATATTTTCAAAGCACAAAATAAAAAGGAGAATTCTTTTAAAATCTCTGACTAGGATGGAAATAATACTGCATTTTCAAAATAGAAATTCTCTGCTGGCATGTGCCCATTCCATTAGGGAAATGAACCACAGCAGTAGAATAATAATAATAATAATAGTAGTAGTAATAATAAAATATCTCTAATTTGTATAAATGATTGCTGCTTATCTCTTTGCAAGAGACTTGTGAATTAATCAAGGAAAGATAATTGACTGATTGACTCAGAAGAAACATAATAAAAGCAGAAGCCAATTTTGTAGATAGACCATACAGAAAATAGACACTGGAGACACAATAAAAAAACGTCAGCATCCCTCCCATACATTAGTGGGACACAACTGTCACGATAGAGAGACATTTGACAATATCTCACTAAATAACTGATGTGCATACCTTTTGAGATAGAAACTGCAATTTTGTGAACTTACCAAGACATATACCAAAAAGTTTGCCCAAAGTAGTTCATAGAATAATATTCATACTAACCAAAATGTATAACCACAAATAATGAACTAATGAGATGACTTACGGTACTTTCATACAACTAAATATCATAAGGCCCAAAAGAGAATTAGAAAATTCTTCGTTTATGAATACGAATAGCCTCTAAGACACACACAATGGAGAACAAAAGATACTTTTTATATACAAATGGTTTCCAACTTAACAATAGTTTGACCTATTTTTGTATTTTACAATGATATTAAAATGATGCACATTCAGTGGAAACTTCAAATTTTAAATTTTGATTCTTTTCCTGGCCTAGTAGTAGGAAACTCTTTCATGAGGCTGAGTAGCAGCAGCAAGCTGTGGCTCGCACTTACCCACATGATCACAAGGGGAACAACTGATAGGCTACAGTGTCACCAGCAATTTTTGGATTAGATAGTAAATTACATGAGATACTCAATGATTTAAAATAGGCTTTGTATTAAATGACTTTGCTCAACTGTAGGTTAATATAAGTGTTTTGCTCATATTTAAGGTAGGGTACACTAATCTATGATGTTTGGTGGGGTAAATATATTTATTAAATACATTGTGGCTAACAATGTTTTCAACTTATAAGGAGTTTACCAGGAAATAACCCCATCATAAATTGAGGAGCATCTTTCATGTAAAATATCTGAAAGAGTACCAAAAAGAAACTGGTAACATCTTTCACCTCTGAGAAGAGCAATTATGTGGCTGGGGTAGAAGAGAGATTTTTAACTATGTATTCTTGTGTAGTATTTGAATTTTGTTTATCCAAATGCATGATTCCCTGATCAAAAATCAAATGATTATTTTTTTAAAAAATGTTAAGGACAGGCAGCATACATTCTAAGCTAGAAACAATTGCCAATCAAGTTGACACCTATGTATTTCTGCTTCCAGGCATGATGGAGTAACTGGTAACAGATTAGCTCTCCCACAGAAAATACTTCTAAAACTGGATGAAATACATGGGGCAACTATTTTCAAAAAGCAGAAAAGTCAGTCTAGGACTACAACCCCTGAGAAAAAGTATCCTCACAAACTAAGCCCAAAATTCTCTCTGAATAAGAACATGACCAGAAAGTTGGCATGAAGCAGAGTATGAGAGTCATCTTGAGAAAGAAAGGAAGATCCAAATTCAACGTGACTGACACACCTGGAATCTGGTAGGCAGAGCACTAGACAATAGAGAAATCCCCCAAAGTCCAAGTGCAGGTTGTCTACAAGTCTGTGGCTGAGCTATCTGGGGTCTACAAGATGGCAAGTGTCACGGCGTTGAAATAAAAGAGATGGTAGAGGCCCAGTGATGCTAAAGGAAGAACAGCACTGGACATCACAGGAGTTCAGCTCTATGAGAGTGGAAATACTTCATTAACATCCCTGGCATCCACCTGAGACACAGAAGGTTGGTGTTTTTCTACAAGTAAAGGACATGCCCTAAAGTCAGTCCCAGGATACCAACAAAGCCTAACTTCAAGAAAAACAAGCTCTGTTAACATTGAATACGGCCAAGTTGAACAGGTTTAGGAAGCACATTAGGCTTCCGAGAGATTTGCACCAACAAAACACAAAAATAAGCTTAAATATGTCCAAGATGATTAGTCATGTTAAACACCATGTTTAACAGCGTGTTAAAATAATAATTTACAATCTTAGAAGATAACAGAATCCAAAGCTTTACAACATATTATTCAAAACATTCAACGTTCAATAAAAATGCACTGGACAAAGAAAGAAGTAAATATGATACGAAGATAAGAAAAAATCAGTAAATATAAACAAAATCCAAATATCCCAGATATATGACCTAACAAAAATCTAAAAGCAGGCATAATAAATAAGTTAAATATTTAAAGGAAAATATATTCAACAAATTAAAAGGAATATGATTTTAAGGGGTGAGTAGAGAAAGTACCTAAGCAGATAAAATGACAAAAAGAAATTCTAAAACTAAAAACTACAACTAAAACGAAACGTTTAATAGCAAAGCCTTACAGCTGATTGAAGTTGGTAGAAAAAGAATCTGAATCTAAAACAGATCAATAGAAATTATCCAATCTGACAAATGAACAGGGAAAAAATCAAGAAAGTAGTCTGAGTCTCCACGTAGGTAGGACAATATCAAATAGTCAATATTAAATATAATTGGAAAGCTAGAAGAAAATAAGAATGAGACTAGGCTAGACAAAAATATTTAAAGCAATAAGACTTAAAACATCTCAAAATGACTAAATATGTCCAAGAAGTTTAGAAAAACCCAAATATAATAAATATAAAGAGAACCACTCCCAGGAATATTGAGTCAAATTATAGAAAGTCAGAGAGAAAAATATTATAGATGTCCAGAGAAAAGATATAATTTATGGATAGGAGAACAAGGGTAAGAATGACCAAAAGGGTTATCAGAAACAATAGAGGCAGAAGAATATGACAGTGGAATGAACCAGACATTACACTCATATGTTCTTATATGAATACATGACCAGTATATCTCCACATCATGTACAACCACAAAAATGGGAAGTTATGCGCTCTCTCTCTCTCTCTCTCTCTCTCTCTCTCTCTCTCTCTATATATATATATATATATATATATATATATATAAATACATTCTACTGTCAGTGTATAACTAAAAAGAACAAATAATTTAAAAAAAAAATAAAACAGATGATATCTTTCAATTTCAAAAAAAGAGGACTGTTAACCCAGAATTATACATACAATGAAAATATCCATCAAAAATGAAAATAAAATAAAGATACACTCAGATAAACAAAAGCCAAGAACATTAATCACTAGCAGAACTATGCTGTAAGAAATGTAAAAGGCTGAAGTCAAATGATACTACATGGAAATTCAGATCTAAGTAAAGAATGATAAGTATTGGAAATGTTAAATAAATTGGTAAATAAAAATGAGTACTTTTTTGGGGAACTTCCCTGAAAGACCATTATTTGAAGTAAAAATAGTAACACTCCCAGGTGAGGATTTTAATATATTAAAATAAAAATATAATAACAACCACACAAATAAAGGTGGTGATGAAATTAAATTATAATGATATAAGGTTACTATATTTATGAAAATTAAAGTGTGATGAAGTAGAATTTTAACTTTAAAATAGATTGTAATAAGTTTGGGATCATATTTGTGTCCCTAGAACCAGCAATGAAGTTAAATAAAGATGGTAGATGATGAGGTAGAAGATGGTGATTGATGAAGAGAAGTAGGAGGAAGAAGAAAGAAGGAGAAAGATACATAGAAGGGATAAAGGAATGTAACTAAAAGCCAATAGAAAAAATAAAGTGAAATACTGAAAAATACTCAAATAGCACATGCATGAGGCAAGGAGCAAAAGAGGAACAAAAACCAGGAGACAAATGGAGGGGGGAATATTTGATACCTGGTGTACAGTGGAATTCACTCAACATATTTCTTCAAGCAACGAGAGACAACTATGTTGATGCTGGAAGAAATGCAAATGTTAATAAGACATGCCTCCCCCTCTCAAATACTTGCCCTTCTAAGTGCTTCATAAATTCTATCTCATTTATTTCTCACAATAGTACAGAGAATTTCCATAACGTAGATTCCTTGACTCCATTGTGCAGATAAAAGTTTGATATAAACCATGTGACAGCAACATCTATAAATATTTATCATTGTGCTATCAAGGCCTCATACTTTATATGACATTTAATAGGTGCTCAATAAACAACAGACTAAACGATGAACAAATGGAAAGGATACAAGAGTTTGCCTAGAGCCATGCAGAGAAGCAGAATTTGAAACCAGACCGACTTTGGTTCAAAGTCCTTGAGAAGGACATTTGGAATCCAAAAAAGGCCATAACCCAGATGACAGGACATTCCATTTGCATAGAACACTTTGAGTTTATGGCTACTATCTCAATGCAATTACCAATAGTCTTTCTATTCACTCTCAAAAACGTAGCTGATAATCTTTATGCTTTTGCTATCTATAAGAATTCATAGAAAAGACCTCTCTTGGTTGGCATGATCAGGAATTTTTATTCAAGAAATTGCATTTGAAAGTGAGTTTTTTAAAAGATGAACAGGATTTGATAGAAAAGAAGGTAAGGATTAAAGGTAAAAAGAATTCTGTGGCTTGAAGAAAACATGACATTAATTTATCAATAGTAGTAGCACTATAGGAAATTCTTTAAATAAAATTACTTTTCACAGACTTTCATAAGTGATGGGGATTGAAATTCTTCTAGATGATCAGAAACCAAAGGATAACAAAAATGAGTACATTTCTCTGGGCTGAGGTGAAAAAAAAACTGAACCAGTTAGTGTGTCTTAAAAAGCAGAGCTAATTGCATGAATCTTTCAGATAACCCTAATTTTCAAGGTCAAAGTAAAAAATGCTTAATGGATTTAAATAGACACAGAAAGGTATAATCTAGACCAAAGTGATTCTCAGTTAGGGAAGGGCACAACTTATTTTTACTTTTTAAAATGTACCTGTCGGGGCTGGAGCTGGAGTCTGTGGTAGAGCACCTGCCTTGCACATGTGAGGTACTGGGTTCAATCCTCAGCACCACATAAAAATAAATAAAGATATTGTATCCATCTACAACTAAAAAAAAATTAAATGCACCTGTATATCAGTACTTTGAAAGCAGAAAATGTCCAGGGAAAGGAAAGGATGCTCCAAGGTATACATTTAAGGAAGCATTTAGAAACTAAATCAGATGATTACTGTCAGTATGACTGCTGTTACTATTAGCTGTACCTGTTGAGCATTTACTGTGTACTAGGCACTTGCTAGACTTGGTGAACAACTCATTTAATCCTTATGACAATCCCATAACATTAGTATTATACTTTCCTCTAATATACAGATGCAAAACAAAGCTCATAAGCATCCTAATGGTTTTTAGTGGTAAAATGTGAATCTATTCCTAGAGCTCCCTGATTCCAACCAGCTCTCATTACTGTCTCCAGGCCTCAAAATGCTGACAATGATCCTAAATTCTTTGAAGAAGGTAAGGAGGGAAAGGCCATCCTCTATCCCTTCCTAGCCGTCAGAGCTAGGCCTGCAGGTCAAATAAAGAGTCCTGGTGCACTGCAAAAAAAAAAAAAAAGTGACAAAGATAATAAAAATGGAAGAAAGCAATTGAAGATAAACCACTTGGGAAAAAATGGCTTACAAATATGAACAGAGTATATTTTGTCCAGAGCACAGACTTACAGCATGAAATTAAAGGGAAAGACACTGACTAAGAAACTGGAAGGAGAATTGTGAGGTGCATTTGCTATTAGGTTATAAACTTCAATAACAAAATTGTTTTCTAAGAGATGCAAAAGTAGTTCCATTATCTGTGGGATACAAACTCAAACTTGAAAAACTAAGAGTAGCCAGTACAGATGGTTCCCTTTGAATGATGAGGATTATTGGAACAATGTGTTACATGTTGTTGAATTCTAATTACTAAACCTCTTTGTCCTAAATTTCTTTGCTGCAAGTGGTAGTTTAAATCAAACAAATATTAGAGCATAGAACATAAATGTAGATTGTTTAACTCTTTCTTTTTCCTAAAATACCTGCTTGGCAGATATAACTACAATGTTTAATTTTCAGAAGAATCTTTAAGACATCTTAAAAAGTTTACAGATTTTCATTTATTTTTCTTACTTCTAAATCCAAGTTTATGTTTTTATTTGAAAGTTTACGACAATTCATGCTTAGTTAAGCTTTTAACCAGGCAGATGAATGTCTCCTGGATCTCTGCTTAGAAGTCTATGGAGCATGTTGCTTTCAAGATTTCCTTTTAGAAACTCAATTCCAACATATTATTTTAAATTTGTGGGTACTTCCTTCCCCTTCATTTGACTGCAATTTGAATAAATTAGAAAGGTGAGTGCATTTCATGGCAGGCATTCTTAACCTACAATTTATAAAAGAAAATGAAAGAATAGGTCTTTAATTTTTCAGAGCCTCCAGGCTGAGTTGTAGTGTTCAGGATAATCTAGCTCAGAAGCCTACCAAGGCTGAGAGGGAAATGGAACAAAGCAGAAATCATTGTTTCATAAATGATAATTCAAATTAGATAATGAAACTAACGAGGGCTGCCAAGGTAGCTTTTCAGGTAGTTCATGTGTGTGTCTGTGTGTGTGTGTCTCTCTCTCTGTGTATGTGTATGTTTATAAGGCAAATCCATCTGAATTTTTCAGACTATTGAATATCAATAATTTGTGGATCCAAGTTTTCTATATCTTCAAAAACTCTTCCAGAAGAATACTACTGTAAAAAACCTTTTTACAAAACACACACAAGTCAGTACCCCGTTCATGCCTGCCAAAAAACAAACAAACAAAAAAAATTAGTCAGGCTAGGGAGATGGCTCAGTGACACAGCACTTGCCTCGCATGCACAAGGCTCTAGATTCAATTCCTGGCATCACAAAGAAAAAGAAATCATAACAAGCATCCACTGATTCCAATTAATAGCAATTTACCACGAACAAAAACTATGGGTGTACCACTTGTTCTGAAATTTTTGTCATACCACATGGAATCATCAATAGCCTAGAAGCAAAGCCAAAACTCAGACTGTGTTGCAAGTTTCCAATATTAATCCTCATAAAGATTTTAGAAATTCACCAACCTTCATCTATTTCCCTAAGCTCTCACTTGAATATCTTCAAGAAATTAACAAACCTTCTCCTACACAAAGTCCTACACTTCGAATACTAGAGCACAACTTGTATCTAAAAATGAATAATGATCAGCAAAAATAACTTCATGATGTGATTCAAGTAGACTTCAAAGTAGATTAAGATCAAGAATTCATTTAATATAGCTCAAGATAGAAAGGAAATCAGAACACACTCATGCCCTCCCAACCTTTCAGGATTGAAGTCTGATTGCCCACTGCCTACTTGCAAGTGGCAACCATTATTCATACATATTTAGAAGCAATAGGAATCTCCTTGAGCCACCAGGATGCCATTAGTTCACTGAAGCTTATTAAATACTACCTACAAAAGTAGAAAATTAGGTTCAATGAATTAATGGGCTAAATGATGAGAAAATCCAGCTCAATTTTTTAAAGTGCAGATATTTGACATATTTTTCCTGGGAATCTCTGCTAATTATCACTGTCCCTCAAAGAAACAGGCAATTGGAAGAATAATATCATGATCGTGGTACAGATAGATAATAGGCTATGATACGGTTTTTTAAAAAAATCATGGCTGAGCACAAGAAGTCAAGTTCATGCACATTCAGACTTGACCACACCCCAGACCTGTGACCCCTCTCCTGTTGCTTTACTTGTCAACACCTCTTCCTCATCTGCAGCAGCAAGTGTATTGTCCTAGTTGTAACTATTAAACATAAGTGAACGTATCTTAAACTGTTGCTTGGCCCTTTGGGAGTGCACAGTCAATGTTGGCTAGGCACAGAAGGTTCAAATCCTAATTCCAACACCAGTAGATTCTATGACCTATCTGAAAGTTGAAGTTTCTTCATCTATAAAGAACAATGAAATTACTTACCTATACCTAGCTCTCAAGATTACTTCATAATTACTTCAAGAGTGAAGTAATTATGAAATATTTATCACAGTACCTTACACAGAGTATTTAATAAATAAAGGTTATCACTATTTCACATTTGTTTTTAGATCAGAAGAAAAGCTAAGCTGCTAGCTTGTGATTTCACTAAAAGCACACAGTAGGTCCACTGCCCTAACTTTAGACCCACATTCTCTCTCCGACTCCTATCCCATAACCCACTGGTAGCCTTCTTCGTTATAATTTGCATTGCTAATTTCAGATATTCTTAATATACTTGGACTTTTCTTTACATTATATTACATTTATATTCATACTCTTTCCTTAGACATGAATTCAAAGAGAATATGAAAACTTTAGACCTTCTCCAGATCTTGGCTATTCATCATGGAAATTCAGTTACCACTGCTACCATGATGAAAATCTTAGAGCATTTCTTTCCCCTCGTTGGCATCAGGAAAATCAAATTAATAAAAGCTTTTGTTTCCAGGCCAGCCCTGTTAACAGATATTTTATGTTCAGAAGCCATAGAAGCAATGATAAATTTTCATTCCTTCTTTCCCTTATGAGGACAATTTTTCCAAGAGAAGACTATCTTTATCTTGAGGACAAAAGCCATAAAGCAGCACCTCTTTTATGTTTGACATCAGGCATTTGTGAGACAGCTAGCACTATATGAGATAAAGTGGTGCAATCATCAGGGAGGGCTAGAATATCCCACATTCTCTCTACATCAGATATTGGTGCTCCCTGAGTCCTCATTAAAAGACCTTAACAGGTATTAATTCTACATTTTAAAAGAGTTCAGTGTGATATTTTCACACATGCATATGGTATGCACTAATCAAATCCAGTCTCCCCCTTTATCCACTTTCCACCACTTCCCAAACACTAGTAATCACTATTCTATATTCAGGTCTACTTTTATGAACTACCACATATAAAAGGGTCCATGCAGTATTTGTGTCTCTGTGTCTGGTTTATTTCACTTAATATAATGTCATCTTGTTCGTTCCATCCATTTTACTGAAAATGGCAGGATTTCAACCTACTTTGTGACTGAACAAAAATATACCATTTTCTTCATTCGTTTCTATTGATGTACACCCAGGTTGACCCCATATCTTAGCTATTATGAATAGTACTACAATGAACATAGACATGCAGGTATCTCTTGATACCTCATTCCATTTCCTTTGGATATACTCCCAGAAGCAAAATAGCTGAACCATGTGGTACATCTATTTTTAGCATTTTAAGGAACCTCCACATATTTCTCCATATTGACTGGGCTAATTTATATTCCCACTAACAGCATATGCAAACCCATTTTGCTCCACATCTTCTCCAGTGATTGTTATTTGGGAAGGTGTTCTTTTATTTTTAGTAATGGCCATGCTACCTGGGTTAAGATGAAGTCTCACCATAGTTTTTATTTGCATTTCCCTAATGGTTAATCATGTTAAGCATTTTTTTCATATATTTTCTGGCCATCTATATTTCTTCTTTTGAGAAGTTTTCATTCAGATCATTGGCCCATTTTATAATTTGATGGGGTGGGGGTGCAGGTATTGTTGAGTTTTTCCAGTTCATTAATTCTTTGTCAGATGAATAGCTAGGAAATATTTTCTCTGATTCTGTTAATTGACTCTTCACTCTTTTGATTGATTATTTTGCTATTCAGAATCTTCTTAGTTTGCTCTGATCCCATTTGTGCATTTTTGCTTTTGTTTCCTATGCTTTTGGGGTCCTACCCAGAAATTCATAGCCTATGCCAATGTCTTCATGTTTTTCTCACTGTTTTCTTACATTAGTTTCATAGTTTTAGGTCTGTCATTCAGATTTTTGATCCACTTTGAGTTGATTTTTTTTTTTTTGTACAGGGTGAGAGACAAGGGTCAAGTTTTATTCTTCTGCAATATGGATATCTAGTTCTCTAAGAACCATTTTTTGAAAAAGCTATCCTTTCTCCAGTGTATGATTTTGTCACCTTTTTCAAGAATCAAATGGTTATAAATATGTGGATCTATTTCTGGGATCTATTCAGGGTTTTGATATGAGATGTCCATGTACGTCCATGTATGAGACAAGGCAAGAAGGTTTTAGAGGACAAGTGACTGGGTTATGATAGTCTTAACCCAATCAGTGAATTAATCCCCTTACAGGATTAACTGAATGGAAACTTGTAGGCAGGTATTGTGTGGCTCAAGAAGGTGAGTCCCTGGGGTATATGTTTTATATATATTTTGTATCTGGTGATTGGAGCTCTCTTTCCTCACTGATCATCATGTGAGCTACTTCCTTCCACCACACTCTTCCACCATGAAATTCTGCCTCACCTTGAGCCCCAAAGAATGGAGTCAACCTTCTATGGACTGAGACCTCTGAAACCCTGAGTCCCTAAATAAACTCTTCCTCCTGTACAGTTGTTCTGGTCAGGTTTTTAGTCACATCAGCAAAAAAGCTAACTAAAACAGAGATTGATACCAGAAGTGGGGTCATCACTGTAACCCACCTGACCATGTGGTTCAGAATCTTTGTTGTTGTTTTAATTTTTTTTTAGTTGTAGATGAAAACACAGTATCTTTATTTTTTATGTGGTGTTAAGGATCAAAACCAGTGCCTCACACATGTGAGGCAAGCACTTTGCCACAGAGCTACAGTCCTAGCTTTAGTTCAGAATCTTTTGGAGCTTTTTGAAATTGGTGGGAGAATTTTGAGATACTTAGCAGAGCAGACTGGAAATGCTTTAGATTGTGGGCAAAGCTTAATGGCCAATCTTTGTGGAAGTTCAGAAGACTGTGTACTGTGAAGACAGGGTTCAAGTGGGTTCATAAAATATCTGTTAACAGGGCTGGCCTGGAAACAAAAGCTTTTATTAATTTGATTTTCCTCTATTAGAATTTGCAATAGAGGTCATTTGTATTATGTTCTGCCTGAGAAGTTGTCTGCATTTTGCAAATTTCCTGAGACTTTCTGTGAGGATAATTTTACAAATGATGGACTTTTTAATTTGGTAGAAGAAATTTCTAAATAGCATAGCATTCAGGCAGTGGCATGGATATTGCTTGTGGCTTTTACCCAAATTTATTGTGATAATCAGGAACAGAAAACAGAGCAGAAAGATTTGAAAAACTTGGATTTGAAAGGTGAGAGTAAAACTGGGGCTAGGAAAGTTCAGTTAAAGGCAATACCACCACTAAAGAAATGCAAAAGACCAAAATTTGCCCAGAGACATTAAGAAAGATGGTTTGAGAGCATCTCAGGAATTGGCAAGATCATATCCATCTCAGATCCATTCATTTAGGGAAGTAAAAGTAAAAATTCTCTTGAGAAGAAACCAGTGGGGTACATTTCTTACACAGGTACCTAGGAGGTTGTTTCAACATGTTCAGCTATCCAGGAACTCAGAGACTCTGTGGCCAGGGTCCCTGAAGGCTTGGATACTGCTGAAGATGGCAGCAGACCTTGTCATCAACCACGTGGTGCTAGTTCTGCAAGAATGCATGATGTTGGAGATAGGGGGTCATGGCGGCTTCCACCAAGATTTCAAAGGAAGGCCTGGGAGACCAGGAGAAGTGTGGGTAACCTAAGAGGGTGATGTGTGGAGATATAAGGAGGAAGCCAAAGTTGCAATGGAGACCCCCGAGATTTAAAAAATTCCTGTACCGTGGAATATCTGCTGAGAAAGGCCGCAGGAATTGATCTGAGACAAGCCAATAGAAAGGCCACTTGGGCTGCAATCACAAGGCCACAGAGGTAGAATTACACAAGCCCTTTGAACAGAACATCACCATGCCATGTGCCCAAGATGCCAGATATGGAGCTACAGGACTTCTTTGCCAAGCTGCATTTCAGTCTTGCTTTGGTCCCATCCCTTCTTTCTATGCCCCTATTTTTATAAATGTTTGCTCTGTACCAATATATTGGATACTTATAAATTGCTTCTGATTTTTACAGGAGCTCACAATGTGAGCTTCCCCTGAGTCTCAGTGAAGACTTTGGATTTGAACTTTTAGGCAATCTTGGAACTCCTGAGACTACAGGGACTCTTGCAAATGGACAAAATGTGTTTTACACTGTGAGATGGTCATGAGCTTTTGGGTAGCAGGGGCAGAATGTTGTGGTTTTAGATGTAAGATGTCCTCGAAAAGCTCAAGTATGAGACAATGCAAGAAGCTTTAGAGGAGAAATTATTGGGTCATGAGAGTCTTAACTCAATCAGTGAATAAATCCCCTAATGAGATTAACTAACTGGTAACAGTAGTTGGGTAGGTATGGCTTAAGGAGGCGGGTCCCTGGGGTTGGGCCTTTAGGGTATACATTTTCTATCTGGTGAGAAGAGTCTCTCCCTCCTTCCTGATAATCATGTGAGCTGCTTTCGTCTGCCTCACCTCAATCCCCAAGGAATGGAGCCAGATGTCTATAAACTGAGACTTCTGAACATGAGCCCCTAAATAAATTTTTCCTCCTCTAATTATTCTTGTCAGGTATTTAAGTCACAACAGTGAAAAAGCTGACTAAAACAGATCTCTATTCCATTCAATTGGTTAGGTGTCTGCTTTATACCAAAGCCATGCTATTTTTGTTACTATGGCTCTGTATTGTGTCTTGAAATCAAGTGTTATGATGCTTCCAGTCTTGTTCTTTTTACTCAAGATTGCTTTGGTTATTCAGGCTTTTTAGTGCTTTCATATGAATTTTAGGATTATTTTTCTAGTCTGTGAAGAAAGTCATTGAAATTTTGGGTAGCATGAACATTTTTAACAACAATAATTCTTCTAATCCACCAACATGGTATGTCTTCCCACTCTTTGTATCTTCTTCAATTTCTTTTGTCAGGGTTTTGTAATTTTCATTATAATGTTCTTTCACTTCTTTGGTTAAATTGACTACTAGGCATATTTTTTAAATGTACCTATGTGATGCTTTCATGTTTTCTCAGAAGCTTTTTATTGGTGTGTTAAAATGCTGCCTAATTTTCAAATATTGATTGTGTAGCCTGCAACTTTTCTGAATTTATAGTTCTAATAGTCTTTTAGTGGGTCTTTAGATTTTTCTATGTATATGATCATATCTTTTGCAAACAGAGATAACTATTCGTATTCTGCATAATCCACAATTGAAAGAAATGGTAAGAATTGAACAAGGAAGGGTGAATAAAATTAAGGCACACAGATAAGAAATATGGAAAAGTACTTGGAAATGTCTTTGCAGCCAATATTGTATAAAATAAGCATCTCTGCCACCCTTACCAACCAAACAAACCCTCTGTCTTCTTTCTTCTTCTTCATAGTATTATCCTGCTAGGTATTTATATTTTAAATTAATTTATTTACAGTGTGCTTTCTTTTTTAGAATGTAAGGACTATAAAGGTAGGGTTTTGTGTTTATTTTGTTCACCAACTTATCCCCAGTCCCTAGGACAGAGCCTCACATGTAATATTCTTCAATAAATTTGTTCATTGAAGGAATAAAAACCATTACACATGTAACCCAAGTCAGTCTTCATAGTATTGATAACTGAGACCTTGATTCAGTGACCAGAAAGATGCCAGGAAAAATTAGCAAATTTTCCTTTTGACACTAATATCTTACTCATAATTTTACAGGTTCAAAAATAGTTAATAGTAGGAAAGGGAAATAGAAATGTTAATACAAGAAAGGTGCTTGATTGTACTCATGACAAAAGAAATGTGAAGTAACTTTACAATATAGTAGCATTTTTTTCTTATCAGATTGACACCCAGTGTTGGTGGGGTAGTGGAAAAGCAATCATTTCCAGACACTGTGCTGTAAACGTAGATTGGCAAAACTGCTCTGCTGAAAAATTGGCAACTCTTTCTATCTAATAATTTTGCTGTTAAGACATTATCTTACAGATATACTTGTATAAGCACTGTTGAAAATAGGAAAAGATTAAAACAACCAAATGTCCATCATTTAGTTGACATCTGACATATAGAGGGGACTATATAAATGAAACAACAGGGCTGAGGATGTAGTTCAGTGTTAGAGCACTTGCCTAGCATGCATGAGGTCATGGGTTTGATCCCCAGCACCATAGATAGATAGATAGATAGATAGATAGATAGATAGATAATGCAACATATACACAGCAGAACACCATGCAGCCTTTACAAATAAGGAAGCTCAATGTATTTCACCTCTCCAGAAAATCACAGTTGATAACCACCAAATAAATTTTACTCAAAAATATATTATAGCTTAATTATTGACTTTGATATTCACTTTAATATCAAACCTTTTATAATTGTTTTAAACCTGCTTTACCCAGGATTGTAGCCATCCCAGAAAATTAACACAAATGGACTCTGGGTGATTAATATGAACTTTACTCCATCCCCAATATTCTACATCTATCTCAAGATCCATCTTTTCCCTGAAGTCTTCTTTCCTGCACCTCGGAGACAATCACTGTGTAACAAACACCCCTATGACTCAGTCTCAGGAGGCTGTACAAGAATTATTCATCTTATCTTAAATTTTTGCATTAAGTGTGAAAAAGTGAATTCAAAGACTACAAGTTATCTACCAGGTGAGAACTTCTGGAGCCCACAGCTAAATAAGAAAGATGACAGCCACAACATCCCCCTGAGTATTTGAGTCAGGAACAAATATATCAGATTGCTGCCTTTCTTTCCTTCTACAATAGTCCATAATCAAATCCTGTCTGCTGCATTTTCAAAACAAATATTACTCCCCCATCTCCACTGCCATCACCTGACCCAGGCCACACAGCCTCTCACCTGCAAAAGCCCCCTCTTTTCTCCGCTCTCACTCATCCTCCCACTCTCTCTTCTCCACTTATCCCAGGTGCAGTTTTAAATGGAAAGCATTCTCTTTTCACTTCCTGGCTTAAAACCCTTCAAAGGTTTTCCACTGTTCTTACAAAAAAAAAAAAAATTCCATAATTTGGCCTAAGTTAACTAAGCTCTGTCTCTCCCCAGCTTCAAGCCATAGAGCTTTGCCCTTCCCTCTGTTCCCTGCAGCCACACTGATCTAAATGTGAGTTTCTAAATGTGCCAAGTTCTCTCCTACCTCACAGTCTTTGCAAAGAAAGAGCCAAAACGTAATTAGGAGCCAATGATGGTCATGTATTGATGGAGAATAAATGAAAGATACTAATTCTATATTTATACATTCAAAAAATACATTTGTCATTTTTTACTACTTTGATAAGGATGATTTCTCAACCAAACCCTATGCAGTCATTCAAAAATATCCATTAAATTTGTGTTTGAAGTACTTTCATTGTTACGTTTGAATATAAAAATATAACATGAACTCTTGTCCTCAAAGAGCTGAGTCTCAGGCAACTTAAGCCTTATTTTCATGTAAATATAACATAAGCCAATGTGAATTAAATTAGATGAACAGAAAAGGAACAAAATATATATGAAATTTCAAAAAAATAAGCAATCATTTATGGCTGGTGTGATGGATGTTAATTCATGGAGGAAGTTGATTTGAGGTTCCTTTGAAGAATGGGTAGACATTGAAAAGACAGAGAGGTAGCAGATAGGGAAGGTATTATAGACAGAGGAAATAAAAGGGGTCAAAACATAGAAATAATAAAATGCACAGTGTATTTAGAAGTGGTGAGTAGTGAAAAAGTTGGATTTGAGAGAAAATACAAAAGCCCACAAGATGCCGACTAACAGTGCTAGTATTTATTGAATGCCTACTAGCCCAGAATGTGGCCAGGGGCAATCATTTAATCATCATTACAACCTTATAAGAGGGGCTTGATGATTTTTCCCATTTTTCATTGAGGAGACATCAGGGGATGAATGATTTTTCTAAGTTACAAAAGGAAGAAGTGGTAGGACAAGAATCCAAATCTTGACAGTCTAGTTTTAGGCACATGTTACCATGCAGGAAATTAACCTTTGTGGAACAGATAAACATTTATTGAGGAGCTTTGTACAAGAATGTGGCATAGTTGGGCCTTTGATGGTTTATTCTGGTTGCGATGTAAAGAATCTCTTGCAGAAAGAACAACTAAAGACAGGCAAGCACCTTTGACAGCTGACTCACTATGAAAGGCCAGAAATCCAGGGTTTAAACAAGCAGCACAACAGTGAGAATGTAAAGGACAATCTGGGTAACAGAGACAAAGAAAAGGTAAAATCAGAGAGTACTGAAATTCACTGGATATTAAAGAATCAGCAATCACAGCTCATGCTGAAATTCCAAATCAGAAAAGTGGTACCACTAATGTAAATTTTTTAAAGTGGAAAAAATAAATGGCTTAAGAGAAAAATAGCTAGAATTTTACTTTAACGTATATGAAATTCCTATTGATATTGAGGCTCTTGTAGATGAGTCAGATGGAACTTTCCAGAAAACAATAGATCTGAATGGGGGAGAGAGGCCAGGAGTAAAGATGTAGCTTGGGGAGTCATCCCTACAGGCATGGTATCGACTCACACAGTGCAACTGCATAAGTTTTCTACCTCCACAGAATCACAGGGAGGAACCACAGAAGAAAGATTTTTTTTAAAAAAATAGAAAAGATAAGAAAACATTGAGAACTCAAGAATTGAGTGTGATAGACTTTAAGAAATCACCATTGTAAAATGAAGAGGAATTTTAATGGTTTCAAAAAAAAAAAAAATGAAGACTGAGAAATGGCCTGTGATGGTCAGTTCTGCGTGTCAATTGGCCTGGACTGAAGGGTATCTAGAGAATTGGTAAACACACTTCTAGGAATGTCTTTGGGAGTGTTTCAGAGAAGAATGATCTGAAGAGAAGATCCACCCTGTGAATGGCACCATTTAAGAGGCTGGGGGTCCAGGGGGTCCAGGGGGCCCAGACGGAATGAAAAAGTACAAGAAGCAGAAGCTTACTCTCTGGCTCAGGTTCTGCCTTCTATTTATTTTATTTTTTATTTTTTACCAGGGATTGAACCCAGGGTGCTTAACCACTGAGCCACATCCCTACCCCTTTTGATCTCTTATTTTGAAACAGGATTTTACTAAGTTGCTGAGGGCCTCACTAAGTTGCTGAGGCTGGAGGTTCTCCTTTCTTGAGCAGATGACTTTTTCTACTGCTGTCACCTGCGTACCATCAGACCCCTGGTTCTCTAGACTTGCACCAGCAATTCTCCAGGGAGCATTGAGGCCTTTCTCTTTGACCGGGCTGCATATTGCTCTCTCTCTTATTCTGAGGCTTTCAACTGCTTGATGGCAGTTTCCAGTTTCCCAGACTCTACACTCCAGCATGCAGACAGCCATTGGGAGACTTTTCAGCCTCTGTGATGGATAATATGGATTTATTATACAGGCATAATAAATAAATAAACACACACACACATACACACACACGTGCATGGTTTTGTTTCTCTGGAGAACTCTAATACATGGCCTTTCAATAATCTGGTGAGTAGGAGAAGAAACCAGGTAATAAAGGACTCCAGACTTCAGTGCATGAAGAGAAGTGAGTATAGGTAGATCATTCAAGAGTATTGGAAGCAGAAAGAAAGGAGAACATTAATGTCATCAGAAAGGTTTTGTTTGCTGGGTTATTTCTAGGATGGAGGCTGTTTCCTAAACATGTTTGTAAATCAAGATGGTGGTAAATGGACAGAGAGAACTGAGAGTTAAAATTTTGCTTGAACAATGTTCTAGAAGAAGTGGAAGTGCATTTAAATGAGAAGGATTCCCTCCACACCCCAAAGACAGAGAAAAGCAAGATGATACTGACGATTCTGACGAGGGAGGTTGAGGGAGTTATGTCAGATGAGTTTAACATTCTCAAATAAAACAAGGGTCACTTTGATGGCAGTTTGCCATGGGTAAGAGTCTGGATGACACCAAGGGCCGTGAGACAGAATATCCAAGAACTGATAAGCAAGCAATAATAAGAATTAGCCATGTTAGGTAGCATGAATGCAGGGAAACAAATTAAAATAATGATTACTTTTTCCAGTGAAATTAGCACTGAGTAGACATGATGGATAGTTGTTGGCAGTCACATCCCCAGATACATATTCACTCTTTCATCATGAAAGCAATGGCCACACATTGATTTGGATGATATTGGCCCAAAATGTGGCACATCCTGAGCAAAGCAGACTCACCTGAGCCACCCATTCCCCCCGCCTTCCTTCATTGCTCCTGATTACCAAATTACTCTTGGCAACAACTCATGATTTAGCATGTGTTAGGACCCCAGCCACTAGGTGAAATGGATCCTCTATGTAACAAGTACCCTTTGAAATTTAGAAAAGTTATTTGGTGAAAAGATTTTTTTTAACTATCCTCAGAGCATCAAATTTAATTTTTACATATACCATTTCAATATTGACATATGGCTTCACTCTCTCTTTTCTCATTTCTGTTAAACTAATTACTGGTCCTCTGTCTCTAGCAACATGCAGGTTTTCTTAGGCAGTGTTTCTTCTAACAGTGCCCTGCCAGGAATTCTACCAGGGCTATGTCCTCCATCCATTTATTGTTCACAGCCATCCATACGTTCATCAAGCATTCATGTGTACCTATGATGTGGTAGGCACTGGACCCTGTGGTTATAAAAACACAGTCCTTAATTCTCAAACATGGTATAGTCCATCATGAGGAAGAAGAGTACAAGGATAACAGTAAAATATAGAGGAAACACAGTGGTTAAAAATAAAGGACAAGGAGATCAGTGCTGCCTGGGAGGATTAGGCAAGGTTTCAAAGAGAAGGAGACTTTATTGCTAGGAGGACAAGTAGCAATTTTCCAGATGGGTGAAGTGTGTGGGGGGAGAGCACTTGAGCAGAATGAATGGCATGTACGAAGGCACTGAGGCATGAGTCAGAAGACTGTTTAGAAAACTATAAGCACTTCAGGCTGGGTGAGGAGCAGGAAGGATGTGGGAGAGTGGGAAGGGAGAGGGTGGACAGACAGGTAAAGTCTACCCACAGAGGGCCTGCTCCTTAACAGCCCTTCTGAGGAGTCTGTCTCCCTTCCGTAGTCCATGGACCATAACTCTTTCCAGATCTATGGAGCTATGAACACCCTTTTAGAAAAAGAAAAAAAAAATGCCCTAAATACCATGTATGGTGTTGACATTCTGAAGTTCGGAAATTGCTTGGACCTCGAGTTTAAAAATTCTGCTTTAGGCAAAGTGCCCATTTTTAGTTTTCAAAAATAGCTGGAAGTATATTCAACATGTAGGGAAGTGATATGATCTAACTTGTTAGAACAATAACTTAACAAACCCTGTTGCAAATGAATAAGAAACAAGCAGGTCCAGGGGAAGTATGCGACAGCCATCTGGTTGGGTGATGATGAAAGAAATTGCCTAGAAATTTTTGAGAAAGATAAGAGTGATCCAAGGTATCAAAAAAAAAAAAGGAAGAAAGAAAGAACGGAAAATAGGTAGAGAAATCAATGAAAAGCATAGAAAATCTAAATATGGAATTTTGTATTATTTTTCCAAGGTAACACTTGTAAAGCGCAGGATAGATTATTCAGCAAAACATTGTCAGGACCAGTGGAAAACTCTCTGGAAAAAATGTGAAGTCAAATTCTTGCACTCCTATACACCAAAATAAATTCCAGATGGGTTAAGTTTTAAATGTAAAATAAAGACATGAAAAAAAAAAAAGTACTGGAAGAAAATGTAGGGAAAATATGTGTCATCTTGGGATAGTGAGTGAAGTTCCTTCCAAATTAACACCAAAAGCAGAAACTTTAAAAGGAAAACATGAAAGAATCAACCACTGCCAGGAGCTGAGGGAAGGGGAAACATGGGAACTGCTCCTCAGAAGGGATCAAATTCCAATTACGCAAAATCATTAAGTCCTGGGGAATCTGCTGAGCAACATGGTGCCCAGAGTTAACCAAACAATAGTTTAGACTGAAATTACTATTAAAAGGGTATCTCTCGTGTTAAATATTCTTAGTACAATTCATTAAAAAAAATAAGACTCAACTGCATAAACAAAAACTACTCAAGTGAAAATATACCAAGGGATAAAAGTCAAAAGGTAACCAGAAAAACTGGAAAAAAAAATATTTACATTATACACAACCCATAGACAAATAGATTACTATCTATAATATCCAAAAAAATCAACAAAAGTAAATGGAAAATAAGCATTCCAAAAGAAAAAGAAAAATAAACAAGGAACATTAATAGATGATTTGCAAAGGAAAAAAAAATAATGTCCAGCCTCACTAGTAATTTAAGAAATGCAAACAAAATCATAATGAGATACCATTCTCCCATATCAGATTGGCAAAGATTTTTTTTAAATAATACTAAAGATATGAGAAAATATGCCCTCCCATGCACCAATGGTAGTAGAATAAATTGAATGCAAACAAACAAACAAACAAAGTTTCTGAAGAGAAAGTTCACACACAAAAAAATCTTTATAAATAAGTATGCTCTGTAACTGAAAGCTCTGCTTCTAAAAATGAAATTAAACCCCTCTTTCTCAGCCTGAACAAAGATCAACTCCAGTTGGATCAAGGACCTAGGCATTAGGGCTGGGTTTATACTTCCACGTGTGATACATGGGCTTCCATCCTCAGTACCACATAAAAGGTATTGTGTCCATCTACAACTAAAAATAAATAAAAATAATTTTTAAAAAAGAATCTAGTTATTAGACCACAGACCCTGCAACTCCTAGAAGAAAAAGCAGGCCCAATCTCCATTGTGTCAGCTTAAGAACCAAATTCCTCAATAAGACTCCTAAAACACAAAAAGTAAAATCAAGAATCAACAAATGGAATGGTATCAAACTAAAAAGCTTCTACATAGCAAAGGAAATAATCAATAATGTAAAGAGAGGGCCTACAGAATGGGAGAAAATCTTTGCCACATGCACCTCAGTTAGAGCATTTATCTCCAGGATATACAAAGAACTCAAAAAACTTAACACCCAAATAATAATAATAATAATAATAATAATCCAACCAATAAATTGGAAAAGGAACTGAATAGACACTCCACAGAAGAATAAGTTCAGTTAGTCCACAAATATATGAAAAAATGTTCAGCATCTCTAGCAGTTAGAGAAATGCAGATTAAAACTACACTGAGATTTCATCTCACTCCATTCTTAATGGCAATTATGAAGAATATAAGCAACATAGGCTGGGGTTATAGCTCAGCAGTAGAGCACTTGCCTTACACATGTGAGGCACTAGGTTTGATCCTCAGCACCACATAAAAATAAATAAATAAAGTAAATATATATATATATATATATATATATATATATATATATAAACAGTAAATGTTGGTGAGGATGTGGAGAAAAAGGTACACTCATACATTGCTGCTGGGACTGCAAATTGGTGCAACCACTCTGGAAAGCAGTATGGAGACTCCTCAGAAAACTTGGAATGGAATCACCATTTGACCCAACTATCCCACTCCTCGGCATATACTCAAAGGACTTAAAATCAGCATACTATAGTGACTTGGCCACATCAATGCTTATAGCAGCTCAATTCACAATAGACAAGCTTTGGGACCAACCTAGGTGCCCTTCAACAGATAAATGGACATAGAAACGATGATACACACACACACACACACACACACACAATGGAATATTACTCAGCCAGTAAAGAAGAATAAAAATATGGCATTTGCTGGTAAATGAATGGAACAAAAGACTATCATGCTAAATGAAATAAGCCAATCCCCAAAAAAGCAAAGGCCAAATTTTCTGTCTGATATGCATATGCTAACACAAAATAAGTGGGGTCAGAGAGGGAAAAATAGAAGTTCACTGGATTAGACAAAGGAGAATTAAGGGAAGAGAGTGATGGGATAGGAAAGACAGTAGAATGAATTGGACATCACTTTCCTATGTTTATATATGAATACACGACCAGTGTAACCCCACATCACGTACAACCACAAGAATGGGAAATTATGCTCCATGTATGTATGATATGTCAAAATCCATTCTACTGTCATGTATAACAAATTTTAAAAATAAAATAAAAGCTCTGCTTCTAGAAATGTATCTTAAGGAAACCATACTTATTTACCCTACCAAGGAATATAAGTAATTGTAAATCAAAGTTGTCTAACTATAAAATATCTAACTATAAAAAAAAAGTTGTACAAGAGTATCTAAAGGCATGGATAGATATTCACACTATTTCATTAAAAGGGGAAAACAGGCTTCAAAATGATATTATTGTATATTAACCTAGCACAAGCCCACTACCACCCCATACTGTCATTCCTAGACAAGAGAATATAGGTGGATTGAGATGTTAATTTAAATATAATTCAGCTGCATCCATACAGTCAATGATAGCTATCTCATGCTATATCATCAGTTGTATTCATAGTAATCACAGAAATAACAACAGAAAAAATACACGATAATTAGCAAGCAAAGACTGACTCATGGTAATGTTTTAAGAACAAACTTCTGGTGGAGAACCAGAAAAAAGCTTTGGGACGGCAATTGCACTCTCCACAAGGCCTCCCCAAGTTCTCTAAGAGTGGTAAGGATTGCAGCAAGCAGGAAAGCACTGACAGCTAGGTGATGATGGCCCTGATATGGCTTCCGGCTCTCTAATACATGCTGATTCCTAAGGATCCCAGTTTGTATGGAGCAGGGCAACTGACATATTCTCATCTATTTCCATTGTTTCATTTCAAATGGTCCAATTTATAAATATCATACAAGTCTAGCAATCAATGAAACCACATCATATGTTTTTAGAATAGCATCTTGATGGACTTATATTCTATTCTTGAGGTATATCTGCATAGGGTTACAACCTGTAACATTTACACATAATCTGCAATGGAAAAAGCATGTTTCTATTTAGTTCTCATTTGCAGGCTTATCTTTGTGTTTGCTAATTCCTTTGCTTCTGATTCTTTCCTCTGAAAACTACAGGCATGAGATTCATCAGAAGACCTTACGCTATGCCAAAAACAAATGAATAAGGAACAGAAGAAAGAAGTATTTCTTTGCTTATGTTTGGAATTTTTTACTGTAACTATTAAAACATATGAAGTGTACAAAATAATGAGTTTCTTTGTGACATTTTCATACTTGCAGCTAATGTACTTTGAAGGATAGCTTTTGAAACGGAAAAAAAGAAAACAAACACCCACACAAATGAGTATGTTTAACAAGGGAAGTTATCTCAAAGGTCACAGATTGGCAGAGGAAATATGCTATTTACCAATGGTGGGGAAGGAAAAATCCCAAAGACACATAAAACTCACTCTAAATATTTGCCACTCTGTTTTATTTAAGACCTGTGTGCATTAGCAGAGGTGAGCTGAGTACACACTGAGGGCCTGACGAGGACACCAAGCTGCAGGGGCCAGTTTCCTTAGTCTACAGCAAGTCACTCTCAATGGTGCCAAACTGGTTTCAGCAGAATTACTGTTACTATCTACCTGGGTGGGTAACCACAGAGATATCTATTTTACTATCCACAGTTCTTTGGGGACATATATTTTTAACTTATTTATAGTATATTCTAGCTCAATTATTTTGCTTGGTTTCCATCATGATTTTGCTTATTAACATCTGTTTGTAGTCTCACTCATAAAACTTAGTTGAATCTATTTTGTTGACATTTACACTCATTCCAAATAGGCGAAGATAATGAATGATATTTTTGTTAAGAGAAAATGCAACTATTAGTCCATTCTGAAAGCTTGCATTGATGAAGAAGGCATCGTCCTCACAAATTAAATTACATGTTTCCTTTATATTTGGAAATCCCAAGAGTGATTATTTAAAAGAAAAATCATCCATTTACCAGAATAAACCCAGAACAAAACTGTGGTATTATGAGACCTGAGAGCATTTCTTGGAACACAACGTTAGTAGTTCATAAATTTAAGGCAGGCACACAGACTCCTGTTCCACATAACATATAGCATTTTGCTACAGAAAAACCTTCAGTCCTATTTTGACCATAAACACTTCTTGATAATCACACCACTGGGAGGTTTAGGCTGTGTGAAAGGTTTTCCTGTTTTTCACACAAGCAGGCAGTCAAAGATGCACACTTTCATTCTGAAGATGTTCATTTGGTTTCCCCCACCCTACATCCATAAATTCACACTCCACTCCTGAAATTCCTTTTCTGACTTACCTTGAGCAGAAATTTCTGGAACGGGAGAGTTTCTTTGGTGGAGTCAGCCTCATAATGCAGCCAAGGGAAATGAAATCTCAGTTCCTGCCAACATTACAAATCTACGACATTCGATAGCAGGAAAAAAGGAGAGCTTACATCCCATCTAATCTCAGTGCTTTCATAGCAGATATTTTAATGAAAACAATTCAAGCCCCTGACGCAACAGAAGGTGGCCTTTGCATAATGTTTAGTTTCTAATGTCTGCAAAAGGTATCTGATATTTATTTATGATCCAACTATATAAAGCCTGAAATGGAAAAGCTTCTAGAATTTCCAAAGAGCCTACATAAAACTGCCTGAATAATTATTAGCAAACAAGTTAGCAGAAAACACTTTTAATTCCCACTCAGGGCATTCTGGTTATTTCTCCTTGCCCCCTCCACCACCACCACCCACATGCTGCATCATGAAAACATGGTTTAAAATATTTTCACCCAGAAACCATTGATTTTCTTGTTAAAATTTCTCTGGAACCCATTTTTTAAAAATCACCTGGAAAAGTCCTAGGTTTTGTAAAATGTCCCAAATTCAAAAACCAGAGAGAGTCAAGGGCAAAGATTTTATGAGATAGCTAGTAACTGAAAAGTAAGAAACCATTATTTTCACTAATCATAATAAAAGGTGCTTGGGCTGGGGATGTGGCTCAAGTGGCAGCACAGTCTACTGGCATGCGCGAGGCGCTGAGTTCGATCCTCAACACCACATAAAAATAAAATAAAGACGTTGTGTCCACTGAAAACTAAAAAATAAATATTAAAAAAAGTCTCTCTCTCTCTCAAAAAAAAATTAAATTAAAAATAAAAGGTGCTAAAGCAAGATCTTGTTTAAACGGAATCTAAACAATCAGAAGTTCACATACCATAATTTTGTTGAGTTGCCCTTTATGAGAAATAGACAAATGAAACATAAACAAACTGACTCAGAGACTTATTTTTTAAAAATGGTTAGGATATAATCAATGGCAATTTGATCCAATATTAAGCCCACATACATCAAAAGGATTCTAAAGTAGTTGTGAATGTTCATATGATAATATTATTATTAATTGTACTATTTTCTAATTCTTTGGAAAGTATTTTCCCCCATTTGATATGTTATAATCCTCAGCTAATCATAATGTATAATTAATTAACCCATCCTGAACTTGTTTTGGACAAATTGAATTCACAGCAAAATGAAGAATCAGGGTCATTTATTTCACAGGGGAGAGGGAGGAACAGGAAAGCTGAGTGAGCCATTTAACATAACTCTAATATGCAGCATTTTTTGTAGAACAACTAAATGAGATCACAAAGTTAGGGACTGAAAGACCAATATCTGAAATCTGTATCAAAATAAATTTGGGAAATTCAACCTGATTTTTACCAAATGTGAGTTAGGCATACTATTACTCTTCCTATATTTCCCACAATGTAAAATTGTTAAGTACAAAGTTCACTGAACTGGTCAAATTGAACAGCATAAAGATAATTGGTCATATATATGGTGAGGCCTCCCTCCACCCATGGAAAATAGGATTCACCATTGGTTTGATGTCAGTATACAAACACCATCTTTATATAGGATTTTAAAATAAGATACCCACCAAATAATCAATCCACAGTTTCCTGTGAGATTGCCAAGTCATTATCATTACTTTCTCCTACTTATAAATGAGGAAATGAAAGCAGAAATCATAAAATGAAGTAGCCCGACATACAAGATGGGTCAAAAATGAAACTTAGAATTTTATAAGTGTGGAAGACAGTGCTCTGCCTTCAGTAAGCACTTGACACAGATTCCTGGGGTAAACAAATGACACTCCACAGTCCTGCAGATCACCAGGCTCCCAAAGACCCTACGCTAGGAAAAAATACAATGGCTAGCTGATTCCTAGATGTTTGAAGACAAGAAAATGACATGAGTGATACATATCTGTACTTCCTTTGACTATCTCCTTTCTTCTCAGTCTATTTTATTGATCTCTTTGCTACCTCTAAGACTACACAAATTTGCTCCAAGGGAGTTCATAGCAAGGCATGTATTCCAGATAGGAAAGACCCAATTTCCCAGCTCTGCCAATAACTAGAGGCCTTTGGGAAGTCATAATAAATGTCTTTATTTTCCCATCCACAGAAGAAATTAAAGGCTGAATTTGGCCAACAGTCTGTTGATGTTAAGGATATTAGAACCACCCATTCCTACCAAAGGGGAAAACTTTCAGAATAAATGGAGTTGAGTTGCAGAAGCCCAAGAAAGAACTCCCTTTCATCCTAATTTCACTGGTCCCTCTGCTGGGACTGCTGAGCCTTGTGCAGAGTCGAACAGGGAAAATTGGACCAAACGTGATAGCTTTATATTGTTTCTGTAGCATGACTGACAAGAGAATCTTTATTGGCCAGCATGCTAAATGTTTTGTTAGACTTGTTGAAAAATTAGTGCTATGTAAAAGTGAAATAAAATTGATATTATTATTCTCAAGCATGTAATGATAGTAATAAGGAATCTTCTAACCAGTCTCAAAAGCCCAGGAAAAATGACCAAATACTTTTTCTCAGTGAGCCAAAAGAGGGTTCAATTTCATGCAAATGTTTAATTAACAGCAAAATATTCCTTCTCTTGGAAAGGATTAATAAGCAATCAAATGAGAAATAAGAAAAAAAGCCTCAAGGACATGGGTGTTCTATTATGAAGAATACTCAGCCGATGGAAATTGGTAAATATCCAAGGAAACACTAAAAGATTACTTGTTAAAAGAACCAAGGGAAAAATCCAGAATTCTCTTCAATTAATCTAAGTGTCATCTCATTTCCCACTCATTTTCAGTATAATCAATCACACTGAATTACATTTACAATTGCACTGAAAAGAAAGTAGAACACAGATGCATATTTTGACTCCATTCTTACTCAAATAACCAATATAATCAATAGGACATCATGAGCACCTTATCTCTGCATCATGGCACAGGTATGAACTAGCCATCTGTTGATCCAGCAACAACCAGCCGTGTGGCCGTATACTCTCACAGAGCAATGTATGTCTTATCTTCACTCACTGAGTCCAAAATATTTCACCAACCATATGAAAGTCCTGAAGAAGAAGATGATATAGATCCTGCCCTTTGAAGAGTGTAATCTTAGTGTGGAAGAAATACTTGCATGCTAAATTCCTATAACATAAAGTAATATGCAATGCTTGTCCTAAATGAAAAGAAAATCAAATATTAGTGGCATTTCAGAGTCAATAGCTATATGAAAGAAAGACAATTTTGGAAAATATTCTAGCTTATTTAAACAGATCAAAAAAAAATTATCATAGCTGAAGGGGGAAAACATTAAAAATCTATTTCAGAGATTCATCTTTAATATTTTCCTAAGACAAAAGAAAAATATAAAATGCAATCAATTTTGTCCAATCAAACTTTGTCCATTCCTTGAGAAAATTTCCATTATACCAACAACCTCAAGATTAAAATGGGAGTAAAGGAACTTCATTCACATCATTATGCCTATGCATTGGGCAAATTACCCTTAGGATTAAAAGTCAAATTTCATTTTTTTCAATTAACACTGTAAACAAGCACAGTCAGATGCCTCTTACCTTTGCTGTTTAATTATCCATCTGATTACAGTTCAGAGAAGCCTTTTATGATCCAATTTTGAGGAAATGAAACATCAATTTAAAAGCATATATATAGCTGGTCTGCTAAAGTAGAAAGTTGACTGAATTCTCCTAGACTAGGAAGAGACTGGCATATTTGCTTGTGAATATCAGAGTATTTAATTGCAAAGCTGGGAATTATTCCACAGATGTGAATGGATATCTAATTTATGTCACAAAGGAGAGATTATACTCCTAGGAGCCATTATTTACTTACTCATTTTCCTAACTAGATTTCCATACACATGAGAATTTCAAGTCAGGAAAGCATTGCCAAAAATGCTTCACCAGAGACAACCAAAAAGAGATCATAAATGTCTTGTTAGCTGTAAATAATGATAAAAGGGAGATCTTTGGGGATATAATTACAGCTGGTCTAGCCTGAAGAGTTTTAAATGTATATTAGCCCAAGTAAATGACAGTATACTATTCTTAATTTATGCATTCAAATATGTTTGTTGTACATGTTATCATGAATTTCAAAATAAGAAAAATCAAGGAAAAGGATCAACTTCTTTGTCAACTTTTTTATTGCTAAATCATTTTTCAATTGAAAAACCCATAGCACCTCCCTTCTCTGCCTATGCTGATACGTACCCCTTTATCCTCTAACTTAAGTACACTCCTCTGTGGTAACTTGTCTGAACTAGTCTATGGTTCTTACCAGCAATTTCTAGACTATCTTATTATAATCTTTTGAGGAAATGACTTATCAGGACATCCAAGTTCATTTATATTCATGCCCTCCTTTTGTTTTTTCCTCAGCATGATAGGAGTAGATACACACGTCTATAATTCATAATGTCTTATTATTTTCAACTGTACACACTCAGAAGCTATTTTGAAGAAAAAGAGGATTGGCCTGGGAAATCAGAAATTTAGAGCCTGTCATCCCGTGGCCTTGGGCAAGTTACATAATTCACCAGGTCTGTCTTCTCAGGCAAAAATAAGGAGGGCCCTGCTAAATGATCAAATTCCAAAGTTCTGACAACCCTGAAACCATATGAATCTCTAGGTCTTTGACTTGGGACCCCATATTTGGCTGTCATTGTTATCTTAAAAGATGTTTGGTCCTTCCCCTCGAGGATATAAACATAGTCAAAGACAAAAGTCACAGATATGAGAAGAGAAGAGGAGTAGGGTATGGAGATATGGAAGAGTAAAACAGAATGATGAAGAGAGAAAACAAAGAGACATGGAGGGGTAAGAGTGGGGAGCAAGGGACAGGGGTTGTGGCTCAGTGGTGGAGTGCTTGCCTAGCACATGTGGGGCACTGGGTTTGATTCTCAGCACCACATAAAAATAAACAAATAAAATAAAGGTATCGTGTCTATCTACAACTAAAAAGGTTTCTTTAATTAAAAAAAAAAAAAAAAAAAGAGTAGGGCTGGGATTGTTGCTCAACGGTAAGAGTACTCGCCTAGCACCTGTGAGGTGCTGGGTTCAATCCTCAGCACCACATAAAAATAAGTAAATAAAATAAAGGTAAAAGAAAAAAAGATGCACCCATTGCCTTTAAAAAAATGTGGCTCAGTGGTAGCGCACTTGCCTGGCATGTGTGAGACACTGAGTTCGATTCTCAGTACCACATATGAATAAATAAAACAAAGGTCTATCAACAACTAAAAAATATTTTTTTTTAAAAAAGAGTAGGGAGCAGGGTAAAGAGTCAAGGTAAAGAAAAGTGACACTACAATTGAGGAAAATAAAATAGACCAATGGCTGCTCCTTTGGTAGATGCCCTTGCAGAATTGCTTCCCCTCCTTTCAACCAGCATTCTAAATTGTAAAGGAAAGCTACACCTAAATGACTAAGATGTTAACTACTCAATAACCTTTCTTTAGATTCACAGAACCCAGAATATCTGATGGCCTACAGAGATCATCAGAATATATAATGCTCCTTATTCTTTAATCCTGTACATCAACTGACACAAAGGATGTCAATTGCTGTGATGTTGAATTTGCAGAAAAGTAGTGTATTTGTAACTGCCCCCAAGAGGTCCAGATTTATTTCAATTTTCTGATCAGAGGAGGAAAAAAAAAAGAGATTTATGTCCTAAATGACAAAGACCCTGCTCAGCACACAGTCCTCCTGCCCATTGCCTCATGTACCTTCTTTCCCTTTATATAAAAGGCCTTTTGTGTACCTGTGTTCCCCAAGATGGAGCTTTGAGGACAAGAGTCTCTACTCATTTTCAGGGCCAGCCCTTGAATAACCTAATTTCCTTCCCACCAACTCTCTTCTCCCAAGAATTGGCTTTTGAGTGGCAAGCTACTGGACCTAAGTCTGGCAAAAACAAGAGGATAGGAAGGGCAGCAGAATAGAATAGACAATATGATTGATGTATGTACATTCCATGTATGTATTATATGTCAAAATACATTCTGCTGTCATGTATGACTAAAAAAATAAAAATAATTTGTATGGTAAAAAAAAAAAAGAATGGTGGTAAGGTGCTGCAGGCCAATATGGAAAAAAAAAAAAAAAGAAGAAGAGGATTTAAGGGATAGTGAAGTGTACATGCAGTAAGAGAGTGGAAGAGATCTAAATAACACTATACAGCTCTAATTACAGAGTATAATTTTTATGTGTGCTTTTTGTATAGCAACAAGGTATTTGCCAACAGATATCTATTTCTCTCCAAAAAAAAAAAAATAGCAAGATATTTGGATTTTAATAACTTTGAATTTTATGTAAAGATTTGTGAAGGAACAAAGTTTTTGTATTTTAGGTTTCCTAAACACTGGATGATGAGATTTTAAACCATCAGATGTTACGATTAAAAAGATAGCACAAGACAAATTCTAGCATAGAGTCTAGGAGATAGTAGGCAGCAATATATCTTGGAGAGAACAAGAAAGGAAAGATACAGAACAGGAAATACATGTAAACCATTTTCTGAAGCTCAAAGATCATACATTATAATAAAAAGAGGTAAAAAGGGTAAAATTTACCCATCTGAAATCACTTGGACTCTAACATGCAGCAGGAAATAATTACAAGAAGTAAGAAGAACTCAACAAGAATCCTCAATTTACTAGAATACATACGTACATACACCTTAAAGATCAGTAGTAAAGGAAATAGACGCACTTCAAGAAAATTTAAAAATTCAGAGTTCATGAAATAATAATAGCAGCCACCAACACCACCATTACCAACTCCCTAAGAATGTCTTTGGAGAACACCCTGTGGAGTTCCCATGCCATTCACTTCTATAGAACAATAACCACTCTTGCTACACATGCAGACCAGAAAGCCATTCAAGGATCTCAGCTTTAAAATAAGTGAGCAAAGACAGACTTTGTGAGCTATTAGTGACCAAGAAGAAAGTATAAATTTTATCTCAACTTCTCCTTCATCACTCTCAGTTTACAAAACATCATGAATCAAAGTTGAACCAAAGAAAGAAGTCATATTTAATGGCGAACCTTCCCTCTCATTCCCCCTTCTTGTAACCCCTCAACCTAACATGAATTGCTAAATTGCCTTCTGTAGGACTGTAAGATCCACTTTCTAAAAAAAATATATATATATTCTATACCTCTACTTTTCCCTTTCTGACACCACTGTGGCAGAGGGTAGAATTTATTTAGTGGTAGTCAAGTAACAGAATAAAATACCTACCATTTATTGATGGGCTAGGGAATGCTATCAGCAGAATAGATCATCTGACCACATTAATTAACACTGTAAACAGGCCTTGAGAACACTTCATTCCTTAGTTTATAGGAAAGACTCCAACAGAAAGCATATGTTGGGGAAAAAATAAAATAAGTTCAATAAGTTCACAGCTTCTTGGAACACCTCAGATATGCCTCATAGGCAGCTGCCCGCTCCACCCTGTATATGGACAGGGTAGAAGTGTTATGGTTTGGATCTTAAATGTCCCCCAAAGGCCAGTGTTCAAAGAGTTGGTCACCAGCCTGTAGTGCTACTGGGAGGTGGTAGTACTTTTAAGAGGTGGGGACTAATGGAAGGAAATTAGGTCACTGGTAACATGACTCTGAAGGGGACTTGGGGACCTTGGCCTTTCTTCCTAGATGCTATGAGGTGAGAAACCTCCTCTGCAGAATTCTCCCACCATGATGTAATGTGCCTCCATAGACCCAACGTATCAGAGCCAACACACCATGGACTGAAAGCTTGGAAACCGTGAATCAAACTAAATCTTTGCTCCTCTTACATTGTTTATCTCAAGTGTTTGTCACAGTGATGGAAAGGTGACTAATGCCACAAAAAAACACAAGGGGAGAAAAGGTTTGTCCTAATAGGTTTGCAACGCAGTTGAAGAGACAGACAATATAAAAGGGAGTGGAGGAAGCTTCTGTAATATTATATGGTGACTCAAGGTTACAATGGATGAGGTATAAGGTCCTTCCCACCTGGTTTCTACTACACTTTTAAAAGTCTCCTCCGCAACAAGCTTTCCTTGGAATTTTGATTGAGAAACAGAAGATATTGGCCTACACCAAAAGAAAGAGCTTTAAAGAACTTAGACACATTTCCTTCCTTTTTTGCTCTCTCATTTCTCTAGTCTCCAGAACTTGGACCTTTCAAAGCATGTTCAGGAGTGTATCAAGTTCCCCTATGGTTAGCTTATTTTTCTCTGTATAAGAATGAATATTGATTCCACCTTAGTTTTTCCAGATGGTTTTTAACATTGCTCTGGTCCAGGACTTTAAAAGGTAGGTAACCCTTGAAACCCTAGAAAGAATCCTAGGCTCAGAGTCAAAAGCACACATTCAATTCCACTTCTAATGCTTAGTTGCCACAAGGAAACTGCTTAACTTTTTGAATCTCAATATCATCTGTAAAAATTGTATTGATTTCAGAAAATACAACATTAAAGCACGAGCAGTGCTGCACACCTGTAATCTCAGTAGTTCAGGAGGCTGAGGCAAGAGGATTGCAAGTTCAAAACCAGCCCCAGCAATTTAGCAAGGCCCTAAGCAATTCAGCAAGACCCTCTCTCTACATAAAATATAGAAAAGGACTAGAGATGTGGCTCTGTGGTTAAGTACCCCTGGGTTTAATTTCTGATACCAAAAAAAGGAAGGAAGGAAGGAAGGAAGGAAGGAAGGAAGGAAGGAAGGAAGGAA
>NW_025999924.1:2763510-2773386 GCF_001458135.2 Marmota marmota marmota | reverse complement strand
GAGGGAGGGAGAGAGAGAAAACATAATGCAATAATGCTCAATACCTGTGGTTGATGTTAACATTCATGACAGGTATTCTCTGCTCTGGAATGTCTCATAATAAGATCAGATCCATTTGTTTATTTAGTTAATAAGTATTTTATTGAGTATCTAATGTGGGTCAGACTCTCCACTGAGCACTTATGAAAACCACGGGGACTAAGTACCATTCAGTCACTACTAGATAGCTTTTCTTTCCAAATTATCTCTCTTTTGGTGGGTTTTTAAAAAAAATATTTAAGAATGTGTGTTATATTTGCTTGTTTAGAATGAAGTTTATCTTTCCCTGGGCCTCATTATACATCAAAAGTCCCATGATTGGTGTTTTTTCAAGGCACATAAGTCAGCACAGTCTCTAAGAAATTCTCTCTTGGGCTTGATAAAAGAGAAATTAAAATATATCTGGTCTTCATCAAGTCTGGTTTTCAGGCTGTCGTGGGAGACTGGAGTTGGTAGGGATAAATTACATTATTAAGAATGGAAGTTTCCAATAGTCAAAGGATGAGATGTGGTAATGAAGAGCACATAAAGATAATGAGTAAGCATACACATGGCACAATAGCTCCCATCTGATACTTATTCTGCAATCCAAATGTGCTCCTCCTCATTCTGTAGCTGATGAAAATAAAAAATGTAACAGGCAAATATCTGAATAAGAATCCCTGCTCAGTTGAGTGCCCTGTTGTGACCAAATAAAGGCAGATCAGCTTCCCTGATGCTTGGATACAAAGAGCACCTTTCTAGTGGACAATTAACTACCCCAAGCAGGGTGACTTGGCACAAGTTTTATTGGTTACAAGTGGACAATAACATTTTGGTCATTTTAGAAATCCCTTAACACTCTTAATTCCAGGAAAATCACAAATAAAACTACTTGTAAAAATGGAAAAGCCAAGCTGTTCAGACTCCAAGGAAGCTAATTTACCCATCAATATAGGAGTTTGTAAACATGTTTTTGATGAAATTGTTAGAAAATCATTAGTTGTATAATTATTATTTCTGTATTCCTTGGTGGCTTCTCCTTGCCCTCATCTACAGAGAAAGGAAGAAGAATGAGCACCCTAAATAAAACAGGAGGAAAATATAGAAAACAAATGATTTTCAACTCTCCTTTTCAAACACCCATCTTTTTCATTTTTTAAGATGAGGGAAGAGAAACGAAACTGGACTTGTTAGGGAGTATATAGTTTGGGGAAAATCTGGCCAACACATGCATAGGCCAGGCTGCCATTTTGCAAGACCCCAATCATATGCTTTAAGAAATTTACCTCCAGAGTTATATAGTACACAATCAGTGGTCTATACATAGTGATCCTTATTCACAGGATATCTGAATGGAAAAGGAAAGTGGTCCCACCCTGGGGAAATACCTTGTTGCCCTATGAACTAGTTCAATCCTGAAGAGTCAAGGAAAAAGCAAAAGAAAAAGTTCTTAACTTTAATGATTATTCAAGAAGGTCCAAGAAGAGACAAAGCAGAATCAGAAGACTTGATTCTGTAATCAAAAGAAAGGAAACTCTTTCCATTTGTCTGATCTTCAGATGACAAAGCTACAGTGGGAATGGCTGAGCAAACCTTTTCCTATCTTCACACACACACACACACACACCCGGTGGAACATATCAGCTAGCAAAGAGAGCATTCACCAAATTTCCATCAATGAAACATACCTGTGCCCCACCTTTGGTTGACTTTGAAAACATTAGTCCACATATTGCTTTTGTTTTTCACCTTTAAAGAGGGGAGTTTTTATCCTAAAATATGGCACTTAAGGACAAGGCAGTTGGAGGGTAGACTGAGGGATTTCTATCAGACCAGAAGAAGGATACCCTTGGACCTCAATCAGGTAACAAAGCATCACTCAAACATGAAGTTTTCATAATGTAAACATTTTAGGATGGCATGGTGAGCCTGATTCACTGGGATATACATGAAGCTATCTTTTATAAGCAGGATCTCTGCAAATCAGGAGTGAAAAGGATGGGTCTCTTGGTTCAAGCAACCCTAATTTGGGGCTGGTGCTTGACAGCTTCCATCTCCTGTTCTACTGGAACCATGCCTCTCATAAAGCCAGCAATCTGTTGGGTTGTAGAACATACCTACAGCTCCAACTTCCATTATGGGCCATTGTTGGGCATTCATGACCCTAGAATTCCCTACCCCAATGGCCCAAAGCTAGCTTCCAAGGTCTATGTGAAGGCAAACCACTTCACAGCCAGTGACCACACCCAAGGCCTGCTGGCTAGCCTGTGGGTGTGGAAACAGACTGAATGAGCAAGCTTGTCCATGTCTTCCCATGAGACTCCTCCAGTTGCATAGTGGATCCAGGTCAAGAAGAGAAAGTATAAGATAAGACCATGGGATAGGAGGATCACTTGTCTTGGGCCCACAAGCATTAGGGCTGGGCCTGGGTTAGGATATATAGCAGACTGAAATGAGTATTTTTCAGTGACCCCAAATGACATCTTTCTTTCCCCTACACTCATAAGGACCACATAACTTATTATGAACCAGGACATAGTTGAGCATGAAAGAGACCTAACTTGATAGATGCCAGTGCAACATATGAAGACAACAATACTGTCCTGCAAATTGGGATATAAGGTCAACCCAGCTACACTAAACTGCAGATTGTTGCCCCTTATCATGATCCCCCAGTAACAATGAGCCCACAGCTCTATATAGAACTGCCATGCATTGGCAGCCAGCAGTTTTCTTCCCCATCAGGTTTTTCCCCCTCATTGGAGAGTGTTTTTGCCAAGTGCACCCAAGAGGTAAATAAAGCCTTGTTCTTGTCATTTGCCACAGATTCTGAGCATGTAACAGAAAGCATCAAACTGTAGTCCCAGTTTCTTTGGTTTTCTGAAAAGCCTACTCAATCTGTTCAATTTGTAGGTCGGCAACCTAAATAAAGGGCACCAAAAATGTGAAAACTAAGCCACTAGACAACCATCAGAAATCATTGCAAATATACCAGAGAAGGATTCCCGTAGGAAGTAGAAAATCAAAGACAAATAGTAAGGAGAACTTTACAAGGAAACATAGTGGCCTTTTCTGGAGTCAAGCCAGTATTGAGCCTAAAATGCAAAATTTAATCAGAAGCAACCAGTGTTTTCCAGAAGCTCATACCCTAGAGGAGGGAGTTTCTGGGAAGGCCTAAAGCCACATCCTTGGCACCTGGTTAATGTGTCTCCCATGCTGCTTCCTGGCAAATTTCAGTAGCCTGATTTCGTCTCACAGTTGTTGCGTAACACCCCCACCCCCAAACACACACGCACAGTTTCTACAACGTTTCCAGTCTGCCCCACTGTCCATCATTATTTACACAAACAATTCTCAAACATGACCACACATCACAGTTATCCTGGGAGCTTCTCTAGCCAGCAGATTCCCAAGAAGCACCCAACAGAGCCTGAATCAAGAGGTCTCCAGTGAGGCTGAGACATTTCTACCCTTAATAAACAATCCAGAGGACTCTGAATACAAAGCATTCTGACCCCTGGAAAAGCTCAGCTAGAGCAACACAGGCCTGAGGGACTCTCTCTGACTAGGAGTCAGTCACACCCCCATGCCCTGTTTTCCCCTGTCTGTTCCTACACTGGGGTCTTCTTCCAAGAGTCTTCTGAACATGCCCTGACAAGCACCATGGCACCACAACAAACAGCTGTCCTTTCGTGGCCAAGTAAAACTAACTGCCATTCCCAACATTTCCAGAAATGTTTCTCTAACCATTTTCTTTCATGAGAAACCATTTGAGTTTTAAGAAATAAAAGTACATACATGCAGCAAGTTTATGAAAACCTCAGAATAAGCCATTTCTTTTCATTGATAACTTTAAATTCCAAATCCAATGACAAAACCATTACTTGGAGTGAAATTTTAATCCACTTCCCTCCATCTCTCACTCTTCTTCCCCATGCCACACACATGCATATTATGATCTGTGGGCTTTTTGTCTCACCCTTCTAGAAGAAGATATTAATGTCTCCAGGAAACCAGGTAGTTTTTCTACTTGTGAAATGGACCAAATGTTTTCAAAGGATTAGAAACACTGCTAGATGCATCTCTGATTCATACAGAATAAAGATAGGAAATTTTAGTGATCAATTAACTCGAATTTGTGTTTCACAAATAGTAGAGTATAATCAGAAATAAGTCTGAATTTATAAGCAATGGTATAATGCTTATACATTAATGAACTAATGAAATAAATAAAATTAGAGAAATGAAATCAGGTAGAAATCCCTCCTTGTTGGTGGAAGGACAGACCAGGGGAATTCAGTCATAGCTCTGGATGTTATCTTTGCTAGCAAACCTGCAGATAAGTCCGCTGTAGAGCAAAGGAAGTACAAAGGGCACTACTCCTCCATCCCAGCTCAGAGATTCGATGATTCCCAGCTCAGTAAGGTCATCAGCTCACTGTTTGCTGCTTTACCTGGGAGCAGCCACTTCCTGTCTCCAGGGATGTTCCCACAGATCTTGGGAATTAAGCCTTTCTAGGAAAACCCTCTGATCTTAACAGGCTGAAATCTCAATATACTGTGATCATAATTCCTCCTTTCTGAGGGAACAAGTCAATGCTAAGCGTCATATATAAATTTCCACTCATCCTCCAGACATGGCTTTGGATGGATGGAGCAGTAGAAGTAAAAAATAAAAAGACCAGACCCAAATGTGGGAAATGCACCCACTTACTTCCTGACCTGCTGCTAAACTGAAGAAACATCTTCTCAATACACTAGTTCTTTGCAGACATTATTTTGTTAACTTATGCCTTGATTGTTTTGCTTTATTGTTCTTTTTTCCAATGAGCTTTATATAATTTTTTGAAGGTAGTTTAAAAGTGAGGCCAAATGTTTACATTTCATAATCAGTAGAAATGAAACGTGGAATTCCATGTATGTAAACACAAATTTGTGTGAAAATAAAGTACACTGTGACATTCACGTTGGTCAGTTTGGGATGGTCCAATATTTTTATTCATATTACTTAACTCTTTTCTACTATGAACACTTATCACTTGCATTCCTTTTAGGCTTAAAGGGGAGGGGTAGAAATAGTGAAGTTATTTACCAATGGAAACGATCAACATCAGACATTATAAATTATTTTGAAAATTTAGGAGCAAGGGGCTAACAATAAACTTTTGACCATATTTCCTCCTTTGCTACTATTATCCATGGTTCATGTGCTTTGCATTGCCAAAAGCCATCTACTAGGTTGAGTGGGAGCATTTGCAACTTTAATTTAAAACACAGAAATAAGATGGGTGCAGATGACAGCTTACTTCCTTTCCCAAAATAGCCACTCACTCCACAAATCACCTGCTTATTGTTCAGGACAGACACCTTCATAGATAAAATAAATAAGGATTTCTCCTACCAATGAATTGAAACATGCATTGATTTAAAAATTATTCAGTGTCACAATTGACGTTACAACTGTATCAGTCTTCTTGTTCCTACGTGTGATGGAAACCCTACAGCAAGAGGCAGATATCAAATATGTCCCCTATGAAGTTTTAAATTGACTCTATTAATCTGTTTCTGACTTTAAGACAATGTTTAAAAAATAAATGTCTGGCTTAACATTTTACAAATGCTTCCTTTTAAATATTCATTTTTCTTCTGTTCACCACAAAAGAAAAAATTTGCACTGAGAATTTAAGTCAGGAGCAACTCAGTGAAATGAATCACCCAAGGCAACCCCCATCTCTCCCTCTCCACTTGGCGGACGGCTTGATCACACTTTAGAGCCTATTATCACCTAGAACTTCCTCATTTTCAAGATCTGACTATTTTGAAATCTCCTCTTTACCTACAACCTCAATCTATTCACCTTTCCTATTCTGTCTCCTCTGTTTATTCTCTCCTCTCTCTTTGTCACCCACCCCCACTGATCCTGCTTTCTTTCTTTCTTTCTTTTTTTTTTTTCTCCTGTGCTGTTTAAACTAGGAGAGGCACTCCATCCCCACTTCACCCAGTACAAGTCCTCAACATGGAAAAAGAAGGCATATTTTAGGTGTCTACAAATAGCCTAATACTTTAAGTTAAAACAAACATAGATCCATAATGATATTGTAAATTTTTAAAGATAAAACGTAAGCCTTCAGAATTTTCAAACTTCCAACAGATTACTTCCAGCAGATCCCCAAGTCTCAGAGCTGAGCTTTCCTCTTCTCTTTCTCTAAATGTTTTCCCAGGAAACATTTAGGTAGTGTAAACCTCACCCAGTCAGCCTCCTCTTGCTCTTGCCAACTCAAGTCAAGCACTTCTAACCAAATTCTCCATGACCTCTGAGATTTCTTAGTACTCTTGACCTTCCACTAAAGGTCTTCACTGGGCTGACTCAATTCACTTCTGTGTCAATCCCACAGTGCAATAGAGAAAGTCCCATAACACAACCTTGTGGAATTGCCATTCAACCAGTTCTAAGCATAGGCCATTCCCTTTTTGTCTCTAACACACACCCCTTCTTCACTCTTTTCATATTCTCAAATCTATTGATGACTTTCTCAGCAAATTGCTTCACTGAGCACTCTTCAAAGAGGGAGATATTTTAAGGGTTGTAGTTCAACTTTCCCTCATGCACATTAAATGACAGAGTCAGGACGCACTGTCGGTCTCTTTCCTCCAGCCTGAGTTCAATGTCCCTGTTCTCTGAGTCCACGTCCTGCAGCCATGCTCCTGATCCCATCCTTGCCAGACTGCTCTCTCCAGCATCTCAGGCTCCACACTCCACACACCTCCACACACACACATGGTGAAGACAATTTCTTTTGTCGAATAAAGATCATTTCTTCCTCCTGCTTCTCCCAAAGTACTCCTTCTTTCATTGCCAAACACCTTAAAAGAATAATTTAGATTCCTGGAAGCCATTCTTTCTCTTCCTCTTCTCCTCTTGAGCTCCCACAAATGGGCTTCAGCCTCACCAAGCCAATGAAACCATTCTCACAGAGCTCCTTATGGAACCCACTCATCCATATCCCGGTGGGGATGGGAATCCTAACCCAGTTTAAACAGCGCAGGAGAGAAAAGGAAAGAAAGAGTAGAATCAGTGGGAATGGACAATGAAGACAGCCTCTGCTCCTTCAATTTGTCCTCCTTCAATGCCCCCAAATGGGCCAGTTCTCCTTAAATTCTCTTTCCATGTCTTTGCACCCTCCTATTCTGTCTCCTACCTCTCTGGCTGCTCCTACTCAGTCTCATTCACTGCAGACCCAGCTCCCCTTGGTCTGCCCATCCCACCAGCAGCATTTTCCAACATTCAGTCTTGTCTTCCACAGTTTCTCTCTTAGAGACTGCAAACACCATGTGTCTTCAATAATCATCTCTACATGTAGAGACTTTTGATTCCTGAGCTTCTGGCCTCTATCCCAACACTGAGTCACTGGCCCATCTCATCCTGATGTAGAGAGCTCAAGGAACAGGGTAAGAGCTTTTTATACCAACAGTCACATGGCTTTGGGCAAACTATATGACACCTGAGACTCAATTGATAATAATAATAATAGGACTTACTTCATAGAGTTAGTGGGTAATTATTCAGTGACATAAAAATAAGAAAATCAATTTATTTGTGTTGATTCAAAAAATATCTATAATACTATATCTCAGACAGGTTTATAATATAGCACTTTGCCAATAACAACTCAGTTAATCCTCAGAAGGACCCTGTGAGGCAAGCAGTATTATTATCCCCCTTTTCACAGATGAGAAAATTAAGACAGAGGTAATTTTTCCAGGTCACAGAACTAATAAATGGCAAAGCCTCACTCCAACCAAGGTAGTCTAGCACCAGTTTGTACTCTTCACCATCACACTAAAGTGCATCTAATTATTCTCCTTTCTGCATTTTAAAGCATTTTAAAAATCCAATTATTGTTTTTAAATGAAAAATCCAGAATGTAAGAGCACCTTGCACTTGAACTCTCTCCCCCAAGATGCATGTTGCTCAACACCAATGCTATAAACTGCAAACTCATTATCAGTTATATTTCCTCTCTCACCCTTAAGAACCATGATTGTTCAATCTTATTGCATTGTCTCTGAAAAGGTGGTCTTATTTCCACTGCCCTACTTCAATTTTAGCCTGTTTAACAATTCAGCCTATGTTCACAATTGCTAAGTCTAGCTAAAGAATACACCAAAGTTCTTTAATACTTTCTTGTAACTTTTTCCTAAATGAAAATCATTTCAAAATAATCTTATTTTTTAAAAAAAAGAAAAAGTTAACCACTCTCCTTGCTGCTTCCAGTACACAGAAACCTCATCATGCCCTCTCCTGCCATTCCACTTTCCCAGACCCCTTCATCAAGTCTCAAAGCCTCACCATGCAGACCCAATAAAGTCTATATTACACAGGAAGCATGGAACGTTATCCATAAGCTCCTTGCCCACCCCTTCCATTCCAATTTTATGCTCACCATGCAGAACTGTACTGCACAGGCAGCAATGCAAGGTAATCCACAAGCTCCTCTTCCACTCTTCCCGTCCAATTTTATGATACCCTTCCCCATGCAACATGCATGGTGCTTTCCTCCCCATTGTTTGGTTTGCCAGGCACTTGACCTCACTCCAGCATTCTCCTGCTTCCACACCTTCAAAGAGGTTATTTCTATTACCTATACCAGAACCCCTTTCTTCCTAAACATAAACATCAAAGTCACATTTTTCTGTCAAGGTCTAATTTGAATCCTGTTTATTCCCAATGCTTTCCTAGGTTCTACCCTGACCAAAAAAAAAAGTAATGACTTCTGTATTTAGCTTACTATCTGAGACTATTTGAGCTGCTACAACAAAATACCTTAGAGTGGGCAATTAATTAACAAAGTTTATTGCTTGCAGTTCTGGGGGCTGGAAGTCTGTGCAAGATGAAGGCACTTGTAGACTCAGTGTCCAGTAAGGGCTTAATTCCTTGTAAAAGGGGCCTTCTATGAATCTTCACATGAAGGAAGGGCAATAAGGGCTACCAGGCTCCTGAAAGCCACTTTTATTAGAGCACTAATTCACAAGGGAAGATTCCTCACAACCTCATCACCTCCCAAGGCTCCATTCTAACACCACCACACTGGGATTAAGTTTCAACATATAAATTTGCCAGATGGAGGATACAGACCATAATGCTTATTTCCATTCAGGCTTGTATGGGAAATTGTTTTGTGTATCTTCTATCCACCAGATTAAAAGTTTGTAGAGGTTGGTAATATTATCCTTAAATTCTTGCCTCCTCTTAAATAAATTCTGCAGAAATTATATATTTTATAATTCAAACAATTCATGCCACCAGTTCTGATCAGAGATCTGAGACAGCAGATAGCAAGAGGTCAAAGAGAAGATAGCAGCACTTTCCACAAGCAAAGACTATGTGGAGTTAGGCATGTTCCCCACCTTCCCACAGCTCCTACCACTGCAGGGAAGGCAGAGAGGAGGAACATTCTCTCCAGGTTCCTTTATCCTAGAATAATGTTTCCTTAGGAAGTTCCTGCCTCTTTCTGGGAGTTGCTTCGGTGTGTTCAGTCTGCCTTGCCCTGCCTGCCTCACATCTGGCACAATGTGCTCCACCAGTATGTGAAGCTTCTCTCATTGCATGTTAGAGCCTCACCCCAGAAGTCTAATGGTTTTGCTTGAATGGCTTTGTTTCTAAGTTTGCCTTTTAATTTAGTTGTTGGAAGGCAGGGTTCTAGGGATTGAACTCAGAATCACTGAGCTATACCTCCAGGCTCTAATTTAAAGGAAAAAAAATTAAAATTAAACCAGTCAGAGAAATTTACCAAAAGGAGTCTCCTAAAAAAAAAAAAAAAAAAAAAAAAAAAAAAAAAAAAAAAAAAAAAAAAAA